>NC_092874.1:372184546-372784546 GCF_028372415.1 Notamacropus eugenii
ACCTGGCAGAAATTGGGGAGGGGGTTGGCTTTGCCCTTTCTCTCCTTTAACTTCTAGAAGATCCCTTTTGCGATACATTATATATGAGTGCTGCATTTGTTTTATACGTATACACATATACATATACATACGCACACACGTGCATGTTTTTTTGCGTAGTTCTTCTTTCTATATATCTTATTCTCCCCTCCCTCCACCTCAGTTAGTAGCCATATTATTTAATAGCAACTTCAAGTAATGTAGGACATATAAGCATTTAACACAGGTTTTTTTTCTTTTTTTTAAACTCTTTTTGTGTCATGGCAGTCTGGTGAAAAACCTTTGGATCCCTTATCAGAATGTTTTAAAATAATCGAAAGAAATGTTAAATTTCAATTTGAGGTTAATGAAAGTAGAGGAATAATTTTTCCTTTCCAAGTTCATGGGTCACTGAAATCTTACGCATGGAATCTAGATTAAGAACTTCTACAAATGCCTTTTAAAAAATTAGGTTAGGTGGCTCAGTGGGCAGAGCCTGGAATCAGGTCTGGAGTCAGGAAGACCTGAGTTTAAATCTGACGTCATATATGTACTAGATGTGTGACCCTGGGTAAGTCACCCACCCAGATAGCAGACTCATTCTTCCTATAGCTACCTCAGAAGACAAGCCTAGAACCAAATGTGCTAGCCCCATCTCCTTTCTTCTCTTCATGGCTACATGTAATTTGATAATGTTGCTTATTTTTTCACCCCTTCCTCATTATTTACAAATGTCTAGTTGAGTAGTTGTCCTCAAGCATTGAAACATTTTGTTCCTGGGAAAAACAAAACAAAACAAAACAAACAAAACCAGGTATATATAAACAATAATAACAATTCCTCAAGATTCAGAAATCTCTGACTTTCGTAAGTATAACATTGAGCTTATCTTAGTGAGCCAGTTTCTGGCACATAGTAGGCACTCAGTAAATGTTTGTAGTTGACACAGACTGGGGTATTTCCAGGGTCTGCTAGATTCACTTGACAAGGATTCATCTTTTGTAGGTAATGTGGTCATGGACCTCTCCAACAGCTTCTCAGACAACAGCTGCTATGGCCTGTCATCATTCTTGAGAATCAAACCTGAGATCATCTCTATTCTTCAAGGAGGGCTTAGCACAGTAATAACTACTACTCTTCATCACCCAACTTTTTCATGGTTTTTTTTGGACATACATTGAAAGGCTCTATGATACAGTAGAAAGATAACTGGATGGGGAAATAAGGGGCAAGTTCAAGTTGCAGATGAGCTGAATCACTGGACAGTTCATTTCAGTTCAGTCTCCGATAAGTGAGCTTTTACCTTATCTACATCATTTTCTGCTACATTCTGGCCACCTCTACATCATGATCTCTGCTCTTCAGCCTTCATTCTCTTCGTCCTCTTCCTAAACCTTGGACCCTGTCTCTGACACACTGGGATCTGAGTGTTTTGACTTTATCTTGCCCTGAATCATGACTCCATTTTGCTTCCTAGACCTTTTTTTCCAGCTCCACTTTACATGTAGTTTTCCCTGTTAGAGTAGAAGCTCCTTGAGGGCAGGAACCATATTGCTGGCTTGTTTTGATGTCCCCGGTTCTTAGAGCTGTGCTTGATATTTATTAAGGTATTTTAAAATGCTTTATTTGTATTTATCTTGTTGGGGCACAGCTTCCTCACATCTAAAGGAAGAGGTTAAATTAGATGATCTGTAGAGTTCCTTCTCGTTCTTACATTTTATGAGCAAATGTCATATATATGTGTGTGTATATATCATATGTATGTGTGTATATATATCATATATATAAACTTGGTGAAGCAATAAAATTAGTACATTCAAGGTACATACAAATGTAACTTTATGAATGAAAGGGATAATTAATCCGCCTCACTTTGTTAGATTTGCTTTTCAATTTATATTTATTTATAAATTTTTTCTTTCTCTTTTCCGTTTCTTTTTTCTTCTCTCCTTCATTCTCCTCTCCCTTTCTCTCCTCCCCTTCCCTTCTCTCTCTTCTCCTTTTCTCTCCTCTTTTCTCCTCTTTTTTTCCCTCTCTTTTCCTCTCATCCTCCCATGCCTTTTTTTGATAGAGGCAATGCAATGCAAGGGATTGAGTGATAGAGTTAGCCTCAGACCTGGGTTCATGTCTCAGTTCTGACAGATTCTTATTCATGTGATTCTGGGCAAAGTCCTGAACCTCTCAGTGTTCTAGGCAACTTTCTAAGACCATCACTTTCAGAAGAGATGACAATGTGCTTAGTAACTGGAGTTTTCTCAAAGGAATCCCCACACTAATAAAATCATGGGTTCAAAGTAAAATTAAAATTAAAATTTAAAAGAAGTTTGTAGGGAGATGGGATGTTGGGGGGTGGGGAGGGATATAGCCTATACTTTTCTCCTGGTGATGAATAAGCACCTTTCCAAAGGCCAGTCATTGGTTTTAACATTAAAAAGTTTTCAGAAGGGGTTTACAAAGCTGTTGTAAATGAAATCACCCTATCTTCACATGAGTAGGATAGCAGCAGCCTTGAAACTGCTAACTAAAAGACTTTTTGGACCAAGATAGCAAGCTTTAGGATTTATTCTCAAGGTTAGCCTGATAAAGAGGCCCCCTCCTCCACTAGGGGTCTGACAAATCAGAGATTACTTCTGAGAGCTTTTCCTCTCAGAGATTTCTATTGAAATGCAAATATAATGATTAGAGCTTAAATCATCAACATTCTATCTCCATTAGTTTATCAGATTGTTTCTTAGCTAGCTGAGGACAAAGACCTTCAGATGTGGGCTGGAAGGGCTGGAGGTGAACAGAAGATGGAAAGAAGTCAGGAATAACCACAGCCACAGAAAGCACAAATCTTTCTATAGCACTTTAAGGTCTACAAAGCACTTTACATAAGCTGACTCATTTGATCCTCAGAACCACCCTGTGAGGTAAATGCTGTTATCCTCATTTTACAGATTAGAAAACTGTGGTACAGAGAAGGTTAAGAGATTAACTGAGCTAGGCAGTGTCTGGGGGGTTCAGAAAGGAGTGACCTCTCTGCTGTGAGGGCTCATGGAGCTCTTTTAAGGGGTGCTCATCTACCTCTGGTGTCCATCTTTCATCCAACTCTCATCTGTGGTTCTTACATATTGTAGCATGGGCAGTGGTCACACCCCAATAAAACCATTTAGACAGATGGGCTAAACTAGATTGAAGGTGACTGACAGGCCTCACACCCGTCCATGAGTTAGGGAGGTGTCTACCCCAAGCATGTGAGGACTTCCTCAGTTGGAATAGGTAGATGAGAACATTTTATTCCAAGTTCCCTGAAAGTGGCTGAAGTAGGAGTTGTGGAGTGTGGAGAGCTCAGTCAGATATCAGAGACACCAAGATCGCTCACTGCATCCTGGGATATCATCAGTTGTCATCTCTTTTGTCTTGCCACTAAACTGAGATGACATAGGAAGAGAGAGGCTGATGACTTGCAACTCTGACTCACTTAAACCCAATTCATGTCTGAGTCAAAACATCACCACATGATGTCATTGGTCCTCTTCCAAAAGAAGGATGAAAAGATAAAGTCAAAATGGGTGCATGATTTAGATATAAAGTTTGATACCATAAGCAAACTAGGAGAGCAAGGAATAGTTTATCTGTCAGATCTATGGAGAAGGGAAGAATTTATGACCAAACAAGAAATAGAAAATATTATGAAATGCAAAATGGATGATTTTGGTTACATTAAATTGAAAAGTTTTGGCACAAAGCCAATGCAATCAAAATTAGAAGGGAAGCAGACAGCTGGGAAAAAATTTTTATAGCCAGTGTTTCTGATAAAGGCCTCATTTCTAAAGTATGTAGAGGACTGAGTCAAATTTATAAGAATACAAGACATTCTCCAATTGATAAATGATCAAAGGATATAAACAGGCAGTTTTCAGAGAACAAATTAGAGTTATCTATAGTCATATAAAAAAATTATCTAAATCACTATTGATTAGAAAAATGCAAATCCAAACAACTCTGCACTACCACATCACACCTATCAGACTGGCTAACATGACAAAACAGGAAAATGATAAATGTTAGAGAAGATATGGGAAAAGGAACACTAATGCATTGTTGTTAGAGTTGTGAAGTGGTCCAACCACTCTGGAGGGCAATTTGGAACTAGACTCAAAGAGTTTTTGATAATTTGGTAATACCACTTCTAGGTCTGTATCCTAAAGAGATCATAAAAAAACAGGAAAAAGACCCACATTTACAAAAGTACTCATAGCAACTCTTTTCATGGTGTCAAAGAATTTGAAATTGAGGGGACATCCATCAATTGGGGAATGGGTGAACAAATTGTGGCATATGAATATAATGGAGTATTATTGTGCTATAAGAAATGATGAGCAGACAGACTTCAGAAAAACCTGAAAAGACTCATGAATTGATGCTGAGTTAAATGTGCAGAACCAGGAGAACACTGTACATAGTAACAGGCACAATATTAGTTGACTGACTTCGATAGACTTAGCTCTTCTCAGAAATGCAAGGATATAAAACAATTCTGAAAGGCTCATGATGGAAAATGTTATCCACATCCAGAGAAAGAACTTGGCAGTCTGAATGCAGATGGAAGCATACTATTTGCCCTCTTTTTCTTTTGGTGTTTTGTTCGTTCTTGTGATTCCTCCCATTGGTTCTAATTCTTCTTTACATCATGACTAATGTGAAAATATGTTTAATATGAATGTGTATGTAGAGCCTATATCTGATTGCACACTGTCTTGAGGAGGGGGAGATAATTTCAGTCTTAAAATCTTATCAAAGTGAATGTTGAAAACTAAAAATAAATTAATAATTTTTTAAAAAAATGAAGGATGTACCACAACAATCTGAGATAACTCGGAGTATCTTGATTCCAAGTCCTGCTCTCTCTTTACTGCACCACCCAGCTGCCCAACCTGGTTAGAGAGTCAGTGACAAATCATTTACATTGAAATTTTGCCTAGGACTGACTCTGTAGCCAACACATTATAGAATATGAAACTTTGAGAACTAGAAGAGATTGACCTCAGAGTGAATCGGTTCCAATTTATTGTCAGTGACCTACTGATGAGTGGATAATGAGGGGCAGGAGAAGTAGAAGATTGAGGGGAATGGGAGAGGCATCCTACCAAGCCTATGTGTGAATAGCAAAGGGTTGGTGACTGCAATTTCTTAAGACGTAGGACTTTAGAAGAATGGGAGAGGGAATAAGTGGAGGGACGGAATCTGGGAAATTAAAGGCAGTGTCTTAGCACAATGGGTAGAGAAAGGAGATGCCACTGACAAAACATTCCTTGGGGGAGAGGTGGAGACAGCTAAATGATATGGGCTTCACAACTGGGCAGGAGGCCAGAATTGAAATACACTAATCTTCTTCTGGCTGAAGATAGGGTAGGCTAGACATAGACTGATGTGCCTCAGGTCACGTGACAAACAGGAGCCATTGCATAGTGGCAGCCCTACATTTTTCTTTATAGGGCTATAAATCCTTTGACAGACTGCAAGCAGCCTGCAGGTAGTGTGTTGTGCAGGCCTGGCATATACAGTGAAGATTTAACTTTACAAAAATGTGACTCTGATTTCCATCTCAGATCCTTATTAGCTGTTTGAACCTGGGAAGTCAGCACAACAGCCTAGACCTGTTTCCTTATCTGTAAAATGAGAGGGCTGGATTCACTGACTGTTGAGGGCCCAGCTGGCTTTAAATTAATGATCTTGTGATCTTATGAGGTTATTTTAGGCAGAGTTGACACATAGGGAGGCCAAATTCTCTGGAAGTGTTGTGCTTCCATTGATAATATCCTGACTCAGGCAATAGGGAATGTTTAAGATGCTAAGGGCTGCTAGCACTCCATAATGAGTGGGGTAGAAAGGGGGAAAGCAGATGATCTCTGAACTCAGAAATTAGATTATATAGACATTGGGAAACAGAACAACCTCAGGGAGGGGGTAACATTAAACTGTGATACTTGGTACATAAGGTAATTTTTTACCATGAAATACCACTTTCCTTATGACCTTGTATTTCTAAAAGTGGGGCATAGCAGAAGAAAGGGCTGATAGAAGGAGATGTATAAAGTCAGTGGCATAGAATTTATTTATAAAAGGTAGCCCACCCATAGTATTTTAAAAACTTTAACTCTCATAAAAATCCAGAGAGATTAAAGAAGAAATAAATATATTTATAATTAGGAAATCAGAGAATTTTAGAATAGACTAGAAAGGAAGAGAAATGAAGAAAAAAAGAAAAACTTCCAAGAGCAAAGTCCAGCAAAAAGAAAACCAGCACTAAGTTAGTCAAGAAAACAAGAGGAAGGGAGGGTCTGAAGTAATTATTTGAGAGAGAGAAGAGAAGAAAGAAACAAGAGAAAGAAAGAGATAAGTTAAAAAAGTAAGCAGAAAAAAACCTCAATAATTTCACTAAAACTTCAAAATAGAAGAGATGGTGGGTAAATAGGACTGAGGGCAGAGAGGGAAAGCCTGTGAGAACAGAGCTGCATCAAAGTGCTTTTAGCCAAGCTAATCGTAAGGACAAGGTATTGACTTTAGAAGTGTGTGTATGTGGAATTGGATGTTGTTTCTGTTTTGTAATACTAGTAACACAGAAGAAAGGAAGCACAAACCCAACTCTCATAATTTTATATGTAAAGGAAACCAAATAATCTAATCATAACATAAACATTTTAATAGTGCTTTAAATTATATGAAGCACTTTACAAACATTTACCTCATAACAACCTGGGAAATAGGTGCTATTATCATCCATATTTTACAGATGAGAAAACGAAACTTAAATTACTTGTCTATTGTTAACTTGAGTTCGAATTTGAACTCAGAGACGTACCAGCTATGGGACTCTGAGCAAGTCACTTAACCTTTGTCTGTTTTAGTCTCCTCAACTGTAAAATGGGGCTGATGATAAGTACCTACCTACTAGGGTTGTCATGAGGATCAGATGAGATAAAATTTGTAAAGTGCTTAGCACAGTGCATGGAACATTGTAGGCACATAAATGCTTATTCCTCTTTCCTCCTCCTCCTAATTCTCTTCCTCCTCCTTTCCTCCTCCTCCACCATTTTCTCCTTCTCTTTTTCATGCAGCAAGCAAGTGTCTGAAGCTATATTTGAACTCAGGTCTTCCTGATTCCAGCTCCAGTGTTCTATCTACTACTCCACCTCCATAAAATGAGAATGGCAAAACCCTTAAGAAAAAAAACCTACAATCTGTTGTTTACAAGAAATATATCTAAAACTTAGACACATATTAAATCAAAATGAAAGGAATAATGCACCAGATGGCTGCAACAATGTCAATGGAACGAAAACCAACAGCTAAATAATTAAAACTAAATGCTGCAAAATTATAATTCCCAAGCTTGGTCTCAAAGAAAAGATATGATAAGGAACCGCCTCACTTTGCATGGTGGGATACTATTGATAGGACAATGCATATCATATAGACTTTTTTGATATGTTGTTAATTTCGCTGAGCTTTTTTTTCTCCTCTTTATTTTATACTTTGTTGAAACGGATAGCTCTAAGGGAGGGAAAGGTATATGAGGAGGGATGCAATGTAAAACAGAATACATAATTTAGAAATATTATGATTATCATCATTTTGTCAGACAGAGCAGATGCACAAAGTGCTGCCCAGTAATTAAATATGAGGAAGAGAGCAGACTGGATGATATTCAGGAAATCATGCATATTTCAAGTACAAGCCTGTCCTTCTGTTTCACTTTGAATAAGGGAATATTCAATTTATTTTTAAAAGTTCAGAATAAAAATAAAATAAAATGAAAAAAAATTGCTTTACAATTTTAATGATTTCCATGCTGTCCCTGTTACCAAAACCCATCTTTCTTTTAACACTAATATTTTCTCATCCATTTTGCTATGTAGCTACATGACAGTTAAAGAATCAAAATTGTAGGTGAATAGAAAGAACTAAGCTATGTAAGTAAGGAAGCTATGTTGTGTTACCATCTGAGCATTTTCATGAGAAGTGGTGCATAATAGGCCATTTATGGCACAAATTACTATAAAGTGAGGTGAGTCTGTAATGAAGTAAGGGTAAGGTATAATAGATGGACAGCCAGATTGTTAAACCGCTACACAGAAACTAATAAAATCCTAAAGAAAGAACTCCTGCTGGTTGAATATGTCTTTCGTAGTGGATGCATGGAAGAACATGGACAAGAATCACTCAAAACAATTTAATAAACTGTCATTTTCAATAGTGGCCAGAGTGTCCACATTGATGAATGAATCATTTAAGTATAGGATAAGTATAGAACAGGTTAGTCTTCCTGACAGAGTGCCCTGATACGTTTTTGTGTTTCTCTCAATTACCTGTCCTTAATCTCAAGTGTTTCACAACTCGGCCTTTTTCTACCTTTTCAGTCTTTTCCCCCTCATTCCCATCGACGAACTCTAAATTCCAAGCATACGGATCAATTGTTATTCTTTCCTCATGCATCTCAGCACCATACCTTTTGTTATGGTTGTCCTTCACAAAAGACTCACTTCCGCCTCTTAATATCTTTGTTTTCTTTCAATTTTCAGCTCAAGTGCTACTGTTCAAAGACTTTTCCTCCTTCCTTTACTCTCTCTTCCAAAGTTACCTTCTATCTACTCTGAATATACCTTATCTGAACTGATTTATTTAAATATTCTCTCTTCCATTAGATGGCCAGCTCCTTGAGAACAAGGAATATTTTTGACTTTTATTTTTCAGCATTGTGTTGATTGATTGATCTCTTTTATATGCGACATAGTGGAAGTGAAACTTTTGCAAAGAAAGATTTACTTCAGAAGGTACAATCAGAAATGTACACAATGCTCCCAATACATGGGAGGCATAATCCCCTTATTCCCTTTAACCTTCCCAGTCTCTGGTGAGGGGAAGGGGACTAGGTTCATAGTTTAATTCGGTTCTCATAGACCATAGTCTCAGTCTGAAGTCCAAACTTCATCCTGAGGCTAGAATCCCAAGCATGTTGGCTTCTCAGGGCTTCCATGCTGACCTGGCTGGCTGTACCCTCCTACCTGTGATCTTGGCTACAAGATCACCATGACTCAAACTCCCAGTCTCTGCGGATCATCTCAGGCACCTGAAACTGAGGATAACAACGCAGAACAGAAACAAACACCCTCAGGGTTATTTCTTAGAGCCAGAGTAAAAGAAGGACGGTAGAGGAAAGCATGCCCCTTCCTTCTCACCAGTTCAGTTCATGGCCCATGCGATAGAAATCACTGAAAAGAACACAGTTAAAAAAGATGGTAGAAAAGAGTCTGAAAAAGAGAGGGAACTGCAAGTTAACTCAGGCAGCCACTCAAAGGAAGCTGCCCCCACCCACTGGATAGGGGACATTGTAGTCTCCATGTCAGGCAAACCAGGCATGCTCAAAAGATCCCTTGAGGATGCCCTCATGCCATAATGAGGCATGCCCAGAATCCCAAGCTGCAAATAATTCTAAGTTCCTTCATGCACTTCATGTTTCACCAGTCTCCTTATGGTCATCTTCCTTTTCTACCTCATGGGAATCAGTTGTGATTATATCTGCAGAATTCCAGGCTTGAAAACAACCTCTTAGTCTTCTGCAGGCTTAATTTTTAAAGCCTCAAACCATGGAATCTTACAGACTTTTCCTCTGAACTCTATGAAACTCATTTTCTAATGTTATATTATGCACACCATTCCTTTCTCATATTCCATACAGGTCAGCAGATCTGCAATTTCACGTATTCATTTCAACAACGCAGATCAAAACCTGTGTCTTCCTGTCCATCATGTGCAACTTTTTTTCATGACCTCCCATTAACTTGCCATAGAATTCCATCAGGCAAGCTGGGAGACCTTCCTTCTGTTTTCTTAATATCACCATGATACCACTGGAGCTTGGGGTCTATTCATCACTCACGTGATCCAGTCTTGCATTCACTACATAGCCAGCTTATCTTATAATTCCACTCATATATTTATGTGATATTATTTATCCTTTATATTCCTTCCCTTGTAGAATTCTTTGCTTGCAATCTCTTCTAGCCTAATCGTGCCCACCGCTTCTCCATTGCTCTCTCATTGTCCTTTAGCACCTGTAACGGGACAAGTTAGAGCCGATCCCTGTCCATTGCAGGACGCCACACTGAAAGCCTGCCTACAATAACCTGGGGGCTTGTCAGTAGGGGTGGAACTAGATGGATTTCAGGAGGAAGGGTCTTGTCTTTGTTGGCAACGTGGCAGTTCTTTGTCCAGTTCCGGATGTCCAGTGGAGAAGACACCCATATAAGGAATAGTGTTAGGTGATAGGTTCAATGTATAGGCTTAGGAATGTTCACGTAATTAAGACTATATATGCATGCGAGCTAGCTGGAATAAATGGAGTTCTCACCACCTTGTCTCCCCGCTCATTTCATTACTCACTAGATCAAGGCCTCTTGCTGGACAAGAGCCTTGGGTTGGGTTTTAGGGATCCCCGAAATGGTGTAGAGGACCCCAACAAGCACCTCCCCCTCGTCAGTGGAGAGCTCAGGGAATGCAACGGACACTAATATTGTATAAAACACAATTAAGATTGTAAAATCACTGCGAAAAGGAATGATTAGCATACTCCAAAGGTAATGCAAATAATTTCTTTTTAAGTGATTTATTGTAAACCTAATAACAAACACTGACATAACCAATTAAATCTTCTTAACAGCTGCTTAACATGTAACATGTCATAAATTTTGAGTCATTTTCTCTAAGTTTCCATTCAATTCAATTTTCAAGTAATAATTAAGCCCCTACTATGTTCTAGGCATTGAGATTACAAATACAAAAATGAAACAGTCTTTGTCATAAGGCAGCTTACATTCTATTTGGGAAAGGCAAGCAACATGGATATAGAAAATTAAAACCAAATTATATGTAAAGAAATTTCCAAGTAAAAGAGATGTTTGATATAAAAAGCAATTTTTAAACAGTAGAATAAGAAGGCAGAATGGAGATGAAAGGTAAAGGGTGGATCAATACGAGGTAAAAGAGATGAATAGCCAATGTGTAGGGTATTCATTTAGGCAACCTATGACTTAGCATCACACAGATTTTGAATATAGCTATTAAATAGAATAGCATGCTCATCATAGAAATGATGACGACATTGATTTGATTATTGATCTGAATGCAAGAGGTTGAAAGTATGTGAATGACAGAAGAGATGGTAAGTTCCTGGTCCTCCATCTTGGTTAAAACAGGACTGGGGGAGTTTTGGTCTGTCTATATAAGAGTGAGGCATATTTAGGATATTCAATATCCAATTTTAAAGTCAAGTTATTTCTGACCTCAAGGCTGACTCCAATGTTGAATAGATTATCTTCCCCAGTTTGCATCTTAGAAAGTCTTTGTACTAGACCTGTGACCAGTGTTAAGGAAAAAGAAAATAACACAAGGAACCAGTCTCTAGTCTTACCTGGTGGTCAAGATAAGGGTTAGTGGTTTGCTTAGGCACTGGCTGGTGATAGAGATTCTCTTTGCTCATTCATTCCCTTTTATTTTTTCTGATTGTAGTCAGTTTACTGTCTGGATCTGCTTGTTCTGTTCTATTTGTCTGGATCTTCTAGGTGGCATAGCAGATAGAGTCCAGGGCCTGAAGTGAGGAAGACTCATCTTTCTGAGTTTAAATCTGGCCTCAGACACTTACTAGATGTATGTCCCTGGACAAGTCACCTCATCTGTAAAATGAGCTGGAGAGAGAAATGGGAAAACTCTCCAGTATATCTGCCAAGAAAAATCTAAATGAGACCACAATGACATGACCAAAAACAACTGAACATCAACATTTTGTAGAATTTTTTTTCTGTATTTCTTTATATTCTTCATATTTTAAAAACCTTACTGGAATTTCATTATAACATTCAATAATGTTAAAATGCACTATAACTCATTTCAAGATTTTCCTGTTTGGGGACATTAAATTGGAACCTGGAAAGGAAAGGATAATATTCTCAGATATTCTCAAATTTGTGACTTTGGCTGCATGGGAGAATTTTGCTGTGGGAGCTTCTTCCACCAATTGATGTATGATCCAACGAATGGATACTGGAGCATTGCCTGAGGCAGGGAGAAATTAGGTGGCTTAGTCAAGGTCACAAAATTAATGTCAGAAGTAGAATTCTAACCTAGGTCTTCCTGCATGCTTCAGTCTGTATTCAAACAATATCAGTTCTTTCTATGGAGGTGGATAGAATGTTTCATCATTAGTCCTTTGGGATTGTATTGCATCATTGTGTGGCTGAGAATAGCTAAGTCATTTGCAATTCTTCATTAAACAATGTTGCTATTACATGTGTACCATGTTCTCCTGGTTCTGTTTGCTTCACTTTGCATCAGTTCATTTTAATCTTTACACGTTTCTCTGAAATCATCGTGCTTTTTATTTATTATACATAATAGTATACCTTTACAATTATCTACCACAGCTTGTTTAGCCTTTCCCCAATTGATAGTCATCCCTTTGATTTCTAATTCTTAGTCATCACAAAAAGATGTGTACAAACAAGTCCTCCTCTAACCCCATCCCCTTTTTTGATGTCTTTGGAATATAGACCTAGAAGTGGTATTGCTGGATCAAAGGGAAAGCAGTTTTATAGTCGTTTGGGCATAGTTCCAAATTGTTCTCCAGAATGGTTGGATCAGTTTGTAATAAGTTACTGATTTTTGAAAAAGGTCATGCATTCATCCTAAAATGATGTGCTGTTTATTCCTCCCCAAAGTGGTTTAGCACGAAAATGAGTCTGATTCAAAAACAAAGTGAAAGTTATAGGGCACAAATTATGCACCTGATTCTTTTTGTAAATAAATAAACAAACAAATGATACAATGAAAAGTACATCCATATTAACAGATGTTTGCTGGCTAATTTTAGTAGGAGACTGGAAGTATTGGTAAGCGCAATTCCTGGAAACATTCAGTTTACAGAAAAGCTAATTCAAGTAAGAAAAGGGAGTGTATACTTTCCCAACATGTTCTGCAAGATGTTACTTTTTAACAAATGCATGCTCACAATGAAGCCAAAAGGAACAAGGACAAGATAATTTTCACTAAATATATAAAACTGAAATTGATATTCAAGGCCTTAGTTTATTTGAACAATATAGAAACATTTTTGACACTGAACGGAAAAAAGAAATGACTAGATCAAGAAATTATGTATGGAGCTGTCCTATCAAATTATTTCAGTGGCTCAGAGTTCTCAATGCAGGTCTTAGAAAAATGAAATGAATTTTGTCATAGAATTCCTTTGCTTAATATGAAGATCATTCTTCCTATAAACTACTTGTCATGTTTGAAAATAATGCTGAAAGGCAACAAAATCTTTAAAAGTCTTGTATGTTCCTTATGTAATTTGTAGTCATTTTTTTAAAAAATGGAGCTTCTTTTACTAAAATTTCTTTCTGGATTTTGTCATAGCATGAAAAGATGTTGTTTTTTTTTGTGGATTCATGTGGGATCTTGCTACTTTACTAAAGTTGTTAATCATTTAGATAATTTTCAGCACTGATTCTTTGGATTTTTTTTTAAAAAAGTATATTTTGCTCTCTGCAAAAAGGGATACTTCTATCTCCTGAATGCTGATTTTGTATTTTTAACCTTGTTCCTTTTTCTTATGGCTAAAATAGCATTCCTAGAAATACATCAAATTATAGAAGGGAGAGTAAACAAAATTGATTCACTCATCTTTGTACTGAGAAAGATACTAGTGCATCTCTCCTGAAGATAATAGTAGTTCTTGATTTAATATGTAAATGCTTTTATGTTTCCACTTTCAAGATTTTTTTTGTATGGGAATTAGTTGTTCTTTAAATATTAAATAAAAATCATCTTTTAAAAAGGCAACCAAATTAGATTTATTTTAGGAATCAATCTTGGTCTGGAGGATAGATGATAAAATGAAATTCCTTCATCTTAGATGTTGTTGGTTGTTTGTTGGTCAGTTGTTTCAGTCATGCCTGACTCTTTGGGATTCTATTTGGTGTTTTCTTGACAAAGAAGTTGGAGTAGTTTGTCATTTCCTTTTCCAGGTCATTTTACAGATGAGGAAACTGAGGCAAAAAGGTTAAATGGTTTGCCCAGGAACATGCACCTAATAGATATCTGAGCCCAGATTTGAAGTCAGGTCTTCCTGACTCCAGACTCTACACTCTATTCATTGCAACACCTAGGTGCCCTGGTTAGGCACTACAGTTTTGCAAATGTGATATAGATGTAGATAGATATAGATATACAGCTATAGACACACATACATGTGCACATTTGTATCTAGAGACATATATGTATCTATATTTGTATCTATGTGCACACATAAACTTGTATATACATACATGTATACACACATATACAACATACATATACACACAAATATATATATACCTATGGATATAAACATATATGTACACACATATCAATCTATATCTTTCTCTCTAATCACACATATATATGTGTGTATTGCCAGGGGCCATTGTTTTGTCAAGTTTCCTTAACTGCTTTTTCTTTCTTTGTTAAAAAAAATGGTGTCCAACTTAGTAAAAAAATACCCGTGTTGTTTAATAAATAACAAAAATTTTTTTAAAGAAGGAAGTTACCCCCAAATTTGCTAAATTGAAGTATTGAAATGATTAGTAGTTCAACAGTAAATTCAATTTTTGAAAGCCAGATCTTGGCATCCAAGCACTAAAAGGTGGATTTTACCTTTTTTCTCCCAATTTAAATCATTTCCAAACTCTATTTCATTAGTTAACCTCTTTTCTTTGGTACAATCTTACATCTTTTATTCTGCTAGGTATTTTTAACTACAAGAATATTCTGGATACAGTTGCCCACACAACAGCTTCTTCATTATAACATAATTAATGTTTTGTAATCAAATGCTATGGTAAAATTATGTTACTAGATGATGCTTTTGTTTAAAACACTTCAATATCGTTAGTTATTCATTTTTAATATCTTTTTTATGGTACCAACTATCCCCATTTTATTCCTTCATTTAACTTAACACTTTTATAGACTCTGTTACTGATGGTAGAGAGGGGATGTCTGTGTTGCAAAAATTCTTCATCCAAAATGTCAAAGTAAAACTTTTCATCTTTCTACTGAAACAGTCTTCTTGACCTCTTTCCCTAGCACCTCTAGCAGCTTTGATTTTCCTCATGCTTATACCCTTGGGACCAAATTGTTCATTTCTTTCACCACTCCTTCACCAAATTCTGAAATTCTTCTTTCTGACTCTTTCTATTCTACTCATTCTTTCCTAGTGAATCTGCTAGCCATAGAATAAAAGAACTTCAGAGATAAAAGTGACCTCAAAGGCTATTTGTTTCCAACCTCTGCCTGACCTAGAATTCTTTCTATAACTTTTTTAATAAATTGTCATCCAGTCTGTCCTTGAAGACCTCCACAAGGAAGAACCTTCTACCTCCCAAGGTAATCCATTTCTTTTTTTGAAAAAGCTTTATTAGATTTTTCTCCACTTCTTACATTATCTAAATCTGCCTCTCTTCCACTTCCACTCTTTGCTTTCAGTTTTGCCACCTAGGTATAAGAAGAATGAGCATAAGCTCTCTTCCAAATGACTATCCTTAAACAATTATCATGTTCTCAACAAGTCTTCTCTTTTTCATTTTGCTTGCTTGTTAATTTAGACAATATTTTATTACACTAATAGATTAGTTTTTCTTTTTAAAAATTCTATTTAATTATCAAGTTAAAAATGTGAACTTTTAAATATACTAATACAGCAAAGAAAATTGTTACATAAAGCTTGTCTTTATTTACAAAGTATATATTAATTTTTAAGACAATAGTAACAAATCTGTCCTACTCATCTGTATCCCCTTCTGAAATTTCTTCTATTATCCTTTGTGGATTTTATGTTTCATTGATACTCTTTTCTTTCTTTTCTTATGTCTTTCAGATACCATTATCACTACATATCAACTCTATCTAGCCCCCCCCCCAATAATTATAAACCCTTCCTTGCAGCAAAGAAGTATTTTGAAAGCAAACGAATTGACAGACTGTTCAAATCCGTAAATCTATATCTCATTCTGAGCCTCTACTACATTGCCTCTCTGTCAAGAGATAGAACTCATTTTTCATCATCACTCATCTGCAAGTCATGCTAATTCTATCACTTTAATCTGAATCAGTTTATTTTGTTCCACTGATTTATTTTTTCCTAGTCTTGTGGACTGATTTCCTGTCCTCCTATTATTCTGGTCTCACTCTTCTGGATACGTTGTAGTTTCCAATGTCCTTAAAACTCAATATCCAAAATGGAATTTGATGATGAATCCTGACAAATGATGAATGGAGTGGGATTATCACCCTCCTTGTTTGGATACTACGCTTCTCTTAATGCAGCCTAGTATACTGTTAGTTTTAGTTTAGCTTAGTTTTGTTGGGGAGCTACCATGTCATGCGTAAATATGTTGACTCATTTTGAACTTATAACTCATTAATATTACAGTTCCTGTAGGAACTGTTGTCTAGCCATTCCTCTCCAATCTTATACTTACGAAGTTGATTATTTGAATCCAAGTGTAGAATTTTAATTTTATTACCCCATTAAATTGATCTTACTTAGTTCTGTTGTTGTTTAGTCATTTTCAGTTGTGTCCAACTCTTCATGACTCCTTTTGGAGTTTTCTTGGAAATGCTACTGGAGAAGCTTGCCCTTTCCTTCTCTAGTTCATTTTCCAGATGAAAAAACTGAAGCAGAGTGAAGTGACTTGCCCAGGGTCACACAGCTAGTGTCTGACGCTGGATTTAAACTCATATATTCTAACTCCAGGGCCAGCACTCTATCCACTGTGCCCCTTATTAAATTTAGTCATTAGAATGTGAGCTCTTAGGAGGCAGTGGCTTTCTTTTTGCCTTTCTTTACATCCTCATCATTTAGTAAAGTTTCTGACACATAGTAAGCACTTAATAAATGTTTGTTGCCTTAATCTGAGTTGTCTTTGGTTCAGTGTTCTAGTCTTTCTAGATCTTTTTGGATCCTGACTCTCAGCTGTCATGTTAATTCTCTTTCCTATCTTCTTACCCTCTTAATATTTGACAAATATGGATTCTAAGCCTTCCTAAAAGTACAATGCAAGTGGTGAAGCCACACCTCTCACAATGTAACACATGTGTAGAATATTTTCAAAATGTGACTCCTTAGCATAGAGCATATGGGCATCTGTTTGCCCTTTGAACTATTTATCTCCAACTTGCTCTCTCAGCAGCAGGTGTAGTTTCCCAAAGGAAAACTACCATGGTTTTCCACCTAGATTCTTTTATATTTTTAGGGGTAACCTTGTTTAGAGGAAACACACTCCTATTACTCACTGATTTAGCGCCTAAGTCCCAACTAATGCATTGCTATTTCTACAACTAGGCACTCACAATAGTGAGATGTTGAGATTTTAAAAATAACCATTTACATAATACGTCAAAGGAAAAATTTAATATCAGTTACTCAAATATTAAATAAAGTAAATTAAAATATATATATTTAACAACCCACACATAAATGTGGGTTGCAATTTGCAAACAATGAACTCAATCCATGGAGATGAGTGGGAAGCACATGAACTAGGACAACCCACGTGTTTTCAGGGAAACTCACAACTCGAGCTGCAGATTTGGATGTCATCAGTCCATTCAGGAACATCTGCACAACCTAAAACAGTTTGCCTAATAAATGCTTGTCTGTTTATGCTCACAGCTCTTTTCATTCTTCAGAATGTAAAGTTCCATGACTTGGAGCAATACAAAAGCTTTTCGTTTTCCCAAAGGAAATGTAGCTATCTTCCTTTTGTTTTATTCTTGGCCTAGCTCATTGTCTTTTCTCCAGTCTGTCCTATGGGTCAGACCTGTACACAACTCTACTCCCCCCAACCTTCCTTACACACACACACACACACACACACAAACATACACACACACACACACACACACACACACACACACAAGCTGTCTATCCAACTGCTTCATTTTCATTGCTCTCTCAGCTGTCTCATTTCAAAAGTTGCTCTTCCTTTTTTCTAGGTTAACCTATTCACTTCTAACTTTGATTTTTGTGTCCCTCCCCCCAACCCCCCAGGACATCAATCCACTTTTGGTCATGTCTTTTTGTCTCCCTTCTCTTCTTCTTCTCCTCCTATCTCCTTTCCCTTCTCTATCACTCCTTTCCTCTCCTGCTTCCTTTTGATCTACAAACATATTCATTTCTCTTAGATCAGAAAATGAATCATCTCTTAATGCAATTATTCCATCACATTCCCTTCTGATATTTCTCATGCTTGTCTTAGTGATTATCCATATTTTTTTGTCTTTAACTGAGTTGCCATCTTCCTTTTGACCTTCAAGTATATTTGTACTCAGCATTCTTTTTCTCTCTATATATTTCCTTTGGTGATATGCACTTGCATAGTTTCTATAATGACTTCTTTGAAGAGAACTTCCAAATGTATATCTGAATCCATACCTCTCCTCTGAGCTCTAATCCTTAATTTCCATTAGCCTGTGGGGAATTTCTATGTGCATGTCTTATTAGCAATTCAAAGCCAACAAGTTGAAAACTGATATCATCCTGCAATGGATGTCTGCACTTCCATCTAATTTCTGTATTTCTTTCAAGGGTTTCCCCATTCTTCTAGTCATCTAGACTTCAAACATTGGAGTCATTTTAAACTCTTTTCTCTCCTTTACCTATGATACCTAGTTAGTTTTTATATTCTGCCCTTTCTATGTCTACATCTTTCACATCCATTCTTCTTCTACTTCCATGACCACCACCCTGGTTCAGACCCCTGTTACCTCTCACTAGGTGTAATGGTAATTTAAAATGGGGAACTCTTTCTCATTCATTAATAGGCCCATGTCACCTGCCTGGGTCAAATGAGTCTGAGTCACAGGGAGCCTGTGGTGGGAGGGTTTTACTGAATGGGTGGAATATGAAGAGGCAGAGCTGCAGCAGAGCTGAGAGGAAATGAGTCAGGAGAGAGCAGTCAGAGCCACTAAGGATGCAGGCTGATGGCTAGCATGAGTGACAGTGATTGTGATTTTGTTTAAGAGAGCCTGCTTGTGATTTGTTTAATGGAGCTGGTTTGTGGGAAGCATAGCAGAGAGAAGGCTTGGGGATGGTGTTGTTTTCTGCATTGTTACGTGTATAGTTTTTTGTTATTGTGATAGATTTGGCTTTCTGGTGTCTAAAAACACATTTTGGTTCTGTCTTTTACCTAGAGAGTCTGTGATATTTTGTGATTCAGAACTACGCTGGGATATTCATGGATGGGATAGGCATTGTGAATATTGTATTGGTGCTATAAATGGTGATGGAGATGGGATCACAAAATATCAGATCTCTGTTTGGAAACAGAGAAGCCGAGGAGACAGAGGAAGAAGTGAATGTCTCAGGGTGGGATGATTTGCTTTATTCCTCCTTGGCAAGAGAATGGGCTAAAGGCTTTGTGAAAACTGGGAACCGAGGCTGCAGAAGAGAGAACCCAGAGACTTGGAAAGATGTTTGCACGAAATAACAATGAAACTAGGGAGAGAAATGGCAAGGGTGTGTAGGAGAGGTGGGACCTTGTTAGCAAGCTACTGAATTATATGTAAAAGCAGAGACAAGTTGTTGGAGGAGAAAGCTCAGATGGAAAGGGAGTTGGCTGGTTTGCAAGAGAAGCTTTTCATCCTGCAGTGTTCTAACTGTCCTTTAGGAGAGGAAGCTAGAAAGTTTCACGTGGTGGAAGAAAAAATTGTCATTGGTTTGGCTCATAGGAGGTGAAAAGTTAATAATAGGAAAGTGAATGCAGTCCTTGCACAGGCTGGGCTTGATTCAGGGCTAAACACAGGCCAGGACGTTGTATGGCAGGAGAATGAAACAAATGAGCAGGCTGAGGTTTGGCCGGTACTAAAAAGGAAGCAGGAGAATCAGGGCCCCCACAGTGTTTGGGGAAGTAATTGAGGATTTTACTCAGCGGGAGGTCACAGATATTTTGAGTCAGTTCACCCAAAGGATGAGAGAATCACTGGTACATTGGACGGTGAGAATTAGTAAAAAAGATAAATTTCCTCAAGAGAGAAAAATAAATAGCCAGTGAATTTAAAGTCGAATTGATTGACAAGAAAAAATTGTTTACTGGGCTATTGAGAGCAGGGGTAGATTTTGGAAAAATAGATGACATTCCAACTAATGAACTATATAATATGTATCCAAGAAAGACACTTGATTTTAGACTGAGTAGGGAGGTAGGAGCTGCCTCTGCAGATCCTCCTGAAACATTGTATCCAGGTTCATCACACCTGCAGGGAGAATGGCGGGTTGGCCAGGCCCTAGATCATATTAAAGAAGGTATACCTCTAGTCAGAATGATGAGTCCAAAGCTGAAAACTGGAAAACAGTAGACAACAGTGAATGAGGCTGTGATGGTGGGTTCATGGACTCCAGAAGCATGGCTAACCCTGCTTCTGATTATTGTCTCCTTGTTTCTTTTTGACTTTTTGTCTGTTCACCTTGTTTGTCAGATTCGTTTTCTGAAGACCTAGTACCCTCCTCCTGTAGATGTCTAATTGCTTAAGCTAGATGTTACCCCCTGTCCATGACTGTGATGTGTCACCCCTGGATCTGATGTTGACCAAGCTCCAGAAGTCAGCTAAAGAAATGTACTCTCAGTTGGGACATCTTGAGGCAGGGACAACTTATGACCAAACTCAGTAGGAAGTAGCTATGGAAGAATAGACCTTCACCCCTTACCTCAAGATTTGGTGCCCCATTCATTTGAGGGGGAAATAATGGGATGCTTGCCTGTTATATTGTAAAGTTCTGTTAACATTCTATTGATACCAGTTGCCTCACTGAACCTGACCTAAGTAATGAATGAGAAAGATCTTGGGGCTGCATGTAATGATAATTTAAAATGGGAAAATCTTTCTCATTCAATAATAATATAACAATATAATTATTATAATTAATAATAATGTGACCTGCCTGAGTCAAATGAGTCTGAGTCACAGGCAGCCTGTAGTGGGAGGTGTTTACTGAATGGATGGAGCTTTAAGAGGTAGAGATAGAGCAGAGTTGAGAGGAAGTGAGTCATGAGAGTAGGCAGAGACAGGAAGGATGTAGACAAGCAGTCAGCTAGCTAATGTGAGTGAAAGTGATTATTTGTGATTTTGTTTCAGGAGAGGCTGCTTGTGATTTGTTTAATGGACCTGGTTTCTGGGAAGCCTAGCAGAGGGGAGGCTTGGAATGGTGTTGTTCTCTACATTGTTATTGTGTATAGATTTTTGTTGCTGTGATGGATTTGGCTTTCTGGTGTCTAAAATAAATATTTCAGTTCTGCCTTCCACGTGAAGAGTCTGTGGTATTTCATGATTCAAAATTGTGCCGTGATAGTCATGGCCATAGTAGGTGCTGTGAATTATCATATTGGTGCTATACTAGGATGCAGTACTTTGCAAATAATTGATACTCAATAAATACTTCTTGAAAGAAAATGAATTCCTTTCATGGCCAAACTCCTCAAAAGTGTAGTTTTCACTTTTGCTGTTTTCACTTCTTTTGTTTTCTACTCACTTTTAACAGTGAGTTAGTTAATAAACTAAAAACGACGAGAACCTTAGAGAGAAATGATCATTTCAGATTTGTGGTAGAGGGGAGAAAAGCCATATTTAACTTGATGTGTATTTGAGATTTTGATAAAGTAGATTTTAGAGAACTGAAGGAAGGTTAAAATAAAGCACAGAAAAGTGGGATAACTTTGAATGTTCCTTCTTGAACACATATACTTATTAAGAGAAGCAAGCTGTACATCATAGAGATCTGCAGTTTTACATACAATATTTTCTGCTATGTATATGGAAATGAACAATTTATTATGTGTTTGCTAAATTCAGAATAAAATAAAATGGAAAAAAATTAAAAAGAAAAGTAGAGTTAGCAGATTTATATAGAAAGAAATAATAGATAGTATATCATGGCTTAAACTTTGACAGGATGGTCAATTCCAAAGGGATGTGAAGCTCTCAAGGGTGGAATGAGAATGTCATGAATACAAATGTTTCTCATCAAGAAAAGAAGAGAGGGGTGGATACTATATAAGGTGACTAATGTGATCATATCAAAACTCACAGACCAGCTTAGATCTTTAAACTAGGGAATAATGATGATGAAGACGAGGAGGGGAGTTATAATAGTGAAGATAGCTAGCATCTATATAGTGCTCTAAGGTTTGCGAAGCTCTTCACAAATAGTATCTCATTTAATCCTTACAGCAATTATATGAGGTAGATATATTATTATTTCTTTACAGATGAAGGAACAAGTTGAGAGAGAACTGACACTGTAGCTTGACCAGATTCATACAGTTAATAAAGATCTGATAGTGGATTTGATCTCAGATCTTCCTGATTTCAGTTCCAACACTGTGTTCACTGTACCATCATAGGTACGGAAGATGGAAGCAAGAGAAGGTAAAGTAGATGAATGCAAAGGAGTGGCATTGTCCAGTATTAATAGTGATAGAAGTACTTGAAGCTCAGAATGAGTTGGGGCTGGTTATGACAGTTAAGGCTATAAAAAGGATTTTTAAAAGCTCTTTTGGAGAAAGAACAGGGCAAAGAAATCAATAGGAATGTTGTTACTCTGATGGGATGTAGTGATAGTACAGATGCAAAGAAGGAAGAATTACTCTTTTTTTTGTTTTGTCTTCTAGCAAAAATGCTCTGGGAGTAGAAATTAAAGATTTGAAGGTAAGAAGAAAAAAATTGCTGTGTTTAATGAATTCAAGTGTCTATAAGTGGAAATTCTTCCTGTTATTGAATCCTTTTTAATGATAGTACCTTTCCTTCACTGATTATTTCCAATTTATCATCTGTCTGTCTATATAACTTGGTAGCTAGGTGGTGCAATAGATAGAGTACCAGACCTGGAGTCAGGAAGACTCATCTTCCTGGGTTCAAATCTGGCCTTAGACACTTACTAGTATATCATCCTGGACAAGTCACTCAATTCCATTTGCCTCAGTTCCTCATCTGTAAAACTGGAGAAAAAAAATGACAAATTATTCCATTAAATTCCAAATGAGGTCACAAAGAGTTGGACACTACCATAACAAATGAACAACGATCTCTCTCTCTCCCTATGTCTCTCTCTGTCTCTGTGTCTCTGTGTCTGTCTGTGTCTGTGTCTGTCTCTGTGTCTCTCTCTCTCTCTCTCTCTCTCTCTCTCTCTCTCTCTCTCTCTCTCTCTCTCTCTCTCACTTGTTTGAATGTTTTCTCTCCCATTGGACTGTAAATTCTGTGAGAGTGGGGACTGTCTTATGCTTTTATTTGTAATCCCAGAACCTTAAGAATTGCCTGGCACATAGTTGGCACTTAATAAATACTAGTTGATTGACCATTGCTGAACCACTGTTAGTGATTTTTTGAAAGCTAAAGGAGAACAGAAGGGGTAACAAAGGACTGAAGAAGGGCACAAGTCCCAGTTTTGATTAAAAATAAAAGAAGAGGGTGAAAGCTATTGGTCAGACTTTAATTCCTGGCAAAATTCTAGAACATATAATTAAAAGGATCATTTATGACTGCTGAGAAAGGGAAGTGGTGATTACTTAGAGCCAATATGGCCTCATCAAGAATAGTGCATGCCAGCTAGATTAACCTTATTTCCTTTTTTAATAGGGCTATTAAATTGCTAGATTAGGGGAACAGTATACCAAAGATTAATAAAGGCATTTGACAAAGTCTCCCATGCTATTCATATGGACAAGATGAAAGGATGTGATGCTAGATGATAGTATAGTTATGTGGACTTGGAACTAGATGAATGACTGGACCTAAAGAGAAGTCATCAATTAGTATCAAATATGCAGAGTATCAAATTGGCCTTAAGGATCTCTTCTCTTGGCAGCACTATTCTGTACTTACTTCATCTCCTGTTACACCTTATTTCCACCCTCCACAAAAGCTTTGCCATTCACTTGGTATGATTATCCCTTTCTAAACTCTAAGTCTCTGACGCAGCTTACCTGCTGCCAACCTGGAATATCTAACATAGGTCTTTCATTAAACAGCCTCTCAATTCCCAATCCAACTAAAAGTCTACTTCCTTCAAGAAGCCTTACAGCTTATTTAATGAAATAAATTAATATACATATATATTTTAAAAGTTCAATCAACCGTGAAAACTTAGCCACTCAGATTAAGACAATGATCCAAGACAATCCCAAAAGATCCATAATAAAAGATGCTTTCTACCTACAGAGAGAGAACTGATGAACTCTGAATGCAGAGTGAACATACTTTTTTTCAATTTGTTTATTTTTATTATTTTATTTTGTTAGTGTTTTCTTTTACAACATGGCTAATATGGAAAATATTTTGCATGAATTCATATATATAATCAATATCAAATTGTTCACCTTCTCAAAGAGGAGGAAGGAAAGGGACAGAGGGAGAGAATTTGCAACTTAAAATTTTAAAGAACGAGTGTTAATTTTTCTACATGTAATTGGGAAATATTTAAGGTAATAAATAAATAATTTTTTAAAAAAGGAGTTTTACAACTTCTCTATATGAAAATCATTCCTGTGCTTTTAGCACACTTGCTGTTCATCAACAACAACAAACCAAATGTACTTGCTGAACCTAGTCCAGAGGACTAGACTCTGGGGTGTTGTTATGCTATAATGGTTTAAGAGATCTTTATATACTAATGTATTTTTCTTGTTTTTCTTTTAAGCAATAAACTTCTCAAGAGGCAGGATGATATCTAAGTTTAATGTAATGCCTTAAGAAGGTTATGTCCTTGTTGCACTTCTTAATTTTTGAATACCTGTTAGTCATGGATTTTAAAACATTTTATCCATTTTATTCATTCTATGAATTGGATGGAGAG
This sequence comes from Notamacropus eugenii, assembly GCF_028372415.1. Taxonomy (NCBI): domain Eukaryota; kingdom Metazoa; phylum Chordata; class Mammalia; order Diprotodontia; family Macropodidae; genus Notamacropus; species Notamacropus eugenii. The sequence goes on from NC_092874.1 coordinate 372,209,490, forward strand.
AGGAGATTGGAAGGAAAAAGGTAGGGAAATTTAGAGATGGCTTGAGATTTAATTTTTTAACTTACATGTTATTTTATTTTTAAATAGTATTTTACTTTTTTCCCTAATTACATGTTAAAACAATTCTTAACATTTGTTTTGGTTTGAATTCCAAATTCTGTTCCTCTCTCTCCTTCCTTCTCCCTCCCCTGCCCCAAGATGGTAAGCAATTTGATGTAGGTTATACATGTGCGATCATGTAAAACATTTCCATATCAGTCATTTTGTAGAAAACGACTCAAATGGCAAAATGAAAGAACCTTAACCTGGGGCCCATAAACTTATTTTTTAAATATTTTCATAACTATTTCATTGTGATTGTTTTCTTTGTAACCATTTTGCTTTACGCATTTAAAAATATCATTCTGCTGGGCATAATGGCACGAGGCTATGGTTTCTGTTCCTTTAAGGCTGGGGTTGGGGTGTGAGCTTGGGAGTTCTGAGTTGCAGTAGAGTGGTTGTCAGCACTAGGTCCTGTGCTAATATGGTGAACCATTTTTTTGTTGGGGGGGGGGGTGGAGGTTAGTCTGCCTAAGGAGAGATGAACCAGCCCTTGTCAGAAAACAGAGCAGATTAGAGGTCTTTCTCTGTTCTGTAGTGAGATCAGGGCTGTGATCATCTGCTGCACTGTGAGCCTGGGAAAGACTAAATAACCCAGGCTCAAAATAAACAAATAAATGAGCAAAAACCCCCATCCATGGACTTCACCAAAAGATATTCTCAAAAAATTTGATAATATTTGCCATAGAAAATTGAGTTGGCAATATGGTAATAGAGTTCCATGGCTGGCTGACAATTTTTAGTTTTCCAGTTTAGTTCTAAAGCGCATGAGATGTGTAGGCCTGAGTGAGGAAAACTCGTTTTCTTGAGTTCAGATCAGGCCTCAGACACTTTAAGTGTCTCAGTTACGGCTGTGTGACACTGGGAAAGTCTCTTAACCCTGTTTGCCTCAAATTCTTATCTGTAAAACTTGCTAGAGAAGGAAATGGCAAACCACTCCAGCATCCTTGCCAATTGTCGTTCAGTCATTTCATTGTGTCCAACTCTTTGTGACCCTTTCTTTTTGTTGGCAAAAATACCAAAGTGGTTTTACGTTTCCTTCTCTAGCTCATTGTACAGATGAGGAACTAAGGTAAACAGGGTTAAGTGATTTGCCCAGGGTCACACAGCTAGTAAGTGTCTGCGGCTAGATCTGAACTCAGGTAGGTGAGTCTTCCTGACTCCAGGTCCGGTACTCTATCCACTGTGCCACCCAACTGCCCATTTCTTCCTAAGAAAACCCCAAATGGACTCATGAAGAGTAAGATGTGACTGAAAATGACTGAAGTTATTAAAAGATCAGATTTTTGACTTCTAAATAAAAGGTAACTATTCTAGAATTTACCTCCTAAGGCTGGCAAAAAAGTGTCCATAGGGCAAGCATTACACATTTTTCCATTATCTGAGCAAGTATGCATATTAAATCCAAGACCTAAGAGTCAGTGTGTTTTTTAACCCACTTTTTCTCCCCAACATTGTGAGATTAAGTTATTCAAACTTGAGTTGTAAAAAAGTTTATACTGACACACCTGTAAATTTGCACATCTTGTTGATTTATGCAAGATGTTTGTACTTTTACTCAATGTTTTCTATCAGATGACAGCAGACAAAACACAATTTGCAAGTCATCCTGAGAGTTGAGAATTGTGATGTCCAACATGTCTTTTATCTAAGGAAAAATAAAAGTGCTACAAATAAACTAGAGGGAAAAGAAAGGTGATGTAAAATAAATAATAACAAAATATCAACAAAAAGAAAAAATGTAGCCAGAGCAGGTGGTCTCTTCTTGGTCAATAATTCTCTGATATATTAAATGTCAGACTGCTCGAGGCAAGAATTTTAACATATTAATATTAGTTTCTTCCCTCTACTGATGCTCTCCAATTTATCCTCTGTCTTGCTTGTGCATTGTTGTTTATATGATGTCTCTCTCATTAATTTAAACTATGAGCTCCCTGAAAGCAAGGACTGTTTTTTGCCTTTCTTTATATTCCCATTGCCTGACACATAGTAGGTGTTTAATAAACACGTGTTAGCTTATTTATCCTTTTCTCCCTTTAGCTCATAATAGCCTGGGGGTTTCCTAAAGTAGTTATCCTAGAAGTCTATGTTGAATGACCTAAAGAAAATTTTACATGTAGGAATATTGCTCTGTTAGAGGAAAATTTAATTAATTAATAAATATATATCATGCTTTCTGTATATTCATATTTTGCTTGTTTACAAAATAGAAAATATTACACGTTCAACCATGGGAAATTCAAAAAACTATGTAGCAACAATGCACAAACCTTAAGAATATTTCTGCATTTTCTTGAGTAATAACTCTAGAGCTAAAAGGGATTGTAAAGGTAATCAAATTAATCTCATTTATAGATGTGGAAACAGGCCCAGAGAGTTTGATTGATCCCAGGTCACACAGGTTGTAAGTTGCAGAGTTGGCATTCAGATTCAGGTTCAATGATCTAAGATCAACACTCAAGTTCATCATGTATTATGCATCACGTATTTTGCATCATGTACTACGCATCATGTACTACATAATATTTATAACTTTATGGAATTGAAAGGTAGGCACTAATGCGCAACATAAATTGGAGTGAAGAGCTGGTGTGTGTTTGTCCTTCGTTGCCAAAGAAGACCATGCCATCAGATGACATGACTTGCACTTGATTTTGTTTTGAGCGAGGGAGGGCTGTGCAGGTCACCAACCTCACTTCTCCTCCAGAGCCATCTGAATCCAGTGACCAGATATTCATCAGGATGACTGGAGATGACCCAGGATGAGGCAATCGGGGTTGAATGACTTGCCGAAGGTCACACAGCTAGTGAGTGTCAAGTGTCAGAGGTGAGATTTGAATTCAGGTCCTCCTGACTCCTGCTCTATCCACTGCACCACCTACCTGCCTGAAGAGCTGGTAAATATACTGTGAATTTGGTTTTACGGGCAGTCAACTAAGTTTCTTAATTAAATTCTTAACTAAACTTCAATCAATTTCAACTTGTCTTATTTTTCTTTACCTGTTTTTCACGTAGTATTCTTACGTTTGGGGATTCAGTAACATCCTAAATTTGAAATAGAAAAGATAGAAGGAAATGGAAGTTTACTTGGTCAAATTTGAAATTCTGTTCTTTAGAAATACATCAGTGCCATGCATTTTAAAAACTTCACAATTCATATATGTATATATATGTATGCATGTCTCTGTATATGTATACACACAGATATTTTTTACAGACTATGCATGACTTAGGAAGCAGGTGAACAAGGAAGAAATTCAGATTTGTAAAATATCTCACACACTTTCTTCCTCCTACCCCCACCACCCCTAAGTCTGTTGGGCTCAGCCAAAACCCAAACACATTTTGCTTTGTCCCTTGATTTTTAAGATCGTGTGCATTTTTTTTAAAGAAGGAAATCCAATATCTGGGTTTCTGATTCATTTACACTTCACTATCTAAAATGTTGTTTTGTAAGAACCATTTGATGTTCGAGGAACCTTGTGAGGGTTTTTGTTTTTTGTTTTTTTGGTTTTTTTTTTGCTTCTTTTAATAAGCTTTTGTCAGGATTGTTCCTTTTGAAGTGGAAAGTTGTGTTTTGCCAAGAGAAACTAGAACTCAAAACTCGGTTTCATTCAAGTGGGCTGTAATAGTGACACAGTATACTCCCTTACTGTCCTTAGAATTACTTTTCTTCAAAAGAAAATCTTAGCTTAAGTCATCTATGTTGTGGCTTCCACCTTTATCTATTGAGAACCTAACTACCAGAACAGTATTCCATATTTAAATATCTAAAAGAGACAGATATTTCATGTCCTTTTTTCATGTTTCTTTCCTGGTTTCTCCTTTGCCTGGGTTTAATATTTTATCCATTCATACCTCTCAGGTTAAGCATCTGGTTAATCAATACCCTAGGTGAATTTGTGGCCATAATTAATCTTTTTTTGCCATAAATCTTCTCTCCTCAAATTGAAATTATTTGAATCATAATAAATTTAGAGTTGGGAGGGACCCTCAGATGAACTGTCAATAATCTCATTTTACAGATAAGAAAAATGAGGCAAAATAAGCTGAAATGATTTGCCATAGTTAAGTTCAAGGACTAATTTGGAAGGCAGGGGTAGGAAGGAAAACAACCCTATCACTGGATTGTCCCCTACTCTGACTAGACCAAGAATTAATAAATAATCCACTTATTTGGTTTGGTTTTCTATTAATGTGTCAGTTTATGTTTTTCTAAGAATACACACCTGTATACTCATAGATGCTTGATCACTACTCTTACCCCCACTCCCCAGCCAGGGACACACACATACACACGCAGACACACACCCTTATACTCACTTTTTTCTCCTATTAAACAGAAGAGAAGCAGAGTACTCTCTTTTTGTGCCTTTAATGTCAGGAGATGGTTAACATATTTTTTCATCAGTCCTTTAGAATTATAGTGGTTCATTCTATTAAATATAGTTATTAAGTCTTTCAGAATTATTTTTTATTTACACTGCTTTTGCACTGTCAAAATGTTTCTCCTATTTCTGTTCTCTCTCTTTGATCTGCTCTCTGTCTCTCATCTCTCTCTGTCAGTCTCTATGTCAGTTTGTATTTTAGTCTCTCTGTCTCTGTCTCTCTATCACTGTCTCGTCCTTGGGATATAGGTTTGGTAGTGGTATTGATGTATCAAAAGTCACTTTGGTGATTTTGGGGGCATAGTTTCAAACTGATTTCCAGATGAGTGGACCAAACGTCTACTCCAGTCAACAGCTGTTTGTCAAATCAAGTGAACAAGCATTTGCTAAGGACTTACAATTCTCTAGTCTAGGCACTATACTAAGTGATAAGAATACAAATACAAGCAGAATAAAAAAAACAGTCCGTGCCCTTGTGAAGTTTATGCTCTAGTGGGGGAAAGAAAACACAAAAGGAAGCTGCAGAGTTAGGAGGATCTGTATGGAGGCAAGGCAAAGTTTCAGACACAGGGGAGCCTAGAAAGTAACAAAGACAGGGCTGACAAGGGAACTTCCTTTAAAATAGACGTGTTTTCCCCCGCCCATCCAAGAATTTCAATTTCCCTTTCTAATCGTATTTGCTGATCTGATGAGTATGATGTGGATAACTTCAGAGTCATTTTAATTTGTGCTTCTTCAATTATAAATTGCTCTGAAACTTTTTCTGGATATAGTTAATTGTTTATATTTCTTCCTTTGAGCACTGCCTATTCATAGCTTTTGAGTATTTATCTTTTGAAGAATGACTCTTGTTAGTATATAAATGAGAAACTTGGCCTCTATGTTTGTCTCTTCTCTTTCTGCTATGTATATTATCTCACTTGGTAATCTCACCAACTTGCATGGGTTCAATTATCATTTATGCAGATAATTTTTTGTGTATTATTCAAACCTCTTCTCTCTTTTGAACTCTAATCTCACTTTTTCCAAAGACCCATTGGACTTATTGAAATGATTGCCATGTAGGCATCTCAAACTCAACATGTCCAAAATAGAACACATTTCCTTTCCAACCTCCCCCATATCATTTCCTCTTCCAAAAATCATTGTAAATGTTGATGAGTATCCCCCAAACTGGAAGGATTTCCAGGTACTCACATTTGCAACCTCAGTATTATTCTCAATTCTTTACTCTTTACTCCACGCATCCAATAAATTGTTAGATCTTGTCACGTCTATCTTAGAACATCTTTTATATATGCTTTCTTCTCTTCATCAGCACTGTTTCAGTCTCTTATCATCTTCTAGATATACATTGACAAGAGTGTATTGTAATATTATCCCTTGCTTCAAATCTCTTCCCTTTTCCACCAATCTTCCACATAGCTGCCAGAGTAATTTTCCCAAATTCAAGCCTGAAGATGTCCCTTCTTAAGTCAATAAACTCCAATATCCCTCTATTGATTTTATGATGAAATATTATTTCATCTTTGCCATTTTTTTTACAAGTCTCTGTTTTTGGAGAAGCAGTTTAGCACAATAGACAGAACACTGGATCACTTGAAGTTAGGAAGACACAGTTTCAAAATGACTTCAGTCATTTATTTGTTATATGACCCTTAGCAAGTCACCTAACCTCTCTATGCCTCAGTTTTCAGCATCTGCAAAATGGAGAAGCTGGATAAAGTGAACTTAAAGTTCCTTTCCACCTTGAGATTTTGATTTTGTGCGAATTTTAAAAAATGCATGCATGTATTACTATAAGAGTACATGTATATAACTTATAATCAGTAAATATATACATATTGAGGGCACATGTTCATTTTTCAAAATGGATAGGAATGTATGATCCAAAAAGTTTGGAGACCACTGGTAGAATGGATAGTTAGGAGATTATCAGATGCCAGTGCTTTCTTCCTCCTCAGTTTACCTTGTATCTATTTATTTGTGTGTTTATGTGTGTGCATATACACATATACATACACACAAATATATAAGTATATTATATAAATATTTATCTGTATACATGTTGAGACAGTTAGGTAGCACAGTGAATAGAGTGCTGAACCTGGAATTAGGAAGCCCTGAATTCAAATCCAGTTTCAAATACTTGTTAGCTGTGTAAGAATCACTTATTCTCTGTCTTTCTCAATGTAGTCATCTGCAAAATGGGAATAACAGTAGCTCTTACTTCCAATAGTTATTGTAAAAAAATGAGACATTTCAAAACACTTTGCAAAACTTAATATGCTACATAAATGCTAACTTTTAGAGCAATAGAATAGAATAGAATGAACTTGAAGGTTGGGACCATTTTTTCTTTTCTTTGTATGCTCACTGCCCAGTACAGAGCCATCTCATCATCGTATAGATTTAATCAAAGTTTATTGAACTGGATTGAACTGAATTAAAGTCAATTTCCTCACTTAATCAGTTTCTGCTGTGCTGACTCCTCTCTCCCAAATGGTTGGATGTCCTCATTACCTCACTCAGATTCTACAGATGGATGATGAGCCAGAGTTGATTTTGAGCAAGAAAACTTGCTGTATCATGTTTAAAAAATTGGTGCAGTGATTTTAATGAGCTGTATGCTGCTGCTGCTGCAAAACAAAAACCAAACAAGCCCAAAAACTTTTCTATATTACTTCTACTGATGCCTTTTGCTTTTATGCTACCTTCATTTCTGAATATATTTCTCATCTTTCTCCTATCCCTAATAACAAAGAATGGAACAAAAAAGGTAGGGAGGGAGAGGCGAAAACAGTTCAGTAAAACGAACTAATACCAACTTTGTGTGACAACATAGACAGCATTTCATTTTGATGGCATCACACCTCTACAAAGACAAAAGGGAAATGCATTTTCTCCACTCTTTTCTGGGGCTAGGTTTGATGTATATCATTGTGCAGGATTCAGATTTTTAAAAAATCTATTTACATTATTATTTGTATGTTACTTTGTGTATGTTGCTTTCCTGGTTCTGCTTACTTTCCCCATAACAGTTTGTGTTGTTTTCCCATGATTCTCTGAATTCTTTTGCATCCATCATTTCTTATATTTGACTAATATTCCATTACATTGATACACTAAAATTGGTTTATCTGTTTCCCAATCAATGAACATTTTACTTTGCTTCCAATTCTTTGTTATTATAAAAAGTTTGCTACAGATAGTTTAGTATACATGATAACTTTCTGCTTTTGATTTCCTTGGGGTGGATGCTTGGCAAACAGACTCTTTGGGTCAAAGAGTACTGAATTGTAATCACTTAAATAAACACATGACTCTAAATAGCTTTTAAGAATGACTAGAAGATTTCATAGCTCCATCAACAAGCTATTCGTGTGCTGTCTCTATATAGTCCTTCCAACATAGACTATTTCCATTCTTCGACATATTTGACAATTTGAGGGCACTGAGGTAAGATCCTCTTAGCAATTTATATAACTTCCCTTCACTGATATAGGCTAATTTCTGTGGTATCTGAGATGAGTCCAGTAACTAATCTTCCTACTTTTACTAATCAACACAAGTCTAAGCATTCCATGAATAATTATGTGAGGAAGGACATGGAGGTAGAAAAGTACAGAACAATATGTTCAGGGAAAGGGCAACTAAACCAATTGCTATCACTTTTACAGCAGAGTGGAGGATGAACTGCAGTGGGGAGAGACTTGATACAGGGACTTCAAACAAAAGGCTATTGCAAGATAGCTTGAAAGAAGCTATAAACTCAAAAGGCAGATGAAGTAGCTGCCTACTGTCTTACATAGTTCTATTTCTGAACTGTAAACCCAGAGAAATAAATGAAAAATAAGGGGGAAATATATTTTAATCTGTCTAGGTATTTATAATCAATGTATTTAGATGGGATGAGATGCCTTAAAGTTTAGCATCAGAGGGAAGAAATAATTTAGTGGCCTGATAGGAAACAACTTCTCAGGGATTACAGAAAAAAAAGAATATAGTATGTGGGGCAGAGATGGGGGTAGGGTTGAGAGTGGAAGAAGAATGTGTAATAAGGCTAGAAACGTAGAGTGGAACCAGATTATTTTTGGGGGGGGGGTAGTAATTGAAATTCAGTTTCTTAATCAGAGTTGTGCTTTAGACGTTTTAAACTAGCAGCAGATAATGGAGAAGAAGGGAGATTTTTTCAGAGAATATTGTCCAGGGGAGAGTAATAAAAATCTGAATAATGGTGAAGGAAGCAGCATTGGAAAGGAAGTAAGCATAGGAAAAATCTCACAGAGGTAGAAGACATAGCATATAGTGATTTATTGAATATGGAGGGGGGGGAGTGGGAGAAGTCAAGGATGATAGTGGGATTAGGAGCCATTTCCTAATTTATAAAATGAGGGGGATCGAGCTGATGTTCTCTAAGGTCCCTTATGACTCTAAATCTCTGATTCTGTGACTCAAAATACATTTTCATTATGCCATTTTGCCTAATCTATTTTCTCCCAACATCCAGCTATGTGGGGAACTGCCTGCAGCTCAAAGAACTAAAGTTGGTGGAAACAGTTGCATTTCATCTTCAGCAAATGATTTGTTACTTCTTGCCATTTGAGGCAGGGCATGCCACATAGTTGTTGTTCATTCTTTGGTCTTGAAAAGGACCAATGACATAAGTGTGATGTCTTGACTTGCTGGTGAAATGGATTTAAGTGAGGCAGAGCTTCACAAAGTCATCAGGCTCACTCTCTCCTCCAGAGTCATCAAAGTCCAGTAGCAAGACAAAAGTCAAGATGACTATGACACATAGATGATACTGATGAAATTACACAAGAAGACTTTTTGTAGGATTATGGAAGATTCTATTTGATTTTGAAGTAAGGAAGCAAGAATTTATTAAATCCCAGCTATGTGCCGGTCCCTATGCTAAACACTGGTGATACAAGGAATGGCACTCAAGGAGCTCACAGTATAATGGAGCGGACAACATGGAAGCAAATATATACAATATACAAATACATACAAGATATATACAGGATAAAATGGAGTGTAATCTCAAAGGGAAGGCCCTAGTAATGGAGTGGGAGGGTGGGGTGGTGAACTGGAAAAGGCCTCTTGGAGAAAGTGGGATTTGATCTAAGTCCTAAAGAAAGCCAGGGAGGGCAGGAGGTGAAGGTGTGCAGGGAGAGCATTTCAGACATGGAGTCCAGTCAGTAAAAAGAAATAGAGATGATGTCATGTTTGAAGAACAGTAAGATAGCCAGTGTTGCTGGGCCATTGGATTCTTGGAGGGGAGTGAAGGATAAGGTGACTAGAAAGGTAAGAATGGTCTGTGAGACACAGGGGTTTATTGATTATGTGTGTATAGGGGTGTGTGGGGGAGGAGCTTGGGTGACCTGATCACATGGAGGAAGTTCAATTGAACGTAGACCGGAAGATAGACTGGAGGTAGAGAGTCCAAGCAAGAAGCTGTCACAAAACAGCCTGAGGAATGCTACAAACTCCAAAGAACAGATTAAGGGAACTAGCTGCTCACTCTCTTAGTTTTCATTTTATTTCTGAACAGGAAACCTAGTAAATGAGAATGAATGAAAAATAAATGAAAACATGTATTTTTATCAATTTAGGTATTTATAACAAGATATGTAGATAATGGGGTAACCTTAGGTTCAATATTAGAAAAAAGAAATACTTTAGAGGCCAGACTAGAAACACCTTCTCAGGGATAGGGAAACTGAGAGAAAACAAAACAGAACTCTTCATCAAGAGAGCCCCGAGTTACTCAGTCTATCCTCTACTTTCCATACAACTAGACTCAGCTGTGGACCAAGAGCTCAAAATGTAGTAAATATGAAAGAAGTTTTAAGAAAATAAAGGAGCTTCACAGGCTTTCCACCATGAGCATCAGTGAAGTCTTTCCCTTTAATTATTTTTTAAAAGAGCCCTTATCAAGTTATCATCTTATGTTGTGATTGTTGTTTGTTCCTCATTCTCTAAGAGGACCATGATATCAGAAAGGTGATGGTATGACTTGTCATTAATTGGATTTAAGTGGGGGAGGGCTGTACAAAATCACCACCCTCACTCCTTTGGAGCCATCTGAGTCCAGTGGTAAGACATAGATCAGGATGACAAGGTGACCATGGATTCAATGGGAGATCTTGGCCTTTATAAGTTAAGGTGTTTCCCAGGTCTCAGTCTGCAATACATTCAGAGCCATCTCCAGTCATCCTAATCAATATCTTGCCACTAGACTCAGATGGCTCTGGAGGAGAGAGTGAGGCTGGTGACTTTGCACAGCCCTCCCTCACTTAAATCCAATTCACTTGCAAGTCATGGCATCATGTCATGGTCCTCTTTGAGAATGAAGGACAAATAACAATCTGTGACTAGTAGCACCTGCCCCAGTGGGAACCCAACTGGTCAGTTTCAGTTGGGCAATGAAACTCTTTCCTTCCTTCCTTCCTTTCTTCCATCCTTCCTTCCTTCTTTCTTTTTTCCCTTTCCTTTCTTCTTCCTTTCTCTCCCTCCTCTCTCTCCTTCCCTCTTCTCCCACTGTTCACATAAGGTATCATGTCCTTTCCTGAAGGTGTTCTGCCCTAAGGAATGTAAATTTTGATTTCTGAAATCTCTCTAGATGTCTTGGAATTTGCCAGTTATATTTCTTTGTTAAGGACCATGCTTTTAACCCAAATCAATCTGGCTCTCATTGATTGACCAACAATAGGTGCCAGCCCAATCCTCTCAGTCATTATTTGGGACGTAGTGACTCAAAGTGATTGCAATTAGAAATTTGTTTCTGTTACATTCTGGTTATTATTATATTGAATGATCAGTCATTGGCTTACTTACAGTGGTTAAAAATTATGGATGCCATCTTTTATTCTCCAGCTATTTTTATGGCTATGGTGCTCTCAGAGGGAAAAGTATTAGACCTTTGATTTCACTGGTATAGAGAACTCCTGGGTGAGCAAGTTCTGTCTACTAAACTTCTGCAGTTTACAGTAAGAGAGAGTTGGCTATAGCACCAAGAAGTTAAGTGACCTAATGAGGTCCATATGGTCAGTATGTATCAAAGGAGAAACTTTAACCCATGCCTTCTTGACTATGGGGCTATTTGGGGTGTTCAAGGAGAACTTATACCTCTAGTATGAGGACACATGGAGCACTTTCTAAGGCTGCTCATCCACATTTGGTGTATACCTGACACTCAACTTTCACTAGTGGCTCCTAGAAGCTGTAACATGCAGAGTGGCCACACCCTGTTAAACCATCTCAATAGATGGGCTAACGAGGTTGAGGGGATGCAACAGGTCTCACAACCATCCATGAGTTGGGAGGGGTGCTATCTACCTTAAGCATGTGAAGACTTCCCCAGCAGAATGGGCAGATGAGAACAATTTGTTCCAACAGCCATGAAGGTGGCTAAAGTAGGCACTGTGGACTGCTTAGAGCTTGGTCAGTCACTGAAGTCACCAAGGCCATCCACTGCATCCCAGGTCATCATTCATCTTGTCTTTTGTTCTGTCACTGGACTTTGAAGACTTTGGAAGGAGAGTGAAGCTGAAGTCGACACTGTCACCCTATGATATCATTATTCCTTTCAAAAACAAAGTACAAACAACATCGGAAGTGAAACTTGAACCTGTGTCTTCTTCACATTAAGGCTGACTTTTGAGTCACTACAGTGTAATGGCACTGTCATGGAATTGCTTCTTTGACTTTACATTGTCTTTCTCTTAGGAGACCTCAGAAACTTAGGCAATGATTATTTAATCACCTTATCCCACGGTGAAGAGCTCTTCCCCAAATCCTTTTCAGCTTCCATTTATCTCCTTTCATCAGAAGGTAACCTGCTTGAGAGCAGGAACTATCTTTCTTTCTGCCTGTATTGGTGTTCCCAGCACTTAGCATCCTCCTAGCAAAGGGCTTCAGAAATGCTTTAATCTGTTTTTATTATTAATCCTTACTGTGTTCTTGTAGCTGTTGTTGTTGTTCAGTCATTTTTCAGTCTTGTTTGACTCTTTGTGACCCCACTTAAACAAAGATATTGGAGTGGTTTGCCATTTTCTTCTGAGCTCATTTTACAGATGAGGAAACTGAAGCAAACAAAGTTAAGTGACTTGCTCAGGGTCAAATAAGTAGTAAGTATTCGAAGTCAGATTTGAACTCAGGAAGACTAATCTTCCTGACTCCAGGTCCAGCACTCTATCTATCCCCCACGCTACCTAGTGACCCCATGTTCGTATAAGGGTGTTACAAAATAAAACATGCTTTATTACCGCCCTTCCATTTTGGAAATACATCTATAAAATGAGGAAGCTGGAACAGGTAATTTCAAAGGTTCCTTCAAGCCCCATATCTAAGATTTTCTGATCCTCATGTTATGATCATGTGGTTGTGCTGTTCTGAAACTAACACTAGTCCCAGATAGTCTTTTCACATTCATTCACTTGGCAGGAAATAACTGTTCATTTTCTATGGTGTATTGTGTATACTGTAGAGACTGTAAGAAGCGTCTTGTCCTTGAAGGGCTTGCATTTTTTTTTTATTGAGCATTTCAGAATTGTTTGAAATTCTTGAGTCCAACTTCCACTGCACCACTTTCGACATATGCTTTTTTGCTTTGTTCTCAGAACTAACTTTATATTCTGGGCTCAGAAAAGCAAAGAAAGAATCCATCATTGTGAAAAAAAAGTCTCCTTTTATTTATGTTTTATGTGTACTTATCTCCTTAAACCATTTCCAGGGGATCAGTCCTTTAGAAGCAGCAGCAGCAGCAGCAGCAGCAGCAGCAGCAGCAGCAGCAGTAGTCCTGCTTAAGTTTACGTCTTTCCACTCTGTGCATATTGAAAAGGAAATGAGGAAGAAGAGAAGTAAAGGTGTGGTAAAGGGTAGAAAAGATAATGCTGTTGGTTTATTTTTTTAAAGGGGTGGATTGTTTCATAGTTGAGGGGAATAAAGTAAATACTAAGGCAAGAAAACAAAATAATGGAGACAGCCATTTTGACAATAGAGAAGTGATGACATCTGGAATGACTCAGAGGTAACAGGGAGAAATCATTCTTTGGATCACTGGAAAGAGCGGTTGCACCTCCTGGTGGTAAGTTTAGGGAGTTTTCAGCCTCTAATAGTTAAACTTTTAAATGCAGATATTTTAAAAAATATATATTTTTGAGATTTTTAGGGAGTGCAGTACTGAATGACTCATAAAGAGAGTACGTGTGGAAGGTATTTTACTTATTCACAGACAACTTGTCATTTATGAATCCAAAAGATAATGACACAACAATAGAAGAGAATATGGGGGAGACTCTGTCCATAGTTACCAAACATCCATCTGCCATGACTGATGAACCAATACTTATTGACTTTTGAATTCTATTCAAAATATTATGAAAGACACATCTCTGTCACCAATGAGCTTATACTCCATGAAGAGAGACAGAATATATGCAAATGAAAAGTTAACAAGAGAAGGTCTTACACAAGAGCTGCAAAATGGGTAATGCCGTTTAGAAGGGCAGTTCTCAAAGAAAGTTTTCCAGAAAGGATGGATTTAAATTTGGTTTTGAAGTAGGTAGATATGAGAAGGGAATGAATTCTAGGAAGGAAGCAGACACAGTGAGCAAAGGCATAGATGCATCTCGTTCTTGAGTCACAAAGCACATTTGTTAGAGGAATAAGTATAATGATTTGTCTGTAAGAGAGAGTCCATGTGGGGAGTAGTGAGAGATAAAGCTACAAAAATAACTTGAGGACAGACTGTGGAATTGCAGGCTAAAGAATTTGGATTGTATCTTGTAGGTAATGAGGAGCTATTAAATATTTTTCGCCTGGCAAATGACATGATTGGAGTTGCATGGTGTGGTAGATAGATGACCAGTCTTGGAATTAGGAAATTAGGAAAATCTGGGCTCAATCCTATCTGACACATGCTAGCTGATTGCACTGAGAAAATCATTTCCAGGGGTGGAGAACTTGAATCCTCAAGGCCACATGTGGCCCCCTACATCCTCAAGTGTCACCCTTCATTGAATGCAAACTTCACAGAACAAAATCTGTGAAGTTTGGATTCCGTCTAGGGGATACACTCGAGGACCTACATGGCCACATGTGACCTCCAGGCTGATTCAATCAGGGCTGACCACCCCTGATTTAATCTGTTGGTATGCTAGGCAATTTTCCAAGACTAGGTTATAAAAGTTTGGCTGTTTTGAATTGAATGTAGGCAGTTTCCATACCAGTTCTTTAGAGGGATGAAATAATAGAACAAAAGTGAAATGAAAGTAATTTAGACAGATTAACTTGGCAGCAATGCATAGATTGAAGCCTGGAGATACTAAAGGCAAGGGAGTGCAGTTACAAATCAATTAGAGTTGTCTAGTCTGGATAAGCTAAAATCCTCAGTAGGCATAGTTGCATGAGAACTTGAAATAAAAGATTGATGTGAGGGATATTTTAAAAAAACAGAATATGTGGGGCATGGTGATTTGACCAGTTGTAGATGGAGAGTGATAAATAAAAGATGATTCCAAGGAATCCTTAAATGATCATGTGTCTTCCCACTCTTGTCCATCCTCTATTCCACTTCCAAAAAATGATCTTCCTAATGGCCATGTGGACCATGTCTCTTCTCCCTTTTCAATAAAATCTAATGGCTCCTTATCCTCTCCAGGAGTAAATATAAAATTCTTAGTTTGGCTTTCAAAGTCCTTTATAATGTGCCCCATCCCCCAGCCTTTCCAGTCTTTCTACACTTTTCACTCCTCCACATAGTACTCTGCAATCCCCTGGCTGATCTCCTTGTTGTTCCTCGTCCAAGACACTTCACCTCTCAAACTTAGGCATTTTCCACCCAAACTGGCTATTTCTCATATTTGAAATTCTCTCTTTCCTCATCTTCATCTCTTAGCTGCCCTGGCTTTCTTAGAGAACTAATTAAAATTTGACATTCTATTCTAACGTCTTTGCTCAGCCAACTTACCAAATATATAACTTTTATTATATGGCTATTTTAACATGTTACTCATTAGATTAGGAGTTCCTTAAAAGCAAGGACTGGGGGGCGGAGCCAAGATGGCGTAGTAGAAAGACGCACATACACATAGCTCCGAACCCACAACCCATAGAACAACTACAAAGAAGTAACTCACGGCGAATTCTGCACCCAGAGGCCATAGAACATTGGAGCGAGGGAGATTTCTGTTCCGGAGAGACCTGCAAACCTCTCGTAAAAGGTCCTTCGTGCTGCGGACTGGGCGCCGGGACTGGGAGCTGAGTACAGCCCTGCCGTGGCCGCGGCACCGAGAGGAACAGATCCGAGCGGGCTTCAGGGACGGGATCTCCAGCGGCCGCACAAGTACCTCCACCCACAGGTGACGGGGGTCTGTGAGAGAGTCCCTTTGGTGGGTCGAGGGGGTAGTGGGGTGCCCCCATGGCTCGGGCCCCCTCGGGAGACAGAAGCTGAGGGGCAGCGGCAGACCAGGGCTCTCCAAGCAGGCAGGAGCCTGGATCCATTGTTGAAGGTCTGTGCATAAACTCCCTGAGGGAACTGAGCCTGAGAGGCAGCCCTGCCCTCACCTGAGCATCTGAATTTAATCTCACACTGAATAGCAGCCCTGCCCCCGCCCAAAGCCCTGAGGCTGGAAGCAGCATTTGAATCTCAGACCCCAAACACTGGCTGGGAGGATCAGGAGGTGAGGTGGGTGTGAGGAAAATATTCAGAGGTCAAGTCACTGGCTGGGAAAATGCCCAGAAAAGGGAAAAGAAATAAGACTATAGAAGGATACTTTCTTGGTGAACAGGCATTTCCTCCCTTCCTTTCTGATGAGGAAGAGCAATGCTTACCATCAGGCAAAGACACAGAAATCAAGGCTTCTGTGTCCCAGCCCACTCAATGGGCACAGGCCATGGAAGAGCTCAAAAAGAATTTTGAAAATCAAGTTAGAGAGGTGGAGGAAAAGCTGGGAAGAGAAATGAGAGACATGAAGTCAAAGCATGAACAGCAAATCAGCTCCCTGCTAAAGGAGACCCAAAAAAATGTTGAAGAAAATAACACCTTGAAAACTAGCCTAAGTCAATTGGCAAAAGAGGTTCAAAAAGCCAATGAGGAGAAGAATGCTTTCAAAAGCAGAATTAGCCAAATGGAAAAGGAGATTCAAAAGCTCACTGAAGAAAATAGTTCTTTCAAAATTAGAATGGAACAGATGGAGGCTAATGACTTTATGAGAAACCAAGAAATCACAAAACAAAACCAAAAGAATGAAAAAATGGAAGATAATGTGAAATATCTCAATGGAAAAACAACTGACCTGGAAAATAGAGCCAGGAGAGACAATTTAAAAATTGTGGGCCTACCTGAAAGCCATGATCAGAAAAAGAGCCTAGACATCATCTTTCATGAAATTATCAATGAAAACTGCCCTGAGATTCTAGAACCAGAGGGCAAAATAAATATTCAAGGAATCCACAGAACACCGCCTGAAAGAGATCCAAAAAGAGAAACTCCTAGGAACATTGTGGCCAAATTCCAGAACTCCCAGGTGAAAGAGAAAATATTGCAAGCAGCTAGAAAGAAACAATTCAAGTATTGTGGAAATACAATCAGGATAACACAAGATCTAGCAGCTTCTACATTAAGGGATCGAAGGGCATGGAATAGGATATTCCAGAAGTCAAAGGAACTAGGACTAAAACCAAGAATCACCTACCCAGCAAAACTGAGTATAATACTTCAGGGGAAAAATTGGTCTTTCAATGAAATAGAGGATTTTCAAGCATTCTTGATGAAAAGACCAGAGCTGAAAAGAAAATTTGACTTCCAAACACAAGAATGAAGAGAACCATGAAAAGGTGAACAGCAAAGAGAAGTCATAAGGGACTTACTAAAGTTGAACTGTTTACATTTCTACAGGGAAAGACAATATTTGTAACTCTTGAAACATTTCAGTATCTGGGTACTGGGTGGGATTACACACACACACATGCACACACGCACACACACATAGAGACAGAGTGCACAGAGTGAATTGAAGAGGATGGGATCATATCTTAAAAAAAAATGAAATCAAGCAGTGAGAGAGAAAGATATTGGGAGGAGAAAGGGAGAATTGAATGGGGCAAATTATCTCTCATAAAAGAGGCAAGCAAAAGACTCATTTAGTGGAGGGATAAAGAGGGGAGGTGAGAGAAAAACATGAAGTCTACTCCCATCACATTCCACTAAAGGAAAGAATAAAATGCCTACTCATTTTGGTATGAAAACCTATCTTACAATACAGGAAAGTGGAGGATAAGGGGATAAGCAGAGTGGGGGGGGATGATAGAAGGGAGGGCATGGGGAGGAGAGTGCAATTTGAGGTCAACACTCATGGGGAGGGATAGGATCAAAAGAGAATAGAAGTAATGGGGGACAGGATAGGATGGAGGGAAATATAGTTAGTCCTATACAACACAACTATTATGGAAGTCATTTGCAAAACTACACAGATTTGGCCTATATTGAATTGCTTGCCTTCCAAAGGGAAGGGGTGGAGAGGGAGGGAGCTAAAGAAGTTGGAACTCAAAGTGTTAGGACCAGCTGTAATGTTCTTACCACTAGGAAATAAGAAATACAGGTAAAGGGGTATAGAAAGCTATCTGGCCCTACAGGACAAAAGAGAAGACAGAGACAAGGGCAGAGAGGGATGATAGAAGAGAGAGCAGATTGGTCATAGGGGCAATTAGAATGCTTGGCGTTTGGGGGGGGAGGGGAGAAAAGGGGAAAAATTTGAAACCCAAAATTTTGTGAAAATGAATGTTAAAAGCTAAAAAAAAAAAACAAAAAAAAAAAACTGCTATAAAAAAAAAAAAAAAAAAAGCAAGGACTGTCTTTTACTTTTCTTTGTAGTGTGCCTGGCACATGATAGATACTTAATAAATGTGTATCGACTGACTGATGAGATCTACACTGGAAAAGAGGCTGTGTGATCACTTACACTCTAGGTTGCATTATCATTTACATTCTTCACACCTGACTTCAGTTACTATAGCTGAATCAATTTTTAAGATCTCCCAAAAGGATCAGATAGACCAAGCTATAATCCATGCTGATAGACATGATCATTGCTTTGGGCGTTGTATTAAGCACTGGAAAGACAAAGACAAAGTAAAATATTTCCTGACTTCAAGGAGCTTACATTCTAATGGGGGAGACAACTTTTATACAAATACGGACCATGTGCATACAGAGTGGACAGCTGGTGATGTAGAGATGGGAAGGCACTAGTAGCTAGAGGGACTGGAAAAAGTATCCTGCAGAATGTGGTGCTTAGGCTAAGAAAGGAAGTCAGGGATCCTTAGATATGTAGAAGAGGAAAGCCTGCCAGGAACTGAGTAAAGATAGTAGAAAGGCACCAAGCTGAACAAGAGAGCCAATGTGTGTGAGAAATAGTAAGTAGGCTAATATGGCTGGTTTATAGAATGAATAGATAGGATGTAATAGGCTAGAAGGAAAGGATGGGGCCAAGTTATCCTTTTATTTTACACTTGAGCCTACTTTGATACCAAAACTACTGGGAAATCACATGATTCAAGTGAATACAATATCACAATATCATAAGAGCCAGAAGAGAACTTAGAGATAGTCTCATCCAGCACTCTCATTGGAAAGATCAAGTAATTGAGGTCCAGTCCCAAAGTCAAATCAGTGGTAATGTGGTAGGAATTGGAACCCAGGTCTTTAAACACACAATCCAGGGCTCTTCACATTATGTAAAAAGGCAACACAAGAAGAAAGGTCTTATCCTGAATGTTCACATTTTTTTTTTGAACCATAGCTCTGAGAGCAGAGATTCTTACAATTTACTACAAAAGAAAAACAAAGAAATGAGTTCCTTTACTGCTTTTTTGTAGAAGATTTAATTGGAGGACAATTTACTTTGGAATGTTAATAAACATTTTCTGTCTTCATACTGGTAGCTTTTTACGCAGAATGGGAAAGCTATCCAATGTAATTTCAGAAGAACGTAGAACAACTTTGTTTGCTGCATCATTCCAATTGTTCCTTCAATTAAATTCAACACACATATTTACTGTGGCCTAGGCCCACTGTCAATAATAGAAATTTCCTTGGTTATTCCTTCAACAACATAACATCCCCAAATTAGAGTTAGAATAAATATATGGACCACCCTTATTTTCCTTCCCCGAAAAATATTCTGTGCAGGCAACAAACACATTTACACTTTAGTGTAATTTTCTGCCAGTGACTGTTATCAGATCTCTTTAGAGAATTTTGAGTGAAGGAAAGAGGAGATGATAGAAGTCCATATATTGTCTGCTATAGATTTCACTTCTGCAATCGAAGCAGAATGTGCTGGAAAAGTTCAAGAAAAGGATTGGTTCATGCTTTTTAGGGGTCACATTCCTCCTAAAATGAACCTGGTCTCTGTGATACTGGGGAAAGAGACCTCTGGGGAAGGCTTCTTCTAGGCCATGAATGATATTAGTAAGAACAAAAAGCTGTCTTCCTAAAAGTTTTAGTAGAGAAAATGTTTGAAACTAATGTGTAAATAAATGAAGGATTATCACTGAATTCTAGACAATAGTTACCTATAAGGAGAGGTTCTGTTTTTTGTTTTGGTTTTGGTTTTTTTGAATGCTAATAACCAAATACCTATTTCATGGTACAATTCTTATGCTACTAAGTTATTTTCAAAGTCACATAATGGATTTATCCAAATTTCCATTTGACTTGAAGTTCCACTAAAATCATATCTTCATCTGCATTTTTATCAGTCCACATCAAGTTAACTGTAAAGAATAGAAGAACAAGACCTGAGTGTTATTTTTTACTTAGCAAATATGATCATGAGGGTTTTAGGCAAATTTCAGATTTGAAAATTTAAGACTATCATATGCATTTTACATTTCTATGTGAATAGAAATTCACATTTGTGAACTGTGCACTCACATTTGAGAACAGATATGGTCAAAGTATCAAATATAATTTAAACTATTAATTGTTAGTCCTATGCTTTTTGATTATCATTTTGTTTCCATTTTCATAGTAACTTGCAAAAATTAGCATAGGAAATACAGGGTTTTGAAAATTTCTTAGTTCTTTTAATAACAAATGCAATTCATGCTGCCTATTTTTTTAAATTCTACTATGCTATCTTGAAATAATCATTAGAGACAGAAATTTTGTAGAATTATTACTAATGAACCAAGTTTTCAGGGGTTGATCTGTGATCTCATGAATGAATGAATAAAAAAAACCCATTTATTAAGCAATTTTTTATGTTCTAGGAATTATGCTAGGTACTAGGGATGAAAAAATATAATAGTCTCTACCTCTAAGGAACTTCCATTGCAATAGGGAAGACAGTCACACATAGAAGAGTGATGGCCAAGGATTAATTTTTGGTTAAGGAAGTCACAGGAATAATGAATGGATTTTGAATGATAGGTCCTTTACAGAAATCATAATGTTAATTTTCCTGCAGTCCCTAGAAGGTATAGGTTGGGCCACATATTATGAACTTTGATGACTCAGAATCCCTGAGCTTCAGGGCAAGGACTAAAATTCTGGCTCACCTATGGATATTTTTTCAAAAGGGCAGACATCAATTAATCTATTCCTTCTCATCCTTTCTAACTCTCATCTATGTTTTTCCATAAATCTTCCACTGTGGCATGTAATAAATGCTGGTTGAATGGATGAAAAAATGAATGAATAAAATTATTCAAATTCAGTTTAGGGAGCAGAGGATGGTGTGATCTGTAAACATTTAATTCATTCCAATAGACATTTACTAAGTATCTACTATATGTCAAGAATTTTGTTACATACAAGGAATAAAAAGACAAACAAAATGAAAACAAAATACGACCTGGCCCAAGGAGTTTACCCAGGAATGAGCAGAGACAAATGCAAAGTATGCACAAAACAAGTACCAAGTTACTGTCTGGGAAAAACAACTCATGAAGTGGCAGTGGGGGGTGATCCTCATGGAGGAGATGGAAACTGAGTTGAAGCTTGACAGGAGCTATCTGGAGAGTCTAAGAGGTGAAGTTAAGGAGGGACAGCATTGCAGAAATAGTTAACTATCTGTAAAAAGGCAAAGATGGGGCAGTTATTGCATAGGGTTACGATGTTATGTATCGAGACTAGCAAGAAGGTCAGTTTGGCTGTTAGCGGGGAGTAATATGAAATTAGCCTGAAAAGACAACATAGAGAGGCAGATTATAAAGACTTTAGATGTCAGATATAAATGGGATAGTCAGTGAATAAACATTTAGTAAGCACCTATTATTTGCTAGAAAGCATACTAAGTTCTGAAGATGCAAAAAAAGACAAAAGACATTCCCTGTTTTTGAGGAATTCGAAAAAATAAATAATATGTAATTATGTATTATATATGTAATATATTATATATTATAATACTTATATAATATAACATAAGATATCTATATTATATAATAAGTAAAAATAATTATGTACAAAGATATATGTAGCACAAATTGGAGATGGTAAACATAGGGAAGGCACTAACATGAAGTGGGAGCAGAAAAGCCTTCTTCTAGAAGGTGGAATGCTAACTGAAACTAGAAGGAAGCCAGGAAGCAGAGATGATCTAGGAGAGAATTCCAGGCACAGGGGAGAACCTGTGGGGATCTCTGGAACTTTCTGCAAGGAACAGGAAGGAAGCATTTTAATTGTTGGAATCCAATGCCCCGTTGTGACAAGTAAGTTGACCATGGGTTTTAAAGGGTATATTGGTAAAAATCAAGCCCCAGTAGATCTTTCCAAGCTGAACAGTCTTCACATATTGGCCTGGAAAAAGATTGACTATTGTCTTGAGTTCCAACTCAGTTAAGTATGAAGGAGTTTAATACTAAGACAGTTGATTACTAGATGATTACTTTTATTTCTGTCAATATTGACTCATGAAGTCCATACTGATTTGTGAAGAAGGTTTAATCGGTGCCAAAAGTAATAAAACTGATACCAATTAAGTCACAGACATTAGAAATTTTGAAGCAAGTGTTATAAGTATTGCTAATTTTTATAAATAGCACCTTTTCAAAGTATCAACAAGTTTTCCTATAAAATGAATAAAATACCCATTTTAGAACACATAAACAGTAGTGACATTTATTTGAAGGTATGATTATTATTCTTTATTTTTTCACTCTACAGTATTATATAAAATGGCTATTTGGGACATATTTTCAAATAGGTTTTAAGAAACCTGTTACAGATTTGTTATAGAGATATTCATGTAAAGGTAGGAGTTTCCATTCATAATTAGGAAAAGAAAGGAAGGAAGAAGTAAGGAGATGAAGAAGGAAGGAAAAAGAAGAAGAAAGAGATAAGGAAGGAAGGGAAAAAGGAAAGACAGGAGGAAGGAGGTGAGTCCCGTAATAATTTCCTTCCATCGTTCCAAGTTCTATCTCTGAGCTAAAAGAACAGGTTGAACAATAACAAAATCATATCTCTTCCACATGGCAGACCATCAAATACTTAAAGACCCTTATGGGGTTTTCCCTAAGCCTTCTTAGACTCAGGCTAAATGGCTCCAGTTCCTTCATTAAGCCTTCACGTGGCATGATCCATCCCTTTAATATCATGGCTGCTATTTTTAGTATGCACTTTATTTTGTCACTGCCTCTCCTAAAGTTGTTATATGGAATTGATCATAGGACTTCAGATATGATCTGGTTAGGACATAGAAAAATTATAGGGTTAGAGTATAGAGGGATATTGAACTTTATAATAGCTAACCCATTCCTCTTTCATATTATGAATGAGAAAACAGACCCAAAGAGGGTCTTGGTCAGTTTCTACAGTCCCAGTAATGGAAATAGTAAACACTGAAACAAAACTCCAAATCCAGTGCCCTTTTCATTTTCATAAATGACAACTCATTTCATTTCATCATGACAACTCTCTTGAGTATAAGTGGACTATCACCCCTTTTCCATGAACCTCAGAAGAGATTAAAGATAATCTTCTATTCCTACATGAGAAAATTCATTGATGCTAATAATTGATCACTAGTTAGCAAATGTTTATTGAGGATTACCATATTTATTGGAGGATACCATTCTAGGCACTGTAAATGATCCCAAGGCACCATAAGTTCAATCAATTATTAAACAAATTATTTATTAAGCACCCACTCCAGTATGTTATAGGTAATGTTCTAGCAACTGAAGATACAAAGATAGATATGAAGCATTTGCCCTCAAAGAACTTACATTGAACCAGGGGAAACAAAATACATACATAAATACATGTATAAAATATATATTATATACACACATAGAGACAAAATAAATGCAAGGCAATTTGGGGAGAGATGAAGAAGGCATAATTTTGATATGTTCTCTGAATCACATACACATATCTACACACAATGATTATCATTTGGTCACAGAACTTTAGGACTGGAAGGGCTTCTTAAACTTTTTCCACTTGAGACTGCATTTTGGCAGCTCATTGGTGTTCTGTGGCCTGAGGGCATTCACAGTGCAAAGTGCACATGTTTTGTATCAGAACCAAGGCTTGCAATGAGTTTGCACTAGGGCAAGCACTGCCAGAAACACCTTATTTTGCATTTGATTTTGAATTAATTTTCAGTCACTGCAAGTTCAGAAGCCTTTTACTGTTGCCAGATTTTTCACAACCCCATATGGGGTCACAAACCATAGTTTAAGAAGGATTGGTCTAGTCCAACTTCCCTTTCAATATAATGATGCCCCCTCTTACCTCCATGATATATTTACCTCTGATCAAACAATTCCAATAATGGCAAAGTTCCCTCCTTTATTAAGAAGTTCATTCCATTGTTGAGTACCTATAATGATTTGTGTTCAATAAAATTGCAATATATTCTATATTGAAATCCGATACTTTTTGTAGTAATGTTCAATTAACCAGCAATTCAAACACCCTATTCTCTATACATTCTGGATGAATGGCAGTCTATTATATATATAAACTGAAATAATGATAGTTTTTTCTAGATTCTGTGTTTTGTTTTCTTTTCCTAAAGAAAGTTTTGATTCTATAGATTCTTATTGAATCCATTAGAGAAGCGACTATAGTGATAATACAACCTTATGAGATAAGTTTGGTTTCTTCCTGAGGACCTCACTTATTAACTAAAAGGTGTACTGAAGTATATTAAACTAATGATCTGCAGGATAAAGCAATAACTCCAGAATATGATTTATGAATCATGCATGACTACACCGGAAAGGGATATTAAAGGAAAACTCATTAATACCACTTTTACTTCTGAGGTATGTAATGTTCATTAGTTATTTTCCCCTTGATAATGTAAAATTGATCAGAATGAGCTTATGCTTTAGGGAAATTAATTCATGGAGAGATCTTACAACCCTAAAGAAATGCTCATTTCCTAATGTCCTGAACCATTATTTATGATCCATATTCCAGCAGATGGGGAAAACACACCCTCCTCATTCACAGCACAACTATGCCTCCATGAAGACATTACTCATAGTACAATTTGGTTTTGCAATGCAAAATTGTGATATCCAAAAATTGTTAGTGCTGAAAATATAAATTAACATTTCCCAATACTCAAGTAAAATATGTAGACAAGACTTTAGGGGAAAATGCTTTTGTTAATTAGTTCCTGTTAGATAGATGAGCAAAGTGAAATGCAGATTGAATAATCTTCATTATTTAGACAAAGAAAAAACTTCTGTGAAGGAACAGAGGGAATTTTTCCTATATTCATTATCATAGTGGAAGACTACATTGATTAACTTTTCCCAGATGATTAAAAAAAGGACATTTTTTTATCCTGATAATAATGTCCCTGCTGTATATCCAAGCATATTGGTATTAGAATAATTTGCATTACAGTCAGGCAGTCAATAAGCATTTATTAATTACTGCCTATGTATCAGACATGAGTGCTGGGAATTGAAAGTAAGGCAAAAACAGCCTCTAACCTCAAAGAGCTTACCTTCTAACAAGGGTACATAAAAGATAAAGCATGCACAAAAGTCATCTCAAAGGGGAAGATGGCAGCAGCTAAGGGAATGGGAAAGACATCCTAAAGGTGTTGAATGAAGTAAGGGAAGTTAAAAGGCTGAGATGAGAAGGAAAAGTATTCCAGGTCTGCAAAACAGTCTATACAAAGCCACAGAGATGGACTATAGTGTCATGAGTGAAAGAGCCCAAGTAGGTCAGTGTAGCTGCATCAGAGAGCTCATTGAAAGGAGTAAAGCGTAAGGCTCGAGAAGCATGGACTTGTCACTAAGATTGCTGCCTGAGTTATGGCAGACTGCCCAACAAATTTGTGTGATACCAGCAAAACTTGAAATGTCCACTTGACTGAATTATGATCAAGAAATTCAGTGAAAAACTATAATGAGTAGCTTCTTCTGTCCTGAAATTGCATAGAAAGCTAAAACCTACAGACAATAGGAAAAACATCTATCAGAAGTTAGGGATAGCACAGGCAAACAAACCTATCATCTGCCAGACCAGCCTGAGAAAGGACAGACATATAGGTAGCCTTCAGGGTTTCATATCTGGAGGCAGCAAGAACAGAGGAGGAAGCTCTTGGAACTCTGGGGGCAGCAATGATGAGTATGGGAACAGCAGTGTGGCTCAAGCCAGATCACCCCAGGATTCTGAGGTCTGTAGCACTTTCTCCTAAGGTACCAAATGGTAACGCGAAGATCCAATGTTGTGAAACTCAAAGATTTGTGGGAGTTTAACTCTAGGAGTCAACAAAGGAACCCAAGTGAATGAAAACATATCAAGATTGAATAGAGCTTGTCCTGACACAAAGCCCCAATTTATGAACTAAAATCAGAGAGATGATTAAATCAAAGAAGACATTGGTAAATATAAAAAAATTCTAGAGATGCCCCCAAAGAAGGTAAGAATAATTCTATAACTATACAAGCAAAGACACAAAGAAAAAATTTATTTTCCCCAAGGAATACGTGAATACATAGAAGAAATGAAGCAAGAGGAAAAAATGAAACAAAATCTCTTCAGGAAAGAATTGAAAGGAGAATAAATAGAAAAGGAAGTGGTAAACCTTACCCAACTAATAGATTCCTCCATAACTGGAATAGACCAAACAGAAATCAATGGCTTCATGAGAAAGAAAAAAATATTAGGAAAAAAGTCAAAGGACTAAAAAAAAAAGAAAAATATTAAAAAAAACACTTACAAACAACTGAACTGGGAAACAAGGAGAGATGATTTAAGAATAGTTGAATTCTCTGAAAACCAAGATAAAATACAAAAAAAAAAATCAAGAAGCATCCAGACACTATATCAAAATGAGAAGGCCAAGTGCATCAGTTATATCCTAAAAGGAATCTCAAAAGGAAAATCCCTATTAAAGATAGTCAGCATGCAGAGCTTCCCTAATAAATAAAAGACTACTGTAAGATTATAAAAAGAAGTAATTTAAGTACCAAGAAATTACAACTAAAATTACATAATGCCTGAAAATTTCTACTACAAAAAAGAAGATATTTTGTAATAAAATATTCCTGAAGGAAAAAAGATAGGCTCATAACCAAGAATAATTTCCCTTGCAAAGCTGGAAGGGAGAAGGAACCCTTAATGTGGTAGAGAAATTTCAGTCATTTCTGGTGAAAAGTCCAGAACTGAATAGGCATTCTGAAATGTAAACAGAAGAGTCTAGAGGAACATAGAAAGATAAATTTATTTGAGCAATTAGAAGTATAATGTCATAAGGCTAACATTCTGAGTGGGTTGGAAGTCAGCAACAATCAGTGTCCTTTCAAAACTTTAAGGTTTTCCAAGGATTTTGAGGGAGTTAAGAAAAACAGAACCTGGACTCTTCTAATGGATTCTGTTCTGATGGTGTAAAGTGGGATGGAGAGAAGGGAAGTGAAAGGAATGCACAAGGGTAGAAAGGAGGAAGAAAGGGGTTATTTGCATTTCTTTATAACTTGCTATTCTTTATAATTCAGGGATTTGGATACTTACATATCCAACTCTGAATACACACACACACACACATACATATATACATACTATACATATATATACGTACATGCATAAAATGACTCACATGCATTTACGTATATAGACATGCTTGTAAGTTTGTATGCATATATGCATACATATATGTATCTAGCGTTAGTCTCTCCTCCAAGTTTCAGTACCACTTCATCAGTCACCTATTGGATATTTCAAACTGGTTGCTCTGGAGACATCTTCAATTCAACATGTTCAAAATGTAACTTGTTGTCCTTTCCCACAAACCCTCCCTTAATCCAAAGTCTTTTCCTAAACTCTGCATCATCCTCCCTCTGCCTTTCCCTCCTCACTCTCCCTTATTCTACACATCCAATCAGTTGCCATATTTTGCCATTTCCTTTCACAACATCTCTTGCATCTGATTCCTTCTTTTCACTAACACAGACACTGCATTATTGAAAATCTTCATCTCTTTTCCCCTAGTTCAGGTGGCGCAGTGGATAGAACACTGGACTTGGAATCAGGAAGACCTGAGTTCAAATGTAGAATCAGATACTGATCAGCTGTGTGACTGATCCTAGGCAAGTCACTTAACCTGTCTGCTTCAGTTTCCTCATCTGGAAAAATCTTAGCATAATAGCTGTACCTTCCTCCCAGAGCTGTTTTGAGGATCAAATCGGATAATATTTGTAAATTACTATATATTACTATACTATTTAAATACTACATAAGTGCTGGCTATTTATTATTATTATTACAACATCCTTTATTTGGTCTCTCAGCATTTTATTCCACCTCCATACTGCTGTCAAAGTATTTTTTTTCTTAAACAGAGATCTAACCACTTGACTTCCCTACTTAATCCCCTCTACTTGCTTCCTATTGCCTTTAGGATAGGATATAAACTCTTTTTAGTTTTAAAAGCCTTATGCAACTCTGTTCCAACTATCTTCTTAACCTCATTGGATATTACCATCCTTCCTACTCTGTGTGATCAAGTCAAACTGGTCTTCCATCTCTGTGCTTTTACACTAGCCATCTTACATCCCTGGAATGCAAAGCCTTATAGCTAGTGAGTGACAAAGCAAGGATTTTGAGGTATCCCAAACCCAACTGAGAGTCAGAGAAAATAAGTGTCTTTGCATCCTCCTGGTTAGTATGATACATAGTAGGTATTTAATATATGTATTGAATAGGAATGTTTATAATGTTTTTACATGATTTTATTACTATACGAAGATAAGAAAACTCTACCACTGTAGGTATAGAGCTGATTTTGAATGATAAATGTCCTGCCAGGCTCATACAGTCAATCAGTGGCAGAGATGGCATATGAACCTGGGTGTCCCTGATTCCAAGGCTGACTTGATATCCATCATACCATGATGCATCTCATAATAATAGTAATATTAATAAGTTACATATAATTATATAGTGTTTTATTTACAACACTCCTATGAAGTAAGTAATATATTACCCTCATTTTATAGATGCAGAAATAGGATCAGAGAGCAGCTCTATGAAAAGTTCATAACAGTTGGTCTATATCAACCTCAGTTAAAGAGTCCAATTTTTATATACACACATTGCTTAACACTGAGGATGACCAATGAGCCAAATAAAAGGAAAGAAACAAAGCAAAATTGTAGTCATGATGACGCTCCAGTTTCATTGACAATGTCAATAGATTAGAGAAGGATAATACATTTTTCTAAATCTAGAATTGGATAAATCCAATGGAAGCACATTAAACATTATATGCTACTTGAGAAGAGTTTCCTGAACATACTTTCCAAAGCATGGCACACCCCGTATGGTCAAATAGCAGCTGCAGCATCTCATAATTCAGTTGCTTTTAACTCTTTTGTTTTGTATGTCCATTCTTTCTTCTTAACTTGAGATATGGTTTTCTTTTTCATTTAATCTAATGTTAAGTTGCCTGGAAATATTTTCATTCTCTGCTTTACTTGACAAATAAAAAATAATTGCTATATCTCAGGTCATGTGAAAAGTCATATTAGGGAGCCATGATGGAGCAAGGGAGTAATATAATGATAAAGAAGTCTTCTATTTTACATGTATGAGTATTTTTGCATGTTTGTGTGCCTGTGTGTGTACAGACAGGCAATGAGCATGTCAAGTATCTGGGATAAGTGTTGATAATACAGATACAAGTAAAATGAAAGATGGACTCTACCCTCAAAGAGCTTTGGAGGCCCTGGGAGGACCTCACCAATAGGAGAAAGGGGCAGGCACGGTGGAATTAGGGGAATTAAAAGGATGATTCAGGGTGAAGAGGCTTAGTGAAAGGTTAGGGAGGTAGAGTACAGGGAGAATAGCTGAATATCCTTTGCAACATATAATATTATGAAATATCAACATGTGTGAATCATATATCAATGCTTCTTTATGACTTACCTATATTCATAATGCTCTTGGTCCACACTCTTATCTATCTATCTATCTATCTATCTATCTATCTATCTATCTATCTATCTATCTATCTGTCTGATTGTCTATCCATATCTATCTATCTATCCATATCTATCTATCTATCTGTCTGTCTGTCTATCTATCTATCTACTTATCATCTATATATGTATTATCTATTTATCATCTATCTATTTATCCTCTATCTCTCTATCTATTTTTGGCAATCAAGGTTAAATTACTCGTCTAGGGTCACACAGCTAGTAAGTGACTGAATCCAGATTTGAACTTTGATCTTCCTGACTCCAGGAGCAGTGCTCTATCTACTGTGACACCTAGCTGCCCCTCATACCCTTTTTAGTCTTTATTGTGCTTTTTTCAAGATATTTCACATAGCATAATTCCTGGTGGGAGAGATCCTAACCTTGATTATAAATCACTGTAAAAGCTTCATTCAGGCTAAGGTAGACTTAAAATGTTTTGACTTTAATTCTACTTCATATTGCTACTTTTCACATCCTAGTGGAAAAGCAAAATAGAATTCTATTAGCTCTTTTCTATTTTTATTAGGACTCAGAAAGGTTTTTGGAGCTGGGAGGAGATGTTTAAATGTCTTTATCCAACGTCATGGAGCCCTGACCCTCCATGACTCCAGTTATTTCAGAAAGGAATGATGGAAGAGAAAGAAGAGAACTTCATCTTATTGAAAATCAACTACCGTTGTGAACACCATTCTATTTGGTTTAGACACAGGAGTGCAGAAATCTAGACCAGATCAGTAATCTGTGTGGGGACAACCAGGACTTTGCCTCGGGATGCTGAAATTTGGAGGGTCCTGAAAGCACTGGCACTCTTACCTATGTAGCAAGAATAATTAGTTAAAACAGAAAGCTTGTACGTGGTACTTTCCCCTCACCTTCCCTCCTGCCCTCTCCCCAGTTGCACCTTAGCTTTTCTGTGCCTTGTTTCCTCTGTTCCATCCTATGTCCTCTCT
Organism: Notamacropus eugenii; assembly: GCF_028372415.1. Taxonomy (NCBI): domain Eukaryota; kingdom Metazoa; phylum Chordata; class Mammalia; order Diprotodontia; family Macropodidae; genus Notamacropus; species Notamacropus eugenii. The sequence goes on from NC_092874.1 coordinate 372,240,391, forward strand.
CCTAATAGTGGCCTGAAGTGTCTGTTTCCCCTCCCCCGCTCTGGGTAGTGTCCTAGAGTCTTCCTGTTTCCACCAAGCTCAAGTGGATTTCTCAAAGCACAAACAATGCTGATTATGACTGGTTGAGTTGTGCAATTACAAATTGAGCTGGGCTAGACCACACTCTGATCTCATGAGATAAAATCTGCTTCTTTGCTTGGCATACTGAATCCCACCAGGATATTTATAAATCATTTGCAAATTGACAGCTATCGCACTGCCCCCCTCCTTTTTTCAGAAAGATGAGAATAAGAGAAGCAATCATCATGTACACACAGTGTGGTCAAATATGGTTTTTATGATATTTATGTAACCATGAGTTTTGAACAAGGCTCCAATGAATAAAGATAAAAATGAGTCAGTGGCAAAGGTGACTTTCAGAATATCTTCCAAACACTAGATTCCAGAAACATAAAAACTTATACTGAGGAAACTGTGATTACTGCATGTTCAAGTATGCAGTAGTTCATATATTGCTACAGAAACTGTTCAGGAAAAATGAAAATTTGTCTTATTTACTATCACTCATACAACGAGTTTCATTCAGTGTCAAACATTGATCAGCTAGGGATATGACCTCTGAACTTCAGTGAGAAATTAAAAAATATAAAGTAATAAAACTTAAAAATGACAACATGAATGCCAAGCATCAAAAGGATTGTTCTTTATTAGAACTAAACAGTGACATATAAATCCAAACCATTAATCATTAAAGCAGTAAGTATCATGAAAAGAGTGCTAGTTAGAAGATGTTAATATGAATCCTGGTTCTACCGTAGACAAGTCATTTCATGTCTCTGACTTCAGTTTCCTCACCTATAAAATAAGACGTTGGCCTAGATGACCTCCAAGATCCCTTCCTGTGCTAAAATCATGACCCTTTTTCTCTGTGGTGTAACAGCAAGGACCCTGACATACACAGAAGGGCCTGCTATACAGGTCCGTAGACTTGATTTTCTAAAAGGAAAGCAACTTTTGAGGGGTCAACAATCTACTTTAATCAAGCACGTATATCATTCACTTAGTTCAGGGGAAAAAAAATCAGCACCCTGAACTTCAGAGAAAATAAAAGCAGAGAAAAAAGACCAACAGACAGGGCTTCCAACTGACTGACCATAAGCAATATATACATAGTTACATAGCACCAACATCTGGGTTTTCAGAGCCTGGGGGCTCCTTAGTGGTTGCCCAGAGTTCTCCTCTGACTAAATAAACACTTTCAATGAGTAAGCACCAAAATAAAACCTTACCTCAGAGTATTTATACACTTTTCAGAGCTGGAGGGCAGGACCCTCTGGCCTAGGGCCTCAATAGAAATTCACAAAAAATATTGAGCCTATTAATGGGCAGGGAAGATCTTGAACTCTTCCCTTCACCTATAATTAACCTTGAATTACCATTATATATGGTAAATAATCTTAACTTTTCTTTTAATGTCATGGATTTCTTTGGCTATGAGGTAACTCTAGTGGACCTCACAGAATAATATTTTTAAATGAATAAAATAAACATGAACAATTTCAAAGGAAACCAGTTGTACTGAAATGTAGTTATCATTTTTTAAAAAGTTTATATATCCCAAATTACAAACCCTCATGCTTTATGTATTAAAGCATTTGGCATAAAGCAAATTTATCTTTTCAAATTAAGTAGAGAAATTTTTCCATTTTTTAGAAATATAGACTAGATTTCCCTAGTTTTCCTTCTGCATGAAGTCTTCAGATGATACTATGCATAAAAAAGCAAGCGAATAATTTTAAACTACAAAAATCCAAATTCATAGTGACAAATCATTGGAAAATGAATTGAGAGCTAAATAAGAACCTGAGTTATCTAGTTATTTCAAGGAATATGCATTACTATGTAACCCTCAGACACCAACATAGGTGATTCTTTAAAAATAAAAGTGGGGTTAAAAAATAGGATATTATGACAGATGGATGCTCTATCCCTTGGAAAAATAATGCAATTAAAATGATTGTCATTCTATATGCAAGAAATTGACATTTCTATCCTTAGCATGAGTAGTACTTCAGTATCTTCTGCTTCTATCTAATATTTTGGATGTTTGGACATATTGGCACGTGTCCGCATTTGGATGCAAGACCCCATACACCTTTTATATTCTTTACCCACAAAGGTCTTTGCTGATGTCTGTGAGATCTCTTGTTAATCATTATCTACTCAAAACTCATTACATGAGCAGAGAATCTGAGAAGGGAGTTTTCTTTCTGTAGTTATAAGACCTTGTGATTATGGATTTTCTATTTATATTAAGGTTCATATTGATTATACATCAACTACATGTTATAAAGCATTGTTCTTATCAAATTTAAGTAAGCTATATAGATATGGTTTCTTATTACTATGCTAAACAAAGAGTTATGGCTACAATGAGATTAATGAATGGAAACATGTAGAAAATATCCTCAGTAGACATTAAAATAAGAAGGAGTATAGAATTGTAGCATGGTCTATCTCTTTCCATGCAAGCTATATAAAATCCTATGACTTCAGGTCACAAACCAAAGCTTTGAGAATGTGATTTTTTCAGCACTAATAACTGACTCTTTCCTGTCATCTTAAAGTTTGAAAAATATGTTACATAGACTATTTCATTCAAGTCTCATAATAACCCTTTTTTAAAGATATATACTACTACCCACATTTTACAGATGAGGAAGAAGTAGAAGGCTGAAGTGATTTGCCCATGGTCTAACAGCTAAAATTGTGCAAGAAAGCATTTGGACAGAGAAGCTTTCTGATTCCAGGTCCAGTACTGTACCTACTCTACCACACTGCCTCCCTAGACAAGTTATGGCACATCTAGGTCTAAGTTTCTTCATCTGTAAAAGAAGTCAGGCTAAGTGGTCTCTAAGATCCCATTCACCTTTGGAATCCTATTATCTAACTCTGAAGATAACTGGCAGGGTTGTTTCAATATGCTTTTGTCCGTTAGCTCCTGAGAATTTTTACAAAAAAATATTTTGTCCCTCAAAGTAAAAGACGACTGTGATATGGGAGAAGGAACATTGCATTTGTACTCTGGGGTCCTTGAATTAAGTTTAGAATATTCATCAGCTATGTGGTCTTGGATAAACAACTTCCTGTCTTTGGGTCTAAATTTCCTCCTCTGTAAAATGTGAGGCTGGGACTAGATGATGGTTTGGGTCCCTTTCCATTCCGAAGCTTTTGAGCCACCCGCCTCTTAGAATTCACTTTTGTCCATTTCTTTTTCTTTTTGCTTCTAATCATAGAATAACTGTCTGTGTCATGTCTGGAGATTCTAACAGAATATTTGAAAAACTGGAGATGATTTCTCGCAAGAAAAAAATCAGTCTTCTAGCATTTAATAAATGCTATGTACCAGATGTACCTATGTACCAGACTTTGTGCTAGAAGCTCCAAGTCTAAATATAAAACAGACACTTTTTGTCCTCAAGTAGATGGTGGGAGATGGAAAGGAGGGTGCATTCGCAGCCTGTATGCAAAATAAAAAAGTGATTTGTGATCACTGTGAAAGGGTGCACACTAAAAGTGGGGGAACTGGGAAAGGTTTCTTGCAGGAGGTGGCATGTATGCTAACCCTGGAAGAAAGGCTAAGAGGCAAAAGTGAGGAATGAGAGCACGTGATATACAAAGGTTTGGAGGTGGGAGATGGAATGTCCTATTTAGGTAATTGCAAGTAGACCAATTTGACTAGAACATGGAGTGTGCGGGGCAGGGCTAAAATGTGGTCTCTCTGGAAAAAGAGGGTGAAGGCAGATTGCGAAGGGCTTAAAGTGTCAAATGGAGAATTTGCATTTTACCCTAAAGGGAACACAGAATCAGAGATTTGGGGTGCAGTTCAGTTTCCTCTTTCATCTCCCTCCCCAGATGTTCTCCTTATTTTTTCTTCCTTTGGTGCTTTTCCCTTCCGACTCGATTTACGTTTCTCTTCCCCTAGTCTACCTTTCCTGCTCCCTTTCTTTCTCCAGTTGGCACTTCAATTCCTCTATTCAGAATTACCTCTGCGAATCCCGGCTCCCCCGTCCGTTCAGTCCACCCTCACCCCTCCGCCCACATTGGCTCTACCCCTCTCTTATTCTGCAATCTTTCACCTTTGTTTACCCCTTTCCCGGTCCGGATCCCAGCCAACGTTCCCTGCTTTTTAACTTCTCCAGTAAATCATTTTCCCCCCCTAAATTTGCCGTCCCTCCTCTCTTTCTTTTCTCCTAGCTTGGCTCCGCCCTGCCTATCAGTCCTAAAGGTCTTTTCTCCCAGATCCCGACTGACACCAAAGTCAGCCAATCCTTTTCGCACCTCTGAGGTTCCCCGGCTCTCCTCTCACCCTACCCTTGTTGGATCGCTGAAATCAGGAAGGAAGCGGCAGGACCGGTCTAGGGGTCCCTGTACTGCAAGTAAGTTTCAAATCTTGGGGTAGAGGAGTTGAGTTTGGTTCAGTAACCTTTTCTAGGCTGATTCCCCAAATTCCACTATCTTATTTCCAGAGACAGTACAGAATTCCGAAGAAACAGTGGAGTCCTGGACATTGTAGACTGGAGTAAACAGTCCAAAGAGGCAGTGCTGACTTTGCTTTTAATGTTTTCAAAAATCTAAGCTGTTTCTTTCTTTCAAACACACTCAATCAGTCCAGGAGCCCAGTCCCTGCTACCACTAGCAGACCACGTTTAAGGAAGTAAACAATAATGCGTTCTGTTACACAAGACTTGGAGTACATGGCAAAGACATAGCATTTAAAGTCAAAGGAAATGCATTTGAGTTCCTCTTTACCTCTTTGTAGATGAGTGACCTTGAACAAGTAGTCACAACCTTGATAAATCCTTTGTAAAATGAGGGTGTTAGATCGTCCCTATGGTCCTTTCTAGTTCTGTACGCTGATCACAAAGGGGACCCACTGCTTGACACTGCCACCACATTCCCTTTGTCCCACTAACAGCAGGAAAACACAAATGTAATGTTCCTTTAGGATTTTTTCAGTGAGCTAGGAAATTTGCCAGTAAATCTGTTTTTGATAGAGGACCTGGGAGAATATACTAAGGGAAGCAACATTTATTGACAGAAAGAATCTAGTATGTGCCCTCCTATTCTGCAATCATGTTGATTTATTACATTAAAAAAATTCCTGAGACAGCTCAGAAAATAATATAGCTAAGGAATATGAATATATATGTATATGTATATATATATATACCCACATACATGTATACATAGATATGTATATGCATACATCTCTATATATATACATATAAACAAATATAAAACAAAACTTTTCATGTTTATATGCCATGTCTACTAATGTAGTATTTCGTTTTGCAAATATAATTGATTATTATTTCAGTGAGAAGTTCTTTCGAAATTTGTGACCAGGAGAAATTATAGCTAGTTAAAACAACAAGGAACCATAGGTAAGTAAAAGACAACATTATTAAATCTGCAAAAATTAAAGACAAGTGAAATAAACAGGAAATAAATGGGAAAATAATAACTGGTAAATTATGAAGTCATTCTTCTGTAAAATATAGAAACCACTGGGCTTTCAGGGTTGATTTATTTACTTTTTTTGATTTTGACTTACTCATGTAGGAAAAGTACTATAGAAATCATCTTTCAATTTTAGTATCACAATTTAATATGACAATAAAAATGCAATATATTTCTGAACCTTTTTTTGGATGGGTTGGAGAAGGTCTGGAAGTATAATTGAATTTGTAGACATCTTCCTCAAACAGTGCAGCTCAGCAACTCATCTCTAACTTAAGAATCTTAAAGACTAAAAGCATAAAAGATAGGCCAGTGGCACATGATTCAGTTAGCATGTGTGAAAAATAGGGCTTAAACATAGATCTCCATGATTTTAAAGTCATCCTCTCTGCTGTGCTCTTCTGTCTTTCTTTTAACTGAAGTATAATAGACTGTTTTCTTAGTCAAAAGATATTTATTTGTAAGTTTTTATTGATCTTTTTTATATGGTCATAGTTTTCTGCAGTGTTTCTCCCTCTCCTTAGAAAATCATCCCATACAAAAAGTAATATCTTTTAGAGTCAAAAGAAAAGAAAGGACAAAATCAGCACAACCAATCAATACGCTGAAAAAAATCAGAAAACGTGTGGTATGTGACACCAATGGACTTCCCATTGCCACAAAAGGTTAGGTTGAATCTTCTCACATCTCTTCACTTAAGTCATGCTTAGTCTTTATAATTTTGTTACATTCACTTTTGGTTTTTTGATTTGAGGTTATTCCACTTCATTGTTGTAGTCACTGTGCATATTATTTTCTAGGCTTTTATTACCTCATTATGCTTTAGTTGATATAGATATTTCCATGCTTTTCTGCATTTAGCATAATAGTAATTTTTTTGTTTTTTGTTTTTTATTTTTTGTTATTAATTTATTTGCTTTCCATTTTCTACAATCACTTCCACAAGTCTTAGATATTTTCCTCCTTCTTCCTTCCTCTAACCTCCCCCCCCCCTCACTCCCCAATACAGTGAGCAATCTAATAAGGGTTCTACACATACATTCTTACTAAACACATTTTCACATTTGTCATGTTGCATAGAAGGATTAAAATGAATGGGAGAAACAATGAAAAAAAAGCCAGAACAATACATAAAACAAGAGAAAATGTTCTGCTTCATTCTGTGATCTAATTTCATAGTTCTCTCTCTGAAAGTTGGAGGCATTTTGCCTTTGGAGTCCACTGGCAATGTTTTAGGTCCTTACATTGCTGTGAAGGGCTAAGTCTACCGGAAAAATTCCTCGTGCAAATTGTTCTCCAAAATGCACACAGCTCTACCAACAATGAATTAGTCATCCAACTCTCCCACATCTTCTCCAGCATTTATCATTATCTTTTTTTTTTTTTTTGTCGTTTTAGCCAATCTGACAGGTATGATGCAGTATCTCACAGTTGTTTTGATTTGCATCTGTCTAATAAAGAGTGATTTAGAGCATTTTTCATATGACTCTAGATAGCTTTAATTTCTTTCTCTGAAAACTCTCTGTTCATATCCTTTGACCATTTATCAATTGGGGAATAACTTGTATTCTTGTACATTTGACTCAATTCTCTATATATTTTAGAATTGAGGCCTTTATTACTGTGTACAATGTTCTGGCTCTGCTCCTTTCACTCAGCATCAGTTCTTATAAGTCCTTCCAGGCCTCTCTGAAGTCTTCCTGTTCATCATTTCTGATAGCACAATAGTATTCCATTACATTCATACACCACAACTTGTTCAACCATTCCTTGGTTGATGGGCATCCCCTCTATTTCTAGTTTTTGGCCACCACAAAGAGAGTTGCTGTAAATATTTTTGTACATGTGGGACCCTTTCCCATTTTTATGATCTTTTTGGGATACATCTTGAGAAGCAATATTGCTGGGTCAAAGGGTATGCACATTTTTATAGCCCTTTGGACATAGTTTCAAATTGCTCTCTAGAATGGTTGGATCAGTTCACAGCTCTACCAACAATGAATTAGTGTTCCAGCTCTCCCACTTCCTCACCAACATTTATCATCTTCGTGTTTTGTCATGCTAGTCAATCTGTGATGTGGTACCTCAGAGTTGTTTTGACTTACATCTCTCTAATCAATAGTAATTTAGAACATTTTTTCATATGACTACAAATAGTTTTAATTTCTTTCTCTGGAAACTCTCTGTTCATATCCTTTGACCATTTATCAACTAGGGAATGACTTGTATTCTTGTACATTTGACTCAATTCTCTATATATTTTAGAAATGAGGTCTTAATCACAGACACTAGTTGCAAAAATTCTTTCCTAGTTTTCTGCTTCCCTCCTAATCTTGGTTGCATTGGGTTTGGTTGTGCAAACCTTTTCACTTTAATGCAATCAAAATTATCCAACCTTTTACCTTTTACCTTTCTCCTGTGTGTATCCCCTGAGTCAAATGTGTTTCTTGTAAACAACATGTTGTTGCATTATGGTTTTTAATCCATTCTGCTATCTGCCTCTGTTTTATGGGAGAGTTCATCCCATTCACATTCATAGTTAAGATTACTATGTGTCTTTCCCTCCATCCTCTTTCCCCCCATTTCTGCTTTTAGTTCTTCCTTCTCCCTTCCCCTCCACAACAGTTTTAATTTTTGACCACAATCTCCTTCAGTCTTTCCTCCCTTCTATCAGCCCCCCCTTAATTCCCCTTTTCCCTTACTGCTTCTTCTCTCCCTTTCAGTCTCTTCTTCCTTTTCTTTCCCTTTTCCCCTCCTACTGTCTATAGAGCTAGCTAGATTTCTGTACTTAACTAACGTTGTTGTTCCATCTTTGAACCAAATCAGATGAGAGAAAATCTCAAATGGTGCTCATCCCTCTCCCCTTTCCCTCTATTGTATGTTTTGTGCCTCTTCTTCTGATGTAATTTATCTTTTTCTGCATCCTCCTTTTCACATCTCCCATTACAACCCCTTTAAATCACATTTTTATCATAACATCATTGAATTTATACCCATTCCCTCTATCTATGTATATTCATTTAAAATGTACGATTCTCAAGATTGTCAAGTATCATCTTCCCTTATAAGGATGTAAACAGTTTGCCCATATTGACTAACAAGAATTTTCCCCCTGTTTACCTTTTTATACCCCTCTTGAGACTTGAATTTGAAGATCAGATTTTCTGTTGAGCTCTGGCCTTTTCATTGGGAAAGTCTTGAAATCTCTTATTTCTTTGAATGTCCATCTCCTTGCCTGAAATATTATGTTCAGTTTTGCTTGGTAATTGATCCTTAGTTGTAGTCCAAGCTCTTTGCCTTACAGAATATCATATTCCAATTCCTCTTATCTTTTGATGTTGAAGTTGCAAGGTCCTGTGTGATCCTGACTGTAGTTCCTCGATATTTGAGTTGTTTCTTTCTGGCTACTTGCAGTATTTTCTCCTTAATTTAATAGTTTTGTAATTTAGCAACAATATTCCTTGGTGTTTTCAATTTGGAATCTCTTTCAGGAGGTGATCAGTGGATTCTTTCAATTACTATTTTGCTCTCTGGATCTAGGCCTTCAGGGCAGTTTTCCTTGATGATTTCTTGGAAGTTATCATCCAGGCTTCTTTTTTTGTCGTGGCTTTCCAGTAGACTAATAATTCTTAGATTTTCTCCTCTGGATCTATTTCCAAGTCAGTTGTTTTTCCAATGAGATGTTTTACACTTTCTTCTATTTTTTTATTCTTTAGCTTCTGTTTGACTGATTCTTGATGTCTCATAGAGTCATTAGCTTCCGCTTGCCCAATTCTAATTTTTTAATAGATTGTTTTCTTCAGTTAACTTTTGTACCTCCTTTTCCATTTGCCCAATTGCCCTTTTCTCCAATTAGGCTTAGTACTTCCTTTTCCATTTGTGCAATTTTCCTTTTTAAGGAGCTGTTCTCTTCTACAAATTCTTTTTTCATATTTTAAAAGTCATTGGCCAATTTTTCTTTGATCTCTCTAATTTGGCTATTTAAATCCTTCATGAGGTCTTTCAAGAATGCTCTTTGGTCCTAAGACCAGTCCATATTCCCTTCTGAGGTTTCAGATGGGAGTACAGTCTCAATGCTGACCTCATCAGTATTCATGTTTTGGTCCTTGTCCCCATAGTTAGATTCTATGGTTTTTTTTCTTTTCTAGTTGCTTCTTGTTCATGATGATTGCTTTTTTCCTGATTTTTAAAGTGGATCTCTGCTTCTGGGGCACAGGGAGCTCTGTCCCATGGTTCTTGTGCTTGGAACTTGAGGCTTTGTTTATGCCCTCTGGTTCTTTCAGCTAGAACCTAGAATGCTGCAGCTTACCTGGTGCTAAGTGGACTGGTGTACCAAAGCAGAGGCCAAACTCTGTGTTTCCCCAGAGTTACCCTGGAGCTCACTGCTTGAGGTGTGGGGGAAGGGTGGTCTGGCCACAAGAGGTCTCCTCTCTTGAGCTACAGCACAGACAGGCTCAGGGTTGATGAACCTTGTCTGTGCTAGTTTCTTTCCGATTCCCCTGACAGTGCTGAGGCATGCCTGGGGTCTTGGTGTTTGTGCTTATGGACTCTACCGTGCTGGGGATCCTCCTGGCTTATTGAAGTGGGACTGTCTGGGACATCTCTGGTACTGCACTGGTCCCTTTAAGCCACAGTAAGAGGAACCGCCCCGCCCCCTTTGTGATTTTCCTAGCTTCACAAGCTGAGGGACTTTTTATCCCTTCAGTTAATCCCACTATTCCAGGATTTTTCCTGGGGAAATATTCTCTGGGTTTTTCAAGGTCAACAAGGGGAGGGGGAGAGCATTTACAGGTTACTTCACCTTCTTGGCTCCCAGAAGTTCAAGTAAATGACTTACAGACATTTAATCTGTGGACTGATCCTCTCCGGAGTGTCAGTGCTGCTGTTGCCTGGGGTTATGTGCTTCTATCTCACTCAGTTCCACTGGACTCCTGTCCTGGGCTGATATATTTGAGAATCCTCACTGCTGCTTCTGCTTCAGACTGTCTGGTGCTTCCTGCTTGGCTTTGCTATGGAGGGGTCTGAGCTGGTATAGCCTGTGCACTGTGAGCTCTGTGCTCCTCCAACCCCATGCAACCACGATAGTATTTTCTTACAACATGGCAATGTGCCATTATTTCATGTACTCATATTTTGTTCAATCATTCCCCAATCAATGGGCATCTAATTTCTTTCCAGTTCTTTGCTGTCACAAAAAAAATATTGCTATGTAATATTTTGGTGTATATGGGAACTTCCTTCTTATCAACGGCTTCTCTGGGGTATCGACCCAGTACTGAAGTTTCTGGGTCAAATGGTATAGACATTTTATTCAAATTTGTTTGCATAATTCCAAATTACTTTCAAAAATGGTTGTAACAATTCACAGCTCCATCCACAATGTATTAGTATGCCTATTATCCCACAACCCCTCATAATTGGCTATCGCCATTTTTTGTCATCTTTACTAATTTGCAGGGTATGAGGTGAAATCTCTGACTTGTTTTGATTTGCATTTTTCTTGTTATTAATGATTTGAAGCAGTCTTTTATGTGCTTTTGAATGTTTTGTGTTTCTTCTTTTGAGAACCTTTGATTCATATTCTTTTACCGCTTGAGGAATGGCTATTAGCCATACATATACACACACACACACTCACATTTACACATACATATACATGTCCTTTAAGTGAAATATAACTAATACCTGTCGTATAACTAATATGTTATATATACATATGTAGCTAATACATGATTGGCATCTATAAATGTATATATATATACATACGGTATACATTTGAAAATTACTTATATATCTTGGATACTCAATCATTATCAGAGAAATTTGATATGAAAGATTTTATTTTTCATTTAATCACTTTTCTTAACCAAGATTGGTTTGGAGAGAATTGGTTGTTCCTAAGCATTTGATAACTATTTTTTTGTTGTTAGATCAGCAAAGGGTTGATTTGTTACTAAAACAGAGTCTGTAATTTTTTTTAAGCTTGGAGAATTAAAAGTCTTTTGATCTATTCCTAGAATTGTCAGACGGGAGATTTCCAATAAGGCATACTTTTTTTTTTTCCGTTCCAGGTTTTTTACTTCCTGAAAATGATGTTTGATTTAGAAATCACTTTCAAAGAGGTGACCGTTTCTCTTTTAGCTTTGGTGATAGTTTTTGTTTTTATGAAAGCACTGGGAAGCAGGAATAAAAAGCACATGTCTCCTCCAGGACCTTGGTCATTCCCCATAACAGGGAATCTTCTTCAACTTGGAGATCATCCTTATCTTACATTTATGGAGATGAGGAAGAAATATGGTGGTGTATTTCTTATCAAACTGGGAATGGTTCCTGTGGTTGTGGTAAATGGTGAAGAAATGGTGAAGAAAGCCTTACTCAGAGATGGGGAGAATTTTGCTGGCAGACCCCACATGCATACATTTTCTTTTTTTGCTGAGGGCAAAAGTCTTACCTTTTCAGTCAACTATGGAGAAAGCTGGAAGCTCCATAAGAAAATCACCACAAATGCTTTAAGATCATTTTCCAAAGCATAAGCAAAGTCTTCTACTTGCTCTTGTTTGCTAGAGGAACATGTCACTGAAGAAGTTTCTGAATTGATAAAAATCTTCACAAAGCTGTCATCTGAGCAAGGAAGCTTTGACCCTAAAAGTTTCATTACTTGTGCTGTTGCTAATGTTGTCTGTGCCTTATGCTTCGGCAAGAGATATGAACATTTTGATGAGGAGTTTCTCAGAGTGGTTAAAACAAATGAAGAATTACTGAAATCCTCCAATGCAGCTAATCCAGCTGATTACATCCCATGCTTTCGCTACCTCCCGCTGCGTATTATAAATGCTCCCCGTGAGTTTTATCATCAGCTAAATCGGTTTATTGGACAGCATGTACAAGATCATATTATCACATATGATAAGGTAGGAATTTTACTTAACATCAGCCACAGGTTTTGTAGTGTAAAGAGGTTCACAATACATATGAAGGAGAAAGTAATTTCACCTATCCTCCAGAGTGCATAGATTCCTTCTTGCTTTTGTTTGCACTTGAGAGTCAACAAGATGAAATTGTCCTAATCCCCAAAGAGACATAGATTGTTGTTAGAGGCTACAGAAGTCTGAGCAGTGGTGATCTTTGAGCGCATCCTATAGAGACTCAGGTAGATGGACCATTGTTCTGTTGCCACGCTACCTAAAATTTCAACAGGCAACGTGTAGCCTTGGGTTTTAAATAAACTCTCATTGAAAAGTGTTGCTTTAAATACCCTTTCTTTTGTCAAAAAAGGATGACTGTAGTGCTTATATACAATTCTTAGCAATGGGAAGTTCTAGGGTATGACCATGTACCTTTATGGTTCAGGTCGAGCCATAAGGAGGTCATTGGAATAAGTTGAGACAGCTATGGGTTTGGTAAACAAATGTTGATGAGGATTGGGGGAGGAATAATGGGCTCAAAATTTTATTTTTCCAGAATCATCTCAGAGATATCACTGATGCTCTGGTTAGTATATGTCATGACAAAAGTGCCACAATGAAGACTGCCACTTTAAATGACAATGAAATCATAAGTACTGTGAGTGACATCTTTGGAGCTGGCAGGTACCATTGTCCATAACCTTACATTGAGGAGAATTTAAGATGCTTTAAATCTCTTTATGCTGCCCACTGGTGAAAGCAAGTTTGTTAATAATCTATTCTCTAAGAAGCACATTTCATCATATTTTTTCAGGTTTTGAAACAGTATCATCATTTCTAATTTGGAGCTTTCTCTACTTGATTTACTACCCAGAAGTACAAGCAAAAATCCATGAAGAAATTGGTAATATATTATAGGAATAAAAAAAATGCAATTTAGTCATGCAATATTCTGCAGCCTGTGATCATCCTCATTAAGTACAGTCATTTGCTTTCTGCAGATGAAAATATTGGCCTTAAACCACCCAGATTTGAAGACAGAAAGAATTTACCCTACACAGAAGCTGTTATAAATGAAATCTTCAGGCATTCCACATTCATGCCATTCACTATTCCTCATTGGTAAGCACATGGTTCCATTTCTTTATGTGACCTTTAAATGGAAACAGTGGTAATTGATTTCAATTCCTTAATCTGAGGTCTTGATAAAAACATAAATATTTTGAAAAATGTATTTGAATGTTGGTCCATTTTTGTTTAAAAAGCTCTAGTGAATGTTTCAGGTGGAGCAAAGGGATCTTGGAGGGATATTTCTCAAAACTAATTCAATCTCTCTCTCTCTCTCTCTCTCTCTCTCTCTCTCTCTCTCTCTCTCTCTCTCTCTCTCTCATCTCTGTCTCTCTGGGTATCTGTTATATCTCTGTTTCTATTTCTGACTCTCCTAAATTTAGATCTGAAAACCTATATAACCTCCTATCAAAGCATATGGATAATCTAATGCATCCCATTTAAAAGAATATTTGTGTACTGTTGTATTTGTGGTTGCTATTAAGAATTTCATCTCAATTTATGGAAGTGAGTTTTGATGGATTGTCAGGTTTGTAATCATCTAAGAATTTCCCTGAAAATTCTAAGTATTTTTCTCTCTTTCTGTTGAGCAGAATTATCTTGTTGTGTTTTGTATGAATGCAGTTCAGTTATCCCACTGCTAAAACACCTCAAGGGTTGTTAATTATAAAGGGCAAGCATTTGAACTATTGAAATGCCTTCTCAGAGCAATGTTTTTGAGGCAGTGGTGCTATGAAAAATAGAAACTAGAACTGAACTTCCCTTTTAAACAAAGTCAGTATATGACTATCTGGATTGCAGGTGGGCTCAGTCTAATAAAAGATATCCGCTTCAGGATCCTTTTAAATAGCCAGATCTCACTTTGCATTGGAAATAAAATTCATGTTGCCAGAGTTTATATATATCTTTTCAGGAACACATCAGCTGTATAAAGTAATGTAGTCCTATATTCTGGGAAACAGCATGGTATAATGGAAAGACTGCTATATTTGGAGCCAGAGGACCCCAGTTCAAATCTTGGTGATATCCCTCACAGCCTATGAAACTGTGGACAGAGTAATTTAATCTCTTGGGGTCTTACTTGTCTCTTGAGTAAGGCAGCCTGTTTTCAAATCCCACCTTGGATAATGGCTACCTATGTGACCTTCAGTAAGTCACAACCTCTTTGGCCTCTAAAAACAAAGTATTTTCTTCTAGCTGTACTGATCTCTGATTTTATGACACTGTCATTTAGGGAATATAGTCTAATAATTTGAGGGTAGGATAAGAATCATAGAATGCTCGTGTCAGAAGAACCATAGACAATTCTCAGATGTTCTTTTTGTAATTTATCCCTCCTACTAACACTTTTGTTGAGCAAATTTAAAAATATAATAAAGCCCTTAATATAGAGTTGCATAATCTATTCCCATAATAGCCATGTCTGAAAATATATAATTTATCTTTCTGCATTTTAAGTTCACTTCTTTGCCAAGAGGTGAGTAAACAGTTTTATTTTCATTTTTCTAGAGTAGACTAGAGGTATCTTAAAATTCTACTCCCTTTCCAACTTAGCCAGTGCTCTCTCCACAATGGATTGGAGGTATGAAATTTATAGTCCACTGGCTCCCAGGTGGGGCCAGAACCAGATTAAAATGTATTTGGCAAATGATTAACAAAAGAAATAAAAATACCATACAACAAAGACAATGTTAAGTCAACATATAGCTTATTTCTTTTCTATTTGAGTTTGTGACCACTGGCCTAGAAGATGTGTTTCCATTTTCTACATCATATACATTTTCTGCATTATATACATTTCTGTCTAAATGTATATAACTTTTGGACCAATAATGCTTCATAGATATTGACTAATTCTACTTCTGTCTTATTTGCATAGATTTTGATAATTGATATGTATGCTACATGGAAGACCAAATTTTCCTGAATACAAAATATTAATATTATGATAAAAGTTCCAAAAACTCCCCTGTATTTCAACCTTTGAAGCAAAGAATGTGTCTGTGTGTGTTTGTACACATTAATCAAATTGCATTATATGTGTTTTATTTTCCTAGTGCTACTAAGGATACTACTCTTGGTGGATATTTCATTCCTCAGAAAACCTGGGTGTTTTTTAATATGTATCAAGTAAACCATGATGAGTAAGTATCTGCAGAGAGGGCCACAGGCTCTCTTAACTCAGTCATAGCCAAACTTCCTTCCAATTCTATCAGTTCCAGTGTCCTTAAAAAGTTCAGTTCCCAGGGATTATGCAGAACTTAGTATTTAGGGCTAGAAGAGATCTTAGGGGCAGAAGAAGAAATTTGGGTCTAGAATAAATTTGACAGCCAGGTAAAATAGAAACATATGGCCTTTATTTAATTACTATTATTATTTTGTGGTATGGTTTGTAGCAGTATGGACTTGTATTTGCTTCCCTCAGGAGAAATTATAGTGGGAAAACTCCCTGCGCTGACATAGATCATAATTTGTTATGATGGACCATCAAGGTTTTTTATGTAAGATTGTTTAATTTGGGAGTGGTCCAAACGAATATGTTAGAAGTCCAACACTTAAAGGTAATTCAGAAGAAAAGGCACATCGTGAAATTTTACTTTATGCCAAAGTAAAGTAAAAAGGAAATGGCTAAATATGTATGAAGTTAGGAACTGCTCCTTTTAAAAATAAATAAATTTTATTGGTATCTTTTGTTTTTGTATCACATATATTTCCTAGTATTCCTTTGTATCACGTATATTTCCATACCCTTCTTTCCCAAAAATTATCCCCATGACAAGGAATGAAAAAATGAGAATAAAAACTCAGAAAAAGTAAGTAGTATATCAAAAAAGTCTGACATATTGAGTGCCCCATACCCAAAGCCCTTTTGACCTTTGTAAAGAAGCCAGATATGGGAAGAGGTCCCTCCTTATGTCTTTTCTTTGGGATCAAGCATTTTCATTATAATCTCACAGCATTCAGTTTCATTTCAGTTGTTCTATGTTTCCTTTTACATGGTTGTACTCATCATCTATTTTGTTTTCCTGGTTCTGTTTACTTTGTTTCACATTAGTTTATAGAAATTTTCTCATATTTTTCTCTATTCACCATATTAATCATTTCTTATGGCATAGTCATGTCCCATTACTTTCTTGCACTCCAAATTTTTTAGCCATTCACAATTTGATGGACAGGAATTAGTGGGGCAGATAAAAGCCTACTGCATAAGGTTGGCTTTGAACAGGGTCTTGAGGAAAGCCAAGAGGCACAAGGAAAGAGGAAGAACATTCCAGGTATGAGAGATGGATTGTCATGTTCAAGGAAGTTCAAGAAGGTGCTTAACAAATGCTTGTTAACAAATGCTTGTTGACAAATATTGAACTGTGTAGTAGTCTGGTCAACCCTTCAAGTACAGGGTCAAGTATGGAGGTGCTAACTATTTGATGAAAAGAATTAAGCATAAAATCTTTTAAGAAGGACTGTTAGATATATCAAACAAACATGGTAAGTAATTATAAAGCTTTCCTATGGAAATAGATGTGTGGGAAAGATCAGATTTTATTGTCCAAAGAACCCTGAACTCTATGAAGTAATAAAAGCCTTCATAAGTTGGAATTTATGACTATTTCAATCACAGCTTAATTGCAATAATAAAAATAACTTTATATATCAATTTAAGTTCTGCAAAACACTTTACACATATTATGTCATTTGATCTTCAAGAATGAGTGTGATTCTGATGTATTAAACAGTACTAAGGGGCATGCTAGGAAACTTATGGCAAGTCAGATTCTGTTGATCTAGTACAGCATGGAGCTGGCACCAAAAACCAGAGGGCAGAGAGACAAATTCAAAGTAATCCTGTAAGTACACTTTGAGAATTGCTCTAACATCCTATGAGAGCACATTGAGATTTCCCCTGCACCGCAGATACATAGAAATCCATTTCCCAATTGCTTTTTATAACAAAAGTACTTTTCATAATTTTGATCTTTTATGTCATATTTTTGAAATGTTCTGAATGACATTTTGGGAAGAGTATCACTGTTGGAAAACCTAGATAAATTGTGTTGGCTCTTTGATTCATTGTTTAAGGAATTGTCATTTGTTTTCTGCAGGAGCTAATTATCCTCCACTGGATGCCATGATTTCATTAACACTCTTTTTGGAAGCTAATCTTATGAATATGCATATTATGCAAAATAGAGTTATCCATTTTTGTATTTGCATTGAAACTATTACCCCAAACTAAATACATTTAGGACAAATGAAAAGGCTACACATTGCTTTAAGATTAAAAAGTGCTTTATAGATGCTAGTAAGTCATCCTGTTGATAAGATTTATATACAAGTCTATCTACTCAATGAAGGACTCTTTTTTAAAAGTATCCTTTGTGTTTCTTTCTTAATTTTTTTTGTTTAATGTAGAACTCTTTGGGCGAATCCTGATTCATTCCAATCTGAGAGATTTCTAAATGAAAGTGGCAAGCTGAATAAAAGTCTGGTTGAAAAAGTTTTGATTTTTGGAATGGGCATTAGGAAGTGCTTGGGGGAAGATGTTGCTCGAAATGAGATTTTTATTTTTATTGTCAGTATTCTGCAGCAGCTAGAGTTAAAGAAATGTCCAGGAGCCCAGCTAGATTTGACACCTGTGTATGGATTAGTCATGAAGACCAAACCTTATCAACTCACAGTAAAGCCTCGCTTCCTGGTGAATTCCTCAACTTAATTTCTCAATTGAGTTAAAATAATCAAAAGAAAAAATACCTGGATATAATATACCAAAGTAATTTGAAGATGAAATAATTTAATTGATGAGCTTTGCTATCAGTTTCATTTAGAGTTCATTATCCTCTTGTGGGAGATACAGAAGTATAAGGTATAGTTCTCTGAAGCTTAAAATCCCAATAGGAAAATGAAGACAATCATATAAACCAGTTACAGAATTGTGGAAATATATCCTGATTTCATGTTCAGATGTGTGGGCCAAGTGATCAAGGTTTTAAAAAGTCAGAAAAGGGAGAAATCAGAACAGACCAGAATCATCAGAGAAGGTTTCACGGACAAGTTGGGGATCTGAATTAAGTTTTCCGGAGAAGGCATCAGACAAACAAAATGGGAAGAGAGTGTATTTAATTGGAGAATGTCATTAGAAGTCATTTGAAATAATAGTTCACAGGATTTTGGGGGGGATAAAATGAGATAATATGTGTAAAACCTTGCAATATTTAAAATATTGTTATATTTATCATCATCTTCATCATCATCATCATCATCACATCATTGCCAGCATCGTCATTGCTTTTATTCACTGACATAGGGATCACAATTTATTTCGGTACAAATCATTTGTATTAGATAAGTCTAACTTCAGTAACTCTGTGTGATTAAATGAGATAATGTATGAAAATAAGGGGTTCTCAACCTTTTTTATATCATGGACCTTTCTTTGGCAATCTGTTGAGGCCTATGTACCCCTCCTCAAAATAATGTTTTTAATTAAAATAAATTATAAATTTCAGTTGGGAAATATTAAAAACAAAGATATACCCCCCCCATCTAAGTTCATGGACTTTCTGAATTCTGTCCATGGATCCTTTGAGAGTTATGGCACCCCAGGTTGAGAAACTCTCGTGTAAAGTGTTTGCTAAACTTAAAAAAAAATACTACTTATAGCTATTAGTATTATTATTAATTTTATCTTAAAAATTGAAAAATTGGTTATCTTTTCTAATCCTATGAGCAATCATAAAGATGGAAACAAACTTGAAATGTGTTCAGAATAGCAAGCAGACTGGTGTGAATGTGGCAGCAATTTCATGTTGGAACAGTAGAGAAGTAGGAACTGCTATTCTGCTGCTATGTAAAGGAAAATTTTCTGCTAAATTGAGTAGGAAAATTGGCTCAAAGTTTTGGAAGACTTTGAGAGTCAAGATGTGAAATTTAGCCTTGGTTCTATATTTATTCATGTGCAGACAGACACTGGAAGAGGAAATTTCCTCCATTAGGAAGGTCTCTATAGCAATGAAATCACAGGTATTATCCCTATTCCTATCTCAATCCCCATCCACATCCACATCCTTATAAGAAAGTTGGAAAGTGACATCAGTTCTCTCAAGGAGAGAAGTCACTGCTGAAAGTATTGTTTTAGGAAAACTTTTCTGTTAGCAGTATTTAGCCTAGATTAGATGAGAGAAAGGATAGATGTTTAGCGAGGTGGGAAGAGAAAAAATGAAGAGCAGAAAGAGGGAGGGGAGAAGAGACTGTGGGAGAGAAAGAGAAAGGAGTGAGAAATAGAGCGGGGGAGGCAGGTGTCAGGGAGAAAGAAAGGGGGAGAGACAGAGAGAGGGGAAGGGGGGGGGCAGACAGAGACTAAGAGATTCATCTGCGTAGATTGAGCTACCTAGACCAAGGTAAAAGCACATGAAAGTATTTGTGTTCAAGAATTCAGCTAATGAGAATCTTCAAATTTTATCAGAGCCTATGGATATTTCTTTGTGAACCTAACTAAAGCTTGAATTTTAGCAGAAAAAGTTTATTATTTACAGCTTAATTTAAAGCATATTGGATGAAGACCTGGATTTGGAACCAATAAGTTATTACTGACACATTTTGACTACTCTGGGCAAGTTATTTAACTTTTCATTCTTTTTATCAAATACTTAAGGATCTAAGTGGCATAGTAGGCATGAGTAGAAGCAGGAACTTTCTCATTCAAAGAGTTCTTTGTACCACTGAAATCACAAAATATCCCTACCCTACCTCAACTAGCGTTATTGCTTTTAACATGAAGGAATATGTGATGTCTATTACAGGGGCAGTGAAATTTTTGCTAAGTTCCCAATAGCATTCCATAAAGTGTACCCTATCATCTATAAGTGAGCCAACCTAGTGTTACAGAAAAAGTGCTACATCTAGTGTTAGAAAACCTGGGTCCAAATCCCAGCCACCACTGTTTCACTTAATCCCTGTTACCTTGTACTAGTCATTTGAACTGTGCAAGCCTCAGTTTCTATATCAGTGAAATGAAGAGAGTGCACTAGGTGACCAATGATCTAATCACAGGCATCTGGAAACAGGCCAACTTTGACTACCTGACCGAAAAGGTGAGACTTACTTAAAGACAATTACTGGTTCCTTTCATTATGCTGCAAATTTCACTTCAGAATCTTAGAATGGCATGTTTTACCTATAAATATACTTTCAAATTTTTGAAAGCAAAAAACAAAACAACTCACTTGTGATATTTACAAATTATAAAACGATCTAGGAGTTCTAATTAAAACTATATCTTTAATATGCCTGTGTGCTGAGCAGATTTAATAATTGATTTTTTTGTGTTAATAAAAGTAACCTTCCTCACTCTGGAACTGTGGAGAATCCATATTAAAGCGGATTGCAAAGCTTTCAGCATATGTAAAATACTCTCTATACTCAACAATAATAGTGATGTCTGCAATACTATGGGAATTTAGTGTTCTGTTTTGTCTAGAAGCCCTTCCCTCTTCAGTTTTTTAAAATCTTCCTTTTTCTAATAGTAAGCAATTTTTTTATCAGTTTCAATTTTAAATGGATTGTCATATACAATGTTATATTTTACCGTGATCTTAAGCATAATTAATATGCTACTCTATATGTTTTATAAAATAAATATATTTTTGCTGCAAATATATTTTAGATAAGCATAAAGATGAAAGTTGGGAGAAAATGGAAATGTGTAAGAGTAAATTTTCTAATTAAAATACAAAGAACAACGTATGTGATGTTTTTATCATATCAATTTCTTGCTGGAGAAATAACAGATTATGGAGTATATCTTAAGGTGGTACCATACATTCATGTTCATATCTATTTTTTCCATTCATGTGGGAAATAGAAATATAAGTATCTACAAAGTGTGTGTGTGTGTGTGTCTGTGTGTGTGTGTGTGTGTGCCCCTGTGCAAGTTCTGGTAGAGTTTATGATTCTGGCATATTCTTTCTCTACATAAGCCTATGAGTATAACTATATTATATGAGTATGTGTGTGCATAAATTCATTACC
The DNA here is from genome assembly GCF_028372415.1 of Notamacropus eugenii. Classification (NCBI taxonomy): domain Eukaryota; kingdom Metazoa; phylum Chordata; class Mammalia; order Diprotodontia; family Macropodidae; genus Notamacropus; species Notamacropus eugenii. Next base: position 372,261,912 of record NC_092874.1, read on the forward strand.
TTATTTTATCCTCACAACAATCCTGTGAGGTAGATAACACAGATTTTATCATCTCCCTCTTATGGATGAGAAAACTGAGACTCTGAAATGGTAAATCATTTGCTCAATGGTAACATATATATATATTTGAATTCAGAAGTGATATTTGAACACAGGTCTTCTTGAAGTCTAGTATTCTGAAGACTCCAAAATGGATACTGAACAGAAGACTAACTAGCATAAAATCATTTTGTGGTCATTTGGATTAGGGGTAAAAAAAAAAAATCAAACCCATCTTAACTATTCCTGGACTAGTCAAGGCTATAGTTTTATTATTCAGTAGTGCAGTTTAATAATTGATATTCATAATGATGACTGTGAATCATCATTTGACTCATAATCACAAATATATACAAATACAAAATATACCCACATGTGTACACATGGTAGTCGGATATGTTTATTTCTTCCTCAGGAGAAATTTCGAATAGTGGGCAGTTATCCGAATCCTATCCCTCCCCTTAACTGTCCCATTTATCACCTTACAGATCATCATCACCTTATTTGTAATTTTTTAATTAGCTCCCCAATTAGTCTTCCTATCTCAAGTGTCTCCCCTTCCCAATTCTCCCTCTCTCTATATATGATATTCTTTTTTAATAGTGTATCATTTTATTGGTTTGTTTCTATATAACATTCATTTCTAAATAAATTTCCCAACAACACCATGAGTCATCCTTAACAGAGATTTTAAAGAAGAAAGATATAAAATCAGTTTAATAAATCTAACCAACACAGTAACAATGTCAGACAATATATTTAATATTTTACACTCACTCACTCATACCTCTCTAGTAAAGGAAAGGAGGTATCTTTCCCCAACTCTTCTCTGTGTTCAAGCTTGATCATTATATGGCATTCAATGTCAGTTTGGGTTCCTTCTATTTGCCTTATTATAGGTTCTGTGAATAATGTTTTCCTGGTTATGAATACTTTAGTACATATCAGTTCATAGAAGTCTTCCTGTGGTTTTCTGAATTCTTCATATGCATTTTTTATAGTGCAGCAATATTCCCTTACCTCCATGTTCCACAAGGTGTTTAACCATTGGCCAAACAACAGTCATCTATTTTATCTCTTTGCTCCCACAAAAAAAGGTCTGTTAGGAAGATTAAGCACACATGGGGGGACATTTCTTTCTGTCTTTGACCACTTTGAGATCTATGCCTAGTAGTGGGATCTCTGGATCAAAGGGGATGTGCATTTAAGTCACAAAGTAATATTCCTAAAGCATGGGTCTGACCATGATATTTCTCTTCTCAGACTCCTCTGTTGGCATTTAAAGACTTTTGTAATCTGACTTCATCTTATCTTTCCAGAATTATTAATCATTTCTTTCACTTTAAAATAGATTTGCATTCATAATTTTCATTTTTTTTACATTGCCAGCATTTCCTCCTGTACATTCCCCAAAGTTTGGTCATTATAATTTCATAGTATTCGGTGGAATCTGTCTTTTTTTTTTTTTTTGCTGTTTTTTTTCTGCTAATATATATTGAAGTCATTGTGGATATTGTTTGCTTGGCTCTGCTTACTTCACTGTGCATCAGTTCACCTAATTCTTTTCATGCTTCTCTGTATTCATCATATTCATCATTTTTATAGCACTACAATATTCACTTTCATTCACATACTCCAATTTGTTTAGCCATCCCCCATTGACAGGGATCTATTTGGTTTCCAGCATTTTACAACCATGAAAAGCACTGCTAATAACATTTTGGGATGTGTAGGTACTTCCAGTGATATCTTTGGATTTGATAACTAGCAGTAGAATCTCATTACCCCCTTGAATGCACTCTGCAGTACAGTTGACTTGGCTTAGTTCTTCCTCAAGCTTGACATTTTCCTTCTCATCTCTATGGCTTTCTACAGGCTCTCCCTATGCCTGGAAATATGAATTTCCTTAACTTTGTCTCTTAGGAATGAAGCTAAGGTGCTTTCTTGAAAGCTCAGTTTAAATGCCACAAGGCATTTCCTAATCCTCTAGCTGTCAGCATTTCTCCTCATTTCAAAATTACATTGAATTTACTGTACATGAATATTGTATTTCATTATTCTTGGACATATTGTTTTCCCTATATAAGTCTCTTAAGGACAGAGACTATTTTGTTTTTTTGCTTTGTTTTGTGCCAAGCACAGCACTTGGAACCTTGCAGGTAGTTAGTAAATGGTTGCTGATTGACCTACTGAATGACTCATGATTTTATTTCTCCTTTTGCAAAGATCAAACCTTAGATAAAAATTTAATATATGAATGGCCTGGGGTCTTACTTGAACTAAGAAATGATTATCCTTCACAACAAAACAAATAAATTAATGGATCTGCTAATTGTTATTTCAGTCTAGTCTTGATCTAGACCAGTGTTCTCCTGTGGCTGACTCCAAAGGGCAAGTGATCAGATGGTGAAATAGTGGGAAGACAGATGGCATGCCATCTTTGTTATGCTAACCACCACAACCGCTGCTTACCTTATCTCCCAACACTGGACCATTTTATTCTCTGTCTCTGATATACAAGTTCTAAATCTACCCTTTTCTGATCTGGGTGTCAGGTCTTCAGAGCAGTTATTACTTAAAATAACCACTACCCAGGGTAACTTTGTAGAGACGATTGGGTGAATTTTTCTTCTATTCCTGAGGCCTGCATCATCCTACGCCTATTACAGGTGACCCTTACACAACAGATGTATGAGAAAGTGACCTACAAATAAGGTCCCTATCCTATTCCCTTTTCATTCTGGGTAGGAGCAAATCTCATAGCATCCACAGCAACATGGATAGATTTGAAACTGTATAGTAGATTTCATTCTTCCACCACACCCTCACCCCTACCCCACCCCCATCTTTCTTCTGAACTTCCCTGTTACTGATGGGGGTACAGTCATCAATTTTCTTCCCGACCTCAGTATCATCTTCAGTGAAGATCCTCAGTTTTCTCTCTCTGTCCTGTCCCCCATATCCTGGTAGGTGGTACAGTGGATTGAATGTTGCGCTTAGAATAGGGAAGACCTAAATTCAAATCCTGCCATTAGAAACTTACTAGCTGTGTGATCCTAGGCAAATCAACTTCATCTGCAAAATGGGGATAAAGATAGTACCTACCTCACAGGTTTTCCATAAGGATCAAATGGAATGATGTACGTATAATGTTGTATAAATGCTAGCTACTAATATCTGTGCATCCAATTAGTGGGCTAAATCTTATCAGCTCAGCAAACTGTACATAACAGAAAGCCTCAGTTTCATGTATGCTCCTGTGTTTATGTTTCACTATGTACGAGGAAATATATATTCATTCTTTTCGTGCATTTTGATTTTAAAATAAAACAATTAAAATCTTGTCAATTTTTGCCTACACATTTTGACTCACATAGCCACCACAGGAGTTTAAGCCCTTATCATGTCTTGCCTGCATTGTTGTAACAGCCCCCAATGGATCTCTCTCCCTCAAGATTCTCCTCTCTTAGATCTATCCTCCACAGAGGTGCCAAAGTGATTTTCCTAAAGTACTGACCTTTCACTCTTCCACATTTCCCCATTGATTCTGGGATGAAATATTTCATTTTTATCTCATCCCTTAAAAATTTCTGTTTTTGTGTCATGATGCCTGGTAAAGTAGTGCATGTATATAATTTATAAATAGGTAAATATACATACACGCAGTGTTCTCAATTTTTTTTGATAAATTAAAACATTTGGAGCCCATGTGTCTAGACAATATACAAATCTCCAGCCAACAGTGTTTAAGTATGACTCTCCAAATATTACGTATGTGTGTTAAAAATGACTAAAAATCACCATGTACTATTGCTATACAAACACAAAGCACTGTCTTTGGTGTTTAGTATGGTTTATAAAGCCCGTCTGAATAGCTGCTTTTCTACCCTCTTGGTTATGCAATAATTCTTCATAGGATTATGGATAGTCCAAGCTGAAAGGGTCTTTAGAGGCTACCAGGTCTGACCTGTACCACTACAATATTCTCAAAAAGTGGTCATCCAGCTTCTACTTGGAGATATCCAGGAATAATAAGAATCGATTACTTCCTAGACATTTTACTTTTGGACAGCTTTAATTAATAGTAACTTTTTCCTTAAACCAAGCTCAAACCTATCTGCATCTTCCACTGTCTGGGACTAAGTACAGTAAGTGAAATGCCTATTCTTCATAACAACCCTAAAATTGCTTGATGATAATCATATCTACTCTAAGTCTTCTCCAGGATAAACTTCTGCCCCCTTAGTTCCTTAAATTGATCCCTCTAAGGAATGTCCTCTCATTGTGATGATTAAAAGACTATTGATTAATAAAGTAATGTCCAACTAGAGAGAAATCTCTAGTGAAATGCTATGTGCCTAGCCCTCAGACCTCCTCTCGATGTTTTCATCATTGACTTAGCCAAAGGCATAGCTAGCATCCAAGTTTTCAGTAACATGAATCTGGGAAGTAGGATTCACAATGAACATCAGAATCAGAATAGAGGGAGGCCAGCGTAATACTGGATTTGGAGTAATAGAGCCCATGTTCAAATCCTGGCTCTTCCACTTACTACTTGTATTAACGTGGAAAACTGATTGTATTCCTCTGGGCCTCAGTTTTCTCATCTCTAAATTGACGGGGAGTCATCTAGATGGCTTCTGATATTCCTTTTAGCTTTATAACTGTGATCAGTAGGCCACATGAAATTTAAAAAATGATGTAATTGTCAAATCCTACACTTGAATTCTGTCTAAGTGCAAGTTGGGGAGATGTAGCTAAATGACAGTACATATGAAAAGAACCAGTTTTTTAAAAATAAAACTCAGTGGGTCAATAATAGGACTTGAGTCCAGAATTTTAACATGCATGCTTAGACCAGCATATGTATCTTTTGATACCTTTTATGAAACAAGAGAGTAAAATATATCACCAAGGGCATCTATAAATGGAAATGGAAATGCACCAGTCATGAAAATAGTGCATGAAAAAATCCTGCACTGATAGCCATGAGATATTAAAAGAACTAAAGAAAGGCTTCTAGTGGTTTGAGTGACTATGGAGGATTTATGGAAAGAGATATATAGAAGTAGCACAGGATGAGAAAGCATGGATGGAAAGTCAACTGTACTGGTGAAAGTAATACACTAGTGGGTGTACAAATTCATTAAAATATTGATATAGTCTTTGCCTATGGTAATTGAGGTATAGTGTCCAAAAAACCAGAAGGTTAGAAAACCACTTTTCTCTGCCCTTTCCAAGGAGTGAATGGAATATTGGGTTTCATTCTGGCTGCCCTATTTTAGAAAGGACATTGAGAAGTTGGAACATGTCCAGATTAGTGGAAAGATATGTCAAATGAGGACCCCTTGAAAGAATTTAGAATGCTTAGCTTGAAGAAAAGACAGAATGCAGACAGAAAAGCTGAGTTAATTTATTTAAGCATTATCATATGGAAGAATTATTAGACATGTATTGTAGAAGAAACTAGGTGGTACAGTGGATAGAGTATTGGGCTAGGAGTCAGGAAGACATGAGTTCAAATTCAGCCTTAGTTACTTACTAGCTATGTAACCCTAGGCAAGTCATTTAATCTCTGCCTCAGTTTCATCAATTGTAAAATGAGAATAATAATAGCACCTACCTCAAATGCTTAAGGTGAGGATCAAATGAGATAATATTTGTGAAATATTTAACACAGTGTCTGTCATATAGAAGGCATTTAATAAATACTTAGTCCCTTCTCCATCCCCTCTTACTCACCCCAAAAGGGCAGAACTAGTAGCAACATGACATTACAGAGAAGTGGATTTCAATTACTTTAGGAAAAACCTTTTAAAAATATAGACCATCTAAAAAAGTAGTGAGTTCATCATTGGAAGAACTCCAGGGAATACTGGATGACTGCTTATCAGGGATGAATTTCTTCCTTAGACATGGATGTGATTAGCTGACCTCTATGGTTCCTTCCAGAAACCCTCTACATAAAGCAGCCACTTCATATTGCTTTCGGTTTTTCAGTATTCTGTTTTGAATCTTCACGTTTGGTATCCAGAAGCAAACTTGCCAGAGGCACATTTCTGAAATTCTTTCCCAGGCAAAAGTCAAAACAGCATTAGCCTGTTGAAATGGGAAAAATGTGTCTCTGACATGACCACAAAAAACAAGAGGAAAATCCTTGAGTCCATTTTACACATTTCCTTTCCTCCAAGTTTTTGTGGTCAAGGAAAGGAACATATCCTATAAGTCATTAAAACAGTTTCAGAATGAAGCAATTCAAAGTTAGGCAACTTGAAAACAGTACATCTTTCTTGACCTGTGTCCAAACCCCCTGGTGTCTAAGAAGGGGCCAGACAACGTAAGGCTGCGAGAACCAGAAGGAGCTTTTTAAGTCATATGAAATAGAAGAAAACCTTTTCCTTTGAATTTAGACACTTGGCAAGAAATGTCTGAAGACCAGCTAACAACAATTAAAGTAAACAATCTATTTTCACTTCACTTATATAGCTCTAATGAGTTGGAGTGGTTTCAGGATTCACTCAGTCTGAAGGCAGATTTACTTAGCTGGCAGGGATTAAATCTAGATTGAAAAGAACATTTCTGTCTTACTTCAGAATTCAGCAATAATTCACTTAACCTCTTAAATAGTGAAACAAAAACATAGTTAAGTAAAAAGAGAGTTAAGACAAACTTCCTTTAAAGCTCCTTAGATCGTTTCCTCTGGTTGAATACATTATCTATTTTTTTTCTTGGGATGTAGAAGCTTTCCATTTAACATAAGAGGGAAGGGTACTGGACCTCATATTTTTTATTGCCATATAATTCATTAAAAGATTTTCCTTTTCTAAAGATGTATAGCTGTATATATTTTCCCTCCTTAAGCATCAACTCATTGGAAATTTTTATTCTTAGGTACTCAAAACTAAAGAAGAACTTCTTTCTGTTCTGCAATACCTAAAAGAGAAAACAAAAAAACAAAATTATGGTCTGTCTACTTATCTAAGCTTCTGTAACCATACTTCAAAAAACATCTCTGTTACCTGGCAAGTCACTTAGCCTCCATGGGTCTCAATATCCCCATATGTAAAATGAAGAGGTTGAATGGAATGGCCTCTGAGGTCTCTTCTGGTTCCACATCTATGATCCTATGCCTTGGGACCCTAACCGCTTTTCCTTAGGACAATACGATTGCTTTTATATCTAAATGGTAGATGGGACACACACAGAAAGAGAGAGAATGAGAGCGAGAGCGAGAGACAACAGTTAGAGACAAATCAGTCACATAGGTAGATGAGAGGTAGATAGACAGACAGATGACCTAGCACCATGCTAAGCGACTACAAGCAACAAAGATGGTCCCTGCCTTCAAGCAACATACATTCTAACATATTCCATACCTCAGAGTTGTTGTTTTAATTTGCATTTCTCTAATCAATAGTGATTTAGAGTATTTGTTCATATGACTATAGATAGCTTTGATTTCTTCATCTGAAAACTGCCTTCTCATATCTTGTGACCATTTATCAACTAAGGAATGACTTGTATTCTTTTTCTTTCTTCCCTCAATAATTTATTTTTATTATTACATATAAAAACAATTTTTAACATTTGTTTTTTAAAATTTTGAGTCCCAAATTCTCTTCCTTCCCTGAAGCAGCAAGCAATTTGACATAGGTTATACATGTGCAATCGTGCAAAACAAATTTCTATATTAATAATGTTGTGAAAGAAAATATAGACTAAAAAAATCCCACAAAGTATGCTTCAATTTGCATTCAGACTCCATCAGTTTTTTATCTGAAAGTGGATAGCATTTTTCTTCAGAAGTCCTTTGAAATGTTGGATCTCTGTATTGCTGAGAAGAGCTGATTCATTCACAGTTAATCATCATATGATATTGCTGTTATGGTGTGTGATGTTCTCCTGGTTCTGTTTAGAATGATTTGCATTTTTATAAATTTTTCTCAGTTCTCTATATATTTGAGAAATGAGGTCTTCATGAGAGAAATTTGTAAATTCTGCCCTAGTTTTCTACTTCCCTTCTAATCTTGGCTGTATTGGTTTAGTTTGTTGAATCTCTTCTCAATTTAATACGAAATTATCCATTTTATATCCCATAACGCTGTCTTATTTGGTCATAACTTTTTCTGCAGGGAAATCTTGATGAAGAAAGTGTTCCTTGTCAGACAATTTTGCAACTTAATTATCTTAAAGCTTTCCCTGGTTTTATGAAGCTAATGGGATCCCTATAATCTAGTGATCATGATGGCAATATCTGTCCAAAGCAGGATTTGAACCTCGTGGCTAACATTCTGGTCATGAGCTTCTCTGTAGTTATATAGGAAAGTTCCTTAGACAACACAGTCAATTATAACGTGGTTTGCATCTTCCTAAAACGCAGGCCAGATTGTGGCATTCCCCAACCTTTCGATAGACCCCAGTGGCTCCCAATTATTACCAATAGCAAGTGCAAAATGCCTTATTTGACATCCAAAGTTTGTCAGACTAATTCCCTCCCATGTTTTTGGTCTTTCCACACTTTATGCCCTGCCTCCTAATTTGCAATCCAGTGACACTGACCTCCTGGAACAAGACACTTCATTTCTTGGCTCTGGCATTTTCTCTTCCCATGCCTGGAATGCTCTTCCTTCTCCACTCTCACTATGGATTTTTCTAGCTTCCGTAAAATCCTATCTAAAATCCTACCTTCTACTGTAAGCCTTCACTAATCCTCTTAATCCCAGAGCCTTCCCTCTCTTAGTTATTTTCAATTTGACATGTATATAGCTTGCTTTGTGTATATTTGTTTGCATGTTGTCTTCTCATTAGATTGTAAATTCTTTAGGGGTAGGGGCAGTCTTTTGCCTTTTTTTTATTCCCTTGCTCTTAGTACAGTGCCTGCCACATAAGAAGTGCTTAATAAATATTTTTTGATTGATTGACTTAAAGCCTTTCCAATATGGCAGAGTCCATTGGAACTTACCTTCTGTTGGCCCATGTATACATATTGGGCCAGTGATCCTTACTAAAAAGGAACTCCCAGATGAGAGAATTCCTTTTGTCATTGCAGGTCAATACCTTCTCAGTAACTTGTAGTCTTAAAGAATCACCCAGAGGTTTGAGAGATGAAGTGATTTGCCTAGGACCACCTACCTAGTATGTGTCAGAGATGAGACTTGGTCTTAGCTTTTCTTGTGTTCCGAGATCAGTAAGTTATTTACTATTATAAGCTGCCTCTCTGTTGGCATGCTAGCTCTGGGAATCCAGGATCATCTACAGGTTAGGATGTGACTTTGGAGAAGAATTTCACAAAAAGGTGGTCTTTTAAAATAGTTTCATTTTCCACAGTGTTGACAGTAAGCCTTCGACACTACTGAGAAGCACATCTCCATGCCCCACTGATTGTAGCATAGTCTTGATAAATGAAGGCAGTATGATGGAGTGGAGGAGGGGGGTAGTTGGGGAGGAAGAATGGGTTGGACTCTAGTCATAGGATGTGTATTTAAATCATGATTCTTTCTCCCTGTATGACTTTGTGAAATTCACTCATATCTCAGTTTCTTCATATGTAAATGGGTAAAATTAGGGTGCTAGAATAGATAATCACTAAAAACCCTTCCAAGTATAAATCTAGAATATTATGATTTCTTGTCCCTTTCAGATAGATGTCTGAACTATACTTTACCACCACCTACTGGAAACTGGTTTATAGCACTAGACAGTAGGAGTCACAAAAACTAGATGCCTCTATTTCTATTCTTGACCTATTCCGGCAAACACACACACACACACACACACACACACACACACACACGTGCACACGCACACACTCACATCCACATACATGCACACACTCACATTCACACACACATACACACATATGCACACACATGCACACACATGCACACACACTCACACGCACGCACATGCACATACATCATACACATTTTTCCTCCTTATGCTTTCCAGTGCAGAAGCACTAGGTCTGTCTCCTACAATGCTTATGTACTTCAGGCATTTTGCCAGTAGATGGAGCATAAGATTAGAATTGAGAAATCCTGTTCCTGGAACTGTCCTCATTTACACCACAACGATAATTCATTCATGACCTGACTTTCCTGAGGCAGTCTTTGTAACAATCATGCCAAATACTCCTTGCCCTCAAAAAACTGCGTGAGCACATACTGCAAGTGCTTAAATTTGTAATTTGAAGGTTTTTGCTGACTAGAAAACTGTTTTTTCACCCAGTTTCTTATAGTAGAAGAAGAATCAGAAAAGGAATATATCAGAGAAAGACTCAGACTGACCCAGACCATGTACATTGGGCAGGAGGTTAGCTAGATAGTATTGTGGACAATGTTTTTGTGCCTTCCCAGTCACCAATGGAATGAAATAGGACTGTGTGCTTGCTTTTTAGCATGATGTTTTCAGCCATGTTGTCAAATGCTTTCAATGAGGATGAACATGGCATCAAGGTCAGTTACCATACTGATAGTAAATTCAACTTGAAAAGGCTACAACCCAAGACCAAGGTGGAGGGAGTGTTGGTGCCTGATTTTCTGTTTGCAAATGATGGTGTACTCAATGCAGTCTCTGAAGCTGAGATGCAACAAAGTACGGATAAATTCTCTGCTGCCCGTGCTAATTTTGGCCTAATAATTAACACCAAGAAAACACAGGTATCCCATCAGCCATCATCACACCATCCATATGTGAAACCGTTGGTTACAACAAATGGAGAAGTTTTGAATGCTGTGGGTAAGTTCAGTTACCTTGGTAGTGTGTTTTCCAGGGGTATGCACATTGACAATGAGTTTGACGCACACGTTACCAAAACTAGCTCAGTGTCTGGGAAGCTCCAAAGAAAAGTATGGGAGAGAACAGGTATTAGGCTGACTACCAAACTGAAAGTCTATAGAGCTGTTGTGCTGATCTCCTTGTTTTACGCTTATGAAACATGGACAGTCTACCAGGGCCATGCCAGAAAACTGAATCGCTTCCATTTGGACTGTCTTAGGAAGATTCTGAAGATCACCTGGCAGGATAAGGTACCAGACACTGAGGTCCTTGCTCAAACTGAACTGCCAAGCATTCAAATTACAGTTCAGAGAGTGCAACTCTGATGGGCTGGCCACGTTGCTTGAGTGCAAAATGTCAAAATTGTCAAAAAGACTGTTTTATGGAGAACTCACATGGGGCAGGTGATCACATGGTGATCAGAAGAAGCAATACAAGGACACTCTCAAGGTCTCCCTCAAGAACTTTGAATTTGATTGTGCAACGTGGGAGACACTAGCACAGCACCACTCAGCATGGCGTGTCCACATCAGAAAGGGTGCAGTGCTTTATGACCAAAGCAGAATTGAAGCAGCACAAAGGAAACGCAGGATGCACAAATATGGAGTACCCACTCCAAATCACACCGACTATCTGTGCTCAATCTGTGGTAGAGCATTCCTAGGCCTTATTGGTCTGATCAGCCACTTCACTTTATCATGGTGATGACATTTTGGTCCTCTTTGAGAATGAAGGACAACAACCAACCAACCAACCATTCTGGCATATCCTAATTTGTATAACTTCTCTGATTTCTTTTTGCACTTTACTTGAGGAAGTGGGTTTCTTCACAATTTGCTATTTGGGATGGTTTTTTGTATAACAAATATTTAGTGGGAAGTAGCCAGGGCATGGCCCCTTTAATGAGGCAGAGAAAAGAAAGACATCAAGTTAGGAGGGAAACAGCAACAGTTACTATTGATAATCACTCTAAAGCCAGGAGGTCCCAGAAGAGCCCTCAGGCAGGGGTCCATTGACATCCCAGCTTCAGAGTGCAGTAGGTTTAAGGCTTTGGGGAAGGCAAGGAAGGAAAGGGGAGGCGAGGGGAGGGGAGGAGAGGGAAGGGAAAGGAAGGGAAGGGAAGGGTAGGGAAGGGAAGGGAAGGGAAGGGAAGGGAAGGGAAGGGAAGGGAAGGGAAGGGAAGGGAAGGGAAGGGAAGGGAAGGGAAGGGAAGGGAAGAAATTTCCTCACAAGATTGATAGCTCTGGAGGAGAAGTGAGGCTGGTGACCTGCACAGCCCTCCCTCACTCAAAATAAAGTCAAGTGTAAGTCATGTCATCATTTCTCTGGTGGCATGGTCTTTGGGCAGAGAAGGATGAATGAAATTTTGCGAGAAGTAATCAAACTAACAACTGTGAGTTAACACCGTGTGGGCAAGCAGGTAGCTTTTATTTTGAACCAAAATTATGCTTTTATATCAGCAATATTTAGGAAAAAGACTGATATAATTTTATTCCGGTGCTCCTTTTAGAATTAGTGGCCAGCCTTATGGCGTTTTGTCTACTTTCTTCAGTAGGAATTATAGTCTCTCTTGAAGACAAGTAGAAGATATCTATCAATGCTTCCCTCAAGTTGCATTTAGACAATGTGAATAATTATTTTTTTACATAGGCATACATATGCATATTACAATCCTGTGATACAATCTCAATCAGTGGAGTATACTAGTATGGACACATAGATTTCATACTTCCTCCATTTCCTTGTTCAAAGTGTAAAGACAGTAGCCCTTAATTACCTGATCCTCATTCTGAAAAATAATCTCCCTTACTCTTCTGTCTGGGTATCTTCCTTGCCTTTATTACCTTCTTCTGTTATAGCTCACTTATTTGAGAAAGGAAAGACAGCAAAGGGAAAGGAAACAAAAAGAAATGTGAAAAGAATATAATAATTTGAGTTGAGATGAGTTCAAATTACTAGCTGTGTGAACACTTTGTCTCTCAGCTTGTTTTCTCATAAGTAAAATGAGGTTAATAATATTTGTACTTCTGATATTTTAAGAACAGTATAAGAAGAGTTTTTAAACATTAAAACTATATAAATGTGAACTAATTTTTCATTGTTGTAGTCCCCAAGCTGAGCATAGTACCTTGCATATAACAGAAAATTGATACATAATTTAGAATTGCATTGAACTGAATGGGTAGAAAGCTAAGGCTCTTGTGGTTCCAGCAATCAATCAATAAGGACTTATTAAGTAGTTACTACATGCTGGGCACTATGCTAAATTATGGGGATATAAAGAGGAATCTAAAAAAATGCAGACTGAAGAGTTTTTTTAAAAATTTTATTATTCTTGGAGAAGGGTGGTTTGGTTTGCATTTTTTGGAAACATGACTCTTATGAAAATGTTTTGTATGACTGCACATGTATAATCTATATCAAATTGTTTGCCTTCTCAAGGAGAAATGAGGAACAGAAAGGAAGAAGAAAATTTGGAGCTCAAAATTTAAGAAAAAAGGTAATTTTTTTTGTTTTCATGTAATTGAGAAAAATGGAATAAACAAATGTAAAAAATAAAACAAAATAAATTTTAAAAAGAGAAGCACACAAGGAAGCACTTTTATAATGGTAGGGGAGATATAGTTAAGGCTTGAATCTCATTCACATCTAAATTGGTTTAAAGAGGGAATATATATACATATATGTGTATTTACATACACATATATGTATATACATACTCAATTGGTGATAGAAATCTATCTTACCCAATAAATAAGAGGGCAAGGAGATAGAGCAAAGGAGGGGATATAAAAAGTAGGGCAAATACAAGAAGGCAGTGGTTAGAAGCAAAACAGACTTTACAAGAGGAGCAGGACAAAAAGAGAGAGAGAGAGAAGGATAAACAGAAAAAAAAATAGAATAGAGAGAAACGTGCAGTTAGGAACCATAACAATGATTGTGAATGGGATGAGCTCACCCATAAAAGGGAAGCAGAGAGCAGTATGAATTAGAAACCAGAACCCAATAATATGTCATTCACAAGAAACACACTTGAATAAGAGAGACATAAAGAGAGTTAAAAAAAGGAGCTGGATTAGAATCTATTATGTTTCAGCTGAAGTAAAAACAGCAGGGGTAGCAATCATGATCTCAGACAAAGCAAAATCAAAAAAAAAAAAAGACCTAAGTAAAAGAGAGAATCAGGGAAAATGATATCTTGCTAAATGGAACTGCAGACAATGAAATCATATCAATCCTAAATATATATGAACCAAATAGCACAGTATCCAAATTCTTAGAAGAAAAATTGAGTGAGTTACAGGAGAAAATAGACAGTAAAACTGTATTGGTGTGGTACCTTAATTTTCCCCTCTCAGAGCTAGATAAATAAAATCATAAAGTAAATAAGAAATCAAGGAGATGAATAGAATCCTAGAAAAGTTAGATAGATCTTTGAAGAAAACTGAAGTGGAATAGAAAGGAATTTAGTTTTTCTTAACTATATATGGCACCTTCCACAAAAATTTATTAAAAAATGCGATAAACAAATGTTGAAAAAATAATACACCCTTTTCAGATCATAATGTAATAAAAGTTACATTTAGTAATAGGTCATGGAAGCATAGGTTAAAAAAATAATTGGAAACTAAATAATCTAATCCTAAAGAATGAGTAGATCAAAGAACAAATCATAGAAACAAATAATAAATTTGTTAAAGAGAATGACAATGATGAGACAACATTCCAAAATTTGTGGGATGCAGCTAAAACAGGACTGAGCAGAAAATTTGTATCTTTAAATGCATAAATAAAAAAAAAGAGAAAGAATAGATCAAAGAATTGGGCATGCAACTAAAAAAAACCTAGAAAAAGAACAAATAAAAATTCTCCAATTAAATACCAAAATGTTAATCCTGAATATCAAAAGAGAGATTAATAAAAATTAGCTTTAAAAAAACTGAACAAATAAATAAAACTAGGAATGGAATTTATGAAAAAAATTAATAAAATAGATAATTGGATAATTCAATATTTAAAAAGAGAAGAAAGTCAAATTACTAGAACCAAAAATGAATAGAGTGAAATCACCACCAATGAAGAAGAAATTAAGGCAATTATTGGGTGTAATTTTGACCAGTTATATGCCAGCAAAACTGACAATCTAAGTGAAATTGACGGATGATTACAAAAGCATTAATTGCCTAGTTTAACAAAAAGAAGTAATAAAATACTTAAATAACCCCACTTTAGAAAAAAAAATTGAGCAAGTGATCACTGAGCTCCATAGGAAAAAATCCCCAAGACTAGATGGATTTACAAGTGAATCCTATCAAACCTTTAAGGAACAATCAATGCCAATAGCATGTAAACTATTTGCAAAAATAAGTAAAGAAGAGTCCTACCAAATTCATTTTATGACACAAACATGGTTTTGATACCCAAATCCAGGCAGGAAAAAATATAGAAAGGAAACTATAGACTAATTTCCTTTATGAATGCAAGAAATTTAAATAAAATGTTAGCAAGGAAATTGCAATAATGTATCACTAATGTCATATACTATGACCAGGTGGGATTTGCACTAGAAATACAGAGCTGGTTCAATATTAGGAAAATCCCAAAATTCCCAAAAGGAAAATTAGCAGTGTAATTGACCATATTAATAGTAAAAATCATACAATCATGTCAATAGATGAAGAAAAAAATCTTTGAAAAAATAAAAATCATTGCCAAGATGGCAGAGTAGAAGGATGGACCTACTGTAGCTCTGTCCCCCATAGACCATAAAATATGTGTAAAAAATGACTCTAAACAAATTCTGGAGCAGCAGAAGCCACAAAATGACAGAGTGAAAGAGATTTCCAGCCCAAGACAGCCTGGAAGGACAACAAGAAATGTCTATCACACCAAGCTCAGAGCTGAGCACAACCCAGCCTTGGCCACAAGGTATGGCACAGACAGGACTGGAACAGGCTTCAGAGTACAGAATCATGGGTAGCAACTGCGGTTCTCAGATTTCTCAATCTTAAATGCCAAAGACAGCTTCAAAGGTCAGTGAGAAATCTCTTTCATCTGGGTGACAAGGGAGTGGTGTTGGCCCCAGCCTTAATCTCAGGGTGGCAGCAGCATCCATTTTTGGAGTGCTCTACCTAAAGACCCTGGGGTAATTGAGCAGCAGATTTGAGTCTCAGACCTGAGTGGCAGTGGTGGGATGAGGAGGAGCACTGGCATGGTGGAGCTGGTAGAGGCTCTGGAGAGGGAATCCTACTCACAGATCCCGGGCAGCAAGTGCTTGTGGTTACTTCTAGATCAGAGTGCAGGCCAAGAGAGGAGTAAACTCCTCTCCCTTGATTGTGCCACCTTGGAGGAACTGAGAATTTGTAGGTTCCTAGAGTATACCCTCTACTTGACAAAGGACTCAAAAGTCAAGTAACTGGCTGGGAAAATGCTCAAAATAAGGGGAAAAAAATAAGACTATAGAAGGTTACCTTATTGGTGAAAAGGTATTTTCTTCCACCATTTTGGATGAGGTAGAACAAAACATACCATCAGAGGAAGACATTAAAGTCAAGGATTCTGCATCCAAAACCTCCAAAAAAAATATGCAATTGTCTCAGGTCATAGAAGAGCTCAAAAAGTATTTTGAAAGTCAAATTAGAGAGTTGGAGGAAAAATTGGGAAGAGAAATGAGAGTGATGCAAGAAAATCATGAAAAGCCAGTCAACAACTTGCTAAAGGAGACCCCAAAAATGTTGAAGAAAATAACACCTTTAAAAATAGGCTAACCCAAACAGCAAAAGAGGTCCAAAAAGCCAATGAGGAGAAGAATGCTTTGAAAAGCAGAATTAGCCAACTGGAAAAGGAGGTTCAAAAAGTCAAAGAAAATAATTCTTTAAAAATTAGAATGGAGCAAATGGAAGCTAATGACTTTATGAGAAACCAAGAAACTATAAAACAAAACCCAAAGAATGAAAAAATAGAAGACAATGTGAAATATCTTATTGGAAAAACAACTGACCTGGAAAATAGATCCAGGAGAGATAATTTAAAAATTATTGGACTACCTGAAAGGCATGATCAAAAAAAGAGCCTAGACAACATCTTCCAAAAAATTATCAAGGAAAACTGCCCTGATAGACTAAAACCTGAGGGTAAGATAGATATTGAAAGAATCCACCATTCACCTCTTGAAAGAGATCCCAAAAGGAAAACTCCTAGGAATATTGTAGCCAAATTCAAGAGTTTCCAGGCCAAGGAGAAAATATTACAAGTGCCCAGAAAGAAACAATTCAGGTGTTGTGGAAATACTATCAGGATAACATAGGATTTAGCAGCTTCTACACTACGGGATCAAAGGGCTTGGAATATGATATTCCAGAGATAAAAGGAAAAAGGATTAAAACCAAGAATCAACTACCCAGAAAAACTGAGTATAATACTTTGGGGGAAAAGTGGAATTTCAATGAAGTGGAGGACTTCCAAACATTCTTGTTCAAAAGGCCAGAGCTGAATAGAAAATTTGACTTTCAAATACAAGAATCAAGAGAAACATGAAAGGGTAAATGGGAAAGAGAATTCTTAAGGTACTCATTAAAATTGAACTGCTTGCATTTTTACATGGAAAGATGTTACTTGTAACTCATGAGACCATTTTCAGTATTAGGGTAATTAGAGGGAATATATGCACACACATACACACATGTAGGTGTGTATGGATATGTATGTAGGTGTGTATTATATATGTATAGATATATATGTACATGTATGCATGCATATATGTGTGTGTTTATATACTTAGAGGGTATTAGGTGAGCTGAATATGAAGGGAGAATACCTAAAAAAATAAAATTTGCTTTTGAATGGAATGTACTAAGAGTAAGAGAAAGGGAGAGGTAGAATGTAGGAAATCATCTCACATACAACAGGAAAGAAAGAGCTTCTACAATGGGGGGGGGAAGAAGGGGAAGATGAAAGAAAATAATTGAGTCTTACTCTCATGCAATTTGACTTAAGGAGGAATAACACATGCTTAATTGGATATGGGAATCTATTTTACCCTGCAGAAGGCAAAGGGGAAGGGGATAGGAAAGGGAAGATAATAGAAGGGACAGCAAGTTGGGGAAAGGGATAATCAAAAGGAAACACAAGTCAAGGGAGAAAATGGAATAAATGAAGGGCAGGATAGGACAGGGGGAAATGTGCTTAGTCTTTTACAATATAAATATTATGGAAGTGCTTTTCATTGTAACACATGTATGACCTATATGGAATCGCTTGTTTTCTCAATGAAGGTGGGTGAGGAGGGAGGGAGAGAATATGGAACTCAAAGCCTTAAGAATGAATGTTAAAAATTGTTTTAGCATGCAACTGGAATGTTAAAAAAAAGAAGAAAAAAGAAAAAGTAAAAATACAAGTCATTTCTATTAAAAAAAAACACTAAGAAGCATAGTAATAAATGAATCCTTTCTTAAAATATGCACTATCTATCTAAAATCAAGAGGAAGCATTATCTGTAATAGGAATGAGCTTGAAACTTCCCAATAAATGAAAGAGGAAGGAAAAATGTTTATTATCACTATTATTCTATATGGTACTAGAAATGTTAGCTACAGGAAAAAGATGAGAAAAAGAATTTGTAGGGTCTTTGAGTGCAAGTAGCATGCCTTCTACATTTCTGTTCCCAATGGCACAATCACAATGCTTGCAAATAATCATGTCAGCTGTAGAGTAGTGAAAATGGCTGGTTTTTGATTAAGAAGATCAAGGCTAAATTCCTAACTTATTTACTAACTATGGCACTGGGCAAAACCTTTCATCCTTCTGAGGCTCAGTTTCTTTATCTGTAAAATGGAGATAGTGATAATTATTGCTATAGAGCTCAAATGAGATCATGTAGGCAGAGTATTTGATAAGCCTTAAAGTACAGTATGTATACACACACATATATGTTATTATCATGATTTGGCAGCTAGGTAGCACAATTGATGGAGTGTGGATTCTGGAATCAGGCTGACTTATCTTCATGAATTCAAATGTGACTCCAGATACTTACTAGCTATGGTACCCTGGCCTGACTATTTAACCTTCTTTACCTCAGTTTCCTGATCTGTAAAATGAGGTGAAGATACCACAGTATCTCTGCCAAGAAAATCCTAACTGGGTCATGAAGAGTTGGACACCACTGGAAAACAACTGTACATCATCATTATTATGAAAAGTATCTTCCCAAATATTTTTGATTGGCTAAACCTGAGTTCTTTATGTGAACACATGACTTCCATTTTAATTATGGATGCATCTGTATTTATAGGTTGTGAGCAGAGAAAAAGTAGTAAAAAATCAGTTAATAGTCAAGATCTATGTTATTAATAGGGCAGCTAAGTGGCTCAGTGAGTAGAACACCAGGCTTGGAGTCAGGAAAACCTGAAATAAAATCTTGGACACTAGTTACGTGTTTGTGGACAGATCCCTTAAGCTTGGTGGCCTCAGTTTCCTCATCTGTAAAGTGATCTGGAGAAGGAAATGGCAAACCACTCAAAAACTCTGCTAAGAAAAACAAATGGGGTTTCATGACTCACCACCCTCACCATCAACAATATAATTAATAGGTTTGTTCCAAATGAACTCAATGACATACCGAGGAATGAAAACATTAGTGTTTCATTCATTAGCAAGTTTATTACTTAATATTGGCAAAAATATTTAAAAATTGAATTTTCTAGGCCATCTAGGGTCTATAATGCTTCCTGGAAATATGTGAGACTTGTCTAGGAAACATACTAACTCTAGGATATTTCCAAAGTATTAGTGCAGTTTTAAGCTGGGTCTTCTTGTGTATCAAAACATTAAGGTATCATTCAGCATACTGGAGCTATTCAGTTTTAAAAAATAGCTAAATTACAACCAGGGAGAATTTTTTTCTCATTATGGACTGATTAGAATGAACTCAACCTGAATATTTTACCCTATAAGCTGCTGCAAAGATTAATTTGAAATTGAATATGTCTTGACAATTTTTTGCAGGTAGAGTGGTATTTATAGGATGTCAAAAGTCACCTGTCTATTTGAATTGATATGATGAATTCAGGCAAGTAACTGGTCAATTCAGTAAGGGAGAAAAAGGTTAAACCTCTGGCTTAGCCGAATTGATAGATCATTTTAATGTCATTCAGTCAGCTAATATTTTTTAAGTATTTCCTATGTGCCAGGGGCAGTGCTAAGTGGTAAGAAATACACAAATACATTATCTCCACCTTTAAAGGGCTCACATTCTAATGGAAACAACTAGGTACATATAAGAGGACGATCAAATGCCAATTTAGTGGCCATATATACAGGGCAGTCAAACAGCTTGGCCAACTAGTCCAGTGAGGCCTGAATCTCAGCAATCACTTCATTGGTGATAATGTCTCTATATGTTCTAGGAGAAGATTTTGAGGGATTTGTATTTTGAATAGTGATAGAACAAAGATTCTATGCTTCATTGTATCATGGTCCCCTTTGGAAGTTTGCTGAAGCTTACGTGGACCTTTCTCAGAATATTTTAAAATACATAAAGGACATACTATTACAAAGAAAAGCAATTAGTTGAAATTACTCAAAATATGAAAAAAAGTTTACAGATCCAAGTTAAAAACTCTTACCGTAAAAGCTTGTCTTTTAATGAATAAGTAGATTAGGTTTTAAAAAGCTTATTTTTAAACCAATTTATTATTTACTTCCCATACCCTAAATTGTGCATGAAATATATATTTAAAATTTATATACTATTGATCTGTTTTAACTAAGAAGAGACAAACATAATATGACCAAGGCATGATATTTATTCACTGTTCATTTCCAATCATATCCATGAAATGCACACATATTTCAAAAGTTTAAACCAGATTATCCCCAGTATTTTGAGAAGCTCCTCTTTGGAGAATTCTTAGATGCCATGGACAGGAATTACACAGGATTGAAATTCATGGGTTATTTGCAATCTCCACCAGCAGGGGGAGGCTTCACTTGCCTATAATCATGAATTGAGAGTTTTGATGTATCCTGTACTTGTTTAAAGAAAAAAAAGCTACTGATTCATTTTGACAGGTCTTATGAAACTCCTTGGGTTCTCATGCCCTCTGTTTCTATAAACTGTAGACAGTTCCTTGAAGTATTGAGATTCATGTGACAATTCTGTTGTATATATCAACTGGCTTGCTGAAAAGATACTAAATAACAGTTCAAGAAAGAGAAAAACATCTCTCACTTGTCAGAGAAGGTGGTAAACTCTCTGTGATGATCCATTCAGGGATTTTGTCATTTCTAGTGCAATCCAGGGATATTTTCTCAATTTCATTGTGATTCAGCTTAGATTTCGTTGTCATAAAATTTCTAAAAAAAGATTTAGCAAAAAGCCAGGGTTAAGTGACTTGTCCAGGGTCACACAGCTAATGTCAGAAACAAGACTTGAACCCAGGTCTTTCTGACCTGACAAGCTCTCTAACCATCATACCACACTGTCCTGTGAATTTAAGCAGTAAAGGAATATGATAAGTAATTATCATATTCATTCTAATTAAAACATACTGAACTCTAATTTTTTTAAGTGAGGTTAAAATGTCAGAGACATAATGCTTACGTAGAATCAAAATGAATATCAAAATTTAGAGAACTGGACAAATTTCTATATACAAATCTATAATCAGGTCCAAAGTCCTTAACATGCCCTTTGCTTACAGAATCAAAGATTTAATATCTATAAGGAATTGTAGAAGCCATTGGTACATTCTTTGAATTAGTCAAGATCAGATTGTAGATTTCTTGATGAGAGGCATTACTTTTGCCCTTTTTTTGTATCCCAACATTTAGCAGAGTGTCTGTCACATATTAAGTACTTACTAACCACTTGATGACTTAATGATTTAAAGGTAAAGTAAATATCAGGGTACTGAAATAATTGACATCTATGATTGCTGAGTCATCGTCAAAAATCTCTAAAAGACTGAGAATGGGAGAGTTGCTGCAGTATTGGAAAATGACACTATGCTGTCCCTAGTTTCCGAAAAGGGAAAGGTATAGAGTCTTTAAGATAAAGACATTTGAGCTGGACATCGATTCCTGGCAAAATAATATAATGTGTTACTGAGGAGATAGTCTTGAACATTTTCCTGACTTACATTTTTGATCCCATGGTCTAAAAATGTAAGTGTTGATCACAAAAACCATCATGTCTTCAACAACAGGTAGTGGCAGTTTAACTTCATTTACTTCTTTAAAAAAAGGTTATTAGAGTAACATTAAGAAATAATACCAGACATTAATTTTACTTAAACATTAAGAAAATATTCAGCAAAGTCCTTCTTTCTATTCTTGTAGAACATGTGGAGAGATGAAAGATAGATGACAGTGTAATTAGGCAAATTTGGATCTGGGATGAATGATTAGAAGAAAGACATGGTGTGCAAAACCAATGAGGTGGTGGGACCTTTATCCTTTGCTTTGGCTGAAATATCTGAAGTATTATGTTCAATTCTTGAGATCACATTGAAGAAACACATCTATAGACTAGAGAGCTTCCAAAGGAGAGTAGTCAAAATGGAGATGGATCTCTAGATCATGATATATAAGGATTGCTTGAAGAAATTAGTAATGTTTAAGACTTGATTGGAGGTGAAGAAAATATTTATAGCTACCTTCAAGGGTCAGAGGGGCAACTTGTGGTGCAATAGATGGAGTGTTAGACCTGGAGTCAGGAAGACCTGAATTCAACTCTGGTCTCAGACACTTACTAGCTATGTGACCCAAAGCAAATCACTTACTCCTATTTGCCTCCGTTTCCTTATCTATAAAATGAGCTAGAGAAGGAAATGGCAAAACACTCCAGAATCTCTGCCAAGAAAACCCCCCAAAGGGTCACAAAGAACTGAATGCAACTGACCAACAAAAATATCAAGGGTCAGAAGGGCTATTATATGTAAGAAGGACTAAGTGTATTTCACTTGATCCCAGAAGGAAGAGCTAGAGGCAATGTTTAGTTTGAAAAAGGAAAATTTAGACTTGATTTCAGAAAAATATTACATTTATATTAAATATGTTTGTATTAGATATCTATATTTATATTAATGTTATTCAAAATGGAATGAACTTCTTTAGGAGATAATGGGATCCTCTTCATTGGAGGTGTTTAAACCAAGGTTGAATCACCACTTGTCAAGCATGTTCTAGATGGGATTTTTAGGTATAAATATGGCTACATGACCTTTGAATTCTATTTCATTTTTTAGGTTCTATAATTCTTTTATTACTCATACTCAAATTCAAAGTGGGATTAGTTAGAAACTTAACTTTAAAACTCTGAAGTTGGGAACTGCTTATGCTTTAGTTCATTTTGAAAATGTCTATATAAAATTCTATATAAATGTCTATATAAAAATTCAAATTCTAGAATAAGGAATTGCTTGTTCTAAATACTTTTCATGGTCTTCTGGCTTATGCCTACAGATTGCTTCACAGGAAAAGGTGCTTTTCTGTTCATTCTTAAATGTTTCTTGATGGTCAATTCTTTCTTCATCATTTATTTGGAGTAACTGTTGAATACTTTCCTGAACAAGCAATATATTACAGTACATAATACAGATCTAAAGTTGACTATAAATAAATTATTGTTATAGGAAATTTGGAACATTTTAAAAATATTATTTCATAAGATCACAGAATTATATAGATCTGAGAGAGATCCTAAGGGTAATCTAGTCCAACCCCCTCATTTTACAATAGAAGAAACTGAGGCACAGTGTAAGTGTGTAGGAGTAGGGATTATATAAATTATTGTATTTATATTCTCAGTGCTTAGTATAGTGCTTGGCATATAGTGGATGATTAAGAAATATCTGTCAATTGTCTGCAGAAATTTATATAAACAGTAGCTATAAGAACCAGACCTCAAACTCAGGTCTGCTGAATCCAAATCCAGTCCTCTTTTCACTGCACTGTGGAACTTTCTTCATTTTTAGTATACATTTTCATTAACTTGTTTCTGTTGCTCATTTTTCAGTTGCAAAGAATAAATATGACTTAGTAGACCTCTAATGAGGACAATATTGTACTTATATAGATCAAATAATGTTGCTATTGTACTAAAAAAACAAAGTGGCTCACTATTGCCAGGCAATTCCCTTGCCTGATATGCAAGGCCCTCCACAATCTGTAGTCTTCTCTTCTTTTTTCATGCTATTACCTTCCATATACTGTCTGGTCTAATCTCCAGCCTCACCTCTGTATCTCTTCTGTACCCTTGTGCTTTCTTGTCTCTCTGTCTTTTGGTCATGTTATTTCTTTGTATGTCATATTTTTACTGCTTCTCTTTGCCTACAAAACTGTAACCTATCTCAAGCCCATCTTGAATTTACCTCCTATTTAAAGCAATTTCTAATATTCTCTCGAGAAGGCATTCCTTGACTTCTGCTCAGTCATCTTACCAATAACATTTCTTCCTTCTGCTGGTCTAGGTTTCACTCTTGAGTTTCCTCCTAGACTTTTTCTACAACGACCCAGAAGCCTCTCCACCTTGTGGTCCTTCTCTCTGATAGGCTGTTTCCATTTAGAACCTCCATTTTAAGGATGATGTCCAGGCCACTTATATCTTCAATCCTTTCTAGTCTGCACTATTGACTCTCCTCTTGAACATTCTCTAAAATGCCACATAGGTACCTTCATCTCCCCCACCTCCAGTTTCCTTTTCTGTGTTGTCTTCCTGGACTAGAAAGCAAACTCGTTGGGGCAGACTATTGTTCTTCATGTTTTTCCTTGTACTCCTAGCACTTTGTGTATGGCACATAGTACATGCTTATTAAATTCTTATTGTTTGTGGCCATTGATAGCTCTCTATTTTTATCATCTATTCATTTGTTTTTATTTTTCAGCATTCATTTCCTCAAGATTTTGAGTTCCAAATGTTCTCCCCATCTCTCCTCGTCCCCATCCCGAGATGGCATGCATTCTTATTACCCCTTCCTTGAGCCTGTTCCCTTTTATCATCCCCCTCTCTTATCCCCTTAACCTTTACTTTCTTGAAGAGCAAGATGGATCTGTACACTCCATGATCATATTCCCATTTGTGTGTAAAAACAATTTTTAACACTTGTTTTTAAAACTTTGAGTTTCAAATTCTTTCCCTTCTTCCCTCCCTATGCACCCCCATTGAGAAGGCAAACAATTCAATATAGGTTATACATGTGTGTTTATGCAAAATACTTCCATGATAGTCATGTTGTGAAAGACTAACTATATTTCCCTCCATCCTATCCCACCCCCACTTATTCTATTTTCTCCTTTGACCCTGTCCCTTTTTAAAAGTGTTTGCTTCTGACTATCCCCTCCTCCAATATACCCTCCCTTCTATCATCCCCCTCTCTTATCCCTTTCCCTTCTACTTTGCTGTAGGGTAAGATACCCAATTGAGTGTTTTTGTTATTCCATCCTTAAGCCAAATTCGATGAAAGTAAGGTTCACTCATTCCTTCTCACCCCCCTCCTCTTCTCCTCCATTGTGAAACGATTTTTTTTGCCTCTTTTATGTGAGATAATTCATCTCATTCTATCTCTCCCTGTCTCTTTCTCCTAATATATTTCTCTTTCACCCCTTAATTTTATTTCTTAGATATCATCCCTTCGTATTCAACTCACCCAGTGCCATCTATCTATCTATCTATCTATCTATCTATCTATCTATCTATCTATCTCTCTCTCTCTCTCTCTCTCTATCTATCTATCTGTCTGTCTGTCTGTCTGTCTGTCTCTTTGTCTCTCTGTCTCTCTGTCTATCTATCTCCTCCAACTACCCTAATACTGAGAATGGTCTCATGGTTACAAATATCATCTTTGCATACATCAGTGTAAACAGTTCAATGTCAATAAGTCTCTTATGATTTCTCTTTCCTGTTTACCTTTTCATGCTTCTTTTGATTCTTGTATTTGAAAGTCAAATTGTCTATTTACCTCTGGTATTTTCAAAAAGAACGTTTTAAAGTCTTCTATTTCATTGAATATCTATTTTTCCCCTGAAAGAGTATACTCAGTTTTTCTAGGCAGATGATTCTTGGTTTTAATTCTAGCTCCTCTCTCCTCCAGAATATTATCTTCCAAGCCCTTTGATCCCTTCATGTAGAAACTGCTAGATCTTGTGTTATACGGACTATATTTCCACAATTCTCAGATTGTTTCTTTCTGGCGGCATGCAATATTTTCTCCTTGGCCTGGGACATCTGGAATTCTCCTAGGAGCTTTCCTTTTAGGATCTCTTTCCAGAGGCAATTGATGAAGTCTTTTCATTTCTATTTTACCCTGTGGTTCCAGGATATCAGGGCAGTTATCTTTGATAATTTCTTGGAAACTGATGTCTAGGTTCTTTTTTCGATCATGGCTTTCAGGTGGTCTGAAAATGTTTAAATTATCACTCCAGGATCTATTTTTCAGGTCAGTGATTTTTTCAGTGAGTTATTTCAGATTGTCTTCTATTTTTTCATTCTTTTGGTTCTGTTTTATAATTTCTTGATTTTTCATAAATCCATTAGCTTCCATTTTCTCCATTCTAATTTTGAAGGAATTATTTTCTTCAATAAGCTTTTGGACCACCTTTTTAATTTGGCCAATTCTACTTTTATTTATTTTTTGTTACATTAACTGTTGATTTATTTATTTGGTTTTTCTTTTTCATTTACATTGTTGTTATTGTGCATATTTTAGGGAATTTATTTAATTCATCTTGTATCAGTTCATATAGATCTTTTTATGCTTCTCTCTGTTCATCACACTTATCATGTCTTCAAATTTTTAATATGTAATTTATTTATTTTTCAGTTTTCAACATGATTGAATGTACTTTTTTCCCTCCTGAAGTATTATACTCAGTTTTGCTGGGTAAGTGATTCTTGGTTTTATTCTTAGCTCCTTTGACCTTCAGAATATCATATTTCAAGCCCTTTGATCCCTTAGTGCAGAAGCTTCTAGATCTGGTACTATGCTGATTGTGTTTCCACAATACTTGAATTGATTCTTTCTGAATGATTGCAATATTTTCTCCTTGAACTGGAAACTCTTGAATCTGGCTACAATATTCCTAGGAGTTTTCCTTTAGGTAACTCTTTCAAGAGGTGACCAGTGAATTATTTCCATTTCTATTTTACCCTGTGGTATCAGGGCAGTTTTCATTGATAATTTCTTGAAAGCTGCCTTCTAGGTTCTTTTTTGATCATAGTTTTCAGGTAGAGCAATAATTTTAAAATTATCTCTCCAGGATCTATTTCCAGGTCAGTTGTTCATTTTGAGGGTTCTGTATGAGTATGGTTATAGCAACAGCTTCTCCTCCCTATTACAGGGATTCTCTGGAACAAGGATGTGAACGGGACATGGGATTCCCAGTATGGGAATATGGGATCCCCAGTAGTGAATCTCCTTTATCTTTGTCTGTGGATGAAGGTTCATGGCTTTCCACTTTACTCCTTGGAGGCTATGTAGACCATGAGGTCTACCATGCTGTTGCTGTAATCATACACATTGTCATTCAAAGAAATGAGTTTGACAAAATGGTTGTTGAGGGCAATACCAGTGCCAACATCAAAGGTAGAAGAGTGAGTGTTGCTGCTAAAGTCACATGATACAACCAGGTCCTCTGTGTAGCCTCAAATGCCCTTCAAGGTTCCCTCTGATGTTTGCTTCACCACTTTCTTGATATCATCATATTTGGCAGATTTCTCTGGGCATCGGGTCAGATCCACAACAGGTACAGTGAGAGTAGGAACATGCAAGGCCATGACTGTGAGCTTCCCATTCAGCTTCAGTATAACCTTGCCTGCAACATTAGTAGCACCAGTGGAAGCAGGGATTTTGTTTTAGGCAGCACCATGTCCTGCATCATGCCACAGCTTACCACAGGGGCTGTGTATTGTCTTCTGGGTAGCAGTAATGGCATGGAATGTAGTCATGAGTTCTTCCACAATGCCAAATTTGCCATGAATGATCTTGACCAAAGGGGCTAAGCAGTTGGTTGTACAGCAGGCATTACTGACAATCTTAAGGGAATTATCATAATTCTCATGGTTCATTCCCATCATGAACATTGAGGCATTAACAGATGGGCAGGGATGATGTTGTGATTGACTCCACCCTTCAAATGAACCCGAGCCTTTTTCATAGTGGTAAAGACTCCAGTGAACTTGATAACATACTCGGCTCTAGCATCTCCCCAATTAATATTGGTTGGATCCTGCTCCTGGAAGATGATAATGGCTTTTCCATTGATCACCAGCTTCCCATTTTCAGTGCCCTTGAATTTGCCATGAGTAGAATGATATTGAAACATATCAACCATGTAGTTGAGTTCAATGAAAGGGTCTTTGATAGCCATGATGTCTATTCCACCTGAGGTGAATGCAACCCTAGTCACCAGGTGTCAGATCCATTGACTCCAGTCTTCACCATCTTGTTTCAGAGATGTGATTGAATGAAGCAGCAGGACCTGGCACCAAGCTTGGGAGCAAAGTAGCATTTTGCATTGTTGAGAGTATGCTTGTTAAATTATATTAGCTGTGCATTTCTTTTATCTCCTACTAGACTATTTGTACCTAAAAGGCAAGGCCTCTATTTAAAATTAGTATTTCTACCAATATCCATAGTAGTTTTGCAAACAAGAGGGGCTTATTCAATGTTTGTTAAATTTGCTGAATCTAGCATATGTCCTTTTTTCATTCATTCCTCACCAAATTTAAAATGTGTGTGGTATGGCAGATTGCCATGCCTGTTAGGCCATATTGCATTGCTTTTAAATTGCTCCATTTTAAGGGGAATTCTGATCTCCACAAAATTCTGAACTATTCAATGATTTGTTTTACTCCATGTTCCATGCTCATGACAGATCCAGAAATGAAACAGATAACTGTATTTTAGATTCCTTACATTTGTGTCTAAGTCATTAAAAAGTCTTTATCTGCTTGGGAAAATCCTCATTCACATTGTTTACCTTGTTCACTAAAATATTTACCATCCTGGTGGTTGAGACTTGAGGGATGTCCACTCCTCTACATTCATTTCCATTTTTAATAATATCATAAATCTCACTTTCCTGTTTTTGTAATGACTGTTTGACTTTTTCCAGTAGCTCCAATGTTCTTCTTATTTTTTCCTCTAGTAGCAAGTTTCCTTGATCCTCTGTTTTGCTAATTCCCTGTAAGAAAATAACATAGACTTAGTTTTTATTTACAAGGAAAAACTAATAACTTTCTTTTCTTTTTTAAAGAGATGGAGAAACAGCAAAGTTGAGACATTTTTGGGCAAAAGAGCAATTGTGAAATGTTCACAACAAAGAAATATTCTAATTATGTAAGATGTAAAATATTTAAGCCCTTAGAAATATGTTACAGATTGAAGGGAAAAAAAGTTGTGCCAGTAATATTTTGTGAAGTAGCGTGGGATCTTAAAATGAATGTAAGTTTGAGTTTGAATTCATTTTGGGGAGGGGGAGGGCTTTTCATGGAAATTTCATTTAAAATATAAAAATAATTCTTTAAAGGATGTTCCAAAGTTGGTCCATCACTCTCTTTAGAGAATTAAACTGGATTGAGAGACAATTTATAGTTTCTTTTCCATTTCAAAAGCTGTCAATGGTCAAAAAATTAATTGACTGATGGCTCACTTTATGCTAATGATTCTGATCACATTTGGCTAGGTCTCTTCTTGAAAGACAAAGACAATCCAATGCTTGGCACAGTGTCATACACACAATAAGGACTTTATGTTTATTGACTGAATAAGAATGAGAAAAACTTGAAAATGACTTATCGAGACTTTATTTTGATAGCAATATATATTTTTTTAAATAACAGTCTTTGCCTAGGAGTTGGCATTCTAATGAGAGCTTTCAAGTAGGAAAGTAATGAATTTTGAATTCTTGCATTTATACATGATTTAAAAATATAAATATATCATATGGAAAAAAATATCATGCTATTTCAATTATTATGCAATAATATTATAGGAAGGTTACTCTAAATTTTGTTCTTTGACATTATCATCTATCAAGACTACTGCAGTAGCTAGCATTTATTTAATAGATCACTGTTTACAAAGTGCTTTACATATAATGTCGTTTGATCGTCACAACAAATCTGTAAAGTAAATACTGTGATTATCCCAATTTACAGATCAGACAAAATTATGTTATCTCTAAGCTTCAGACATTAAATTTTTTAAAGCTATTTCACAACTTTCAGTGTACCAAAAATTCTGCTGGATAAGAAAGTGTGGAAGGACCAGTATTGGTGGTGATAAAGGAGGTAGGGACCAGAACTGCCCACCCTGATAAAATCATGGAATTATCAAAGAAGTTCAAAAAGTCTCCATCTTTCCAGCATCTTCCTATGCCTGATTTTCCTTTGGCAGAGATAAGCCAGTGTAATGCAGCAAAGAGTCTGCTGTCCTCAGAGTCCAGAAGATCTGGTCAATTACCCCTAGATATTTATGAACTGTGAGACCCTAGACAACTCTCTTAAACACTGCGAACCTCAGTTGCATCTGTAAAATGGGAATAATAATAGTACTAACTTTACAGGATTGTTAGGAAAAAAGAATCATGTATATAGAGCTCTTTTTAAACTTTAAATAATTCTATATAATAGGATATTATTATCTTTAGCAACATAAAAAGGAAGTACTGAACTGATGCTTTGGAAAAAGCATTAATGGACATAAAAAGTCTGTCAATTTTTTTTCCTAATCATAAACATTCCTCTTAGTGTTTGTGCTAACGTTAATATTTTCAAAGGGATACACACCAGAAGTTTGTGTGGAAAGTATCTCTGATTTTTCTATGTGCTTCATCTGCCACAAAAAGAATTATTACCTGGTGCTTCCACCAGGTTAGCAGTTCATTTGTAATTTTATTACAATATATAGGATCACAGATCTAGATCTGGAAGGAACTTCACAGGTCATTTGTGAGTTCACAACCCCTCATTTTACAGATGAGGAAACTGAGGCAAATAAGATTAAGTGACTTATCCAAGGTCACACAGCTAGTGTCTGAGGTGAATTTTGAACTCAGGCCTTCCTGACTCCAGGTCTCGTGCTCTACTCACTGTACTTCTAGCTGCCCTAACTACTATAGGGTTTCCATAAGGTGGAGAAATGATTTAGGAAATTGGACAAGTATTGATTTGGTGCCTGTTAGGTACTAAGCATCTAAGGCAGAAAAGAAGTCTGACCAAAAATATTGTTCACAACAGGACATTCGTTTGAGTAAGTAACAATTTCAGAACTTGTGTTGAACATGGAACAAAGGGGATGTGATGAATAGAAGTTAAGCTGCTTGAGAGCAAGGACTGTTTTTGCTTGCCTTACATTCCCAGAGCTTAGCACCTCATCTGTTTTTTTGGAAGTGCTTCATAAGTGGTTACTAAATTGAACTGGAAAAGAGTAAATAAGCAATTACTGAATATTTCTACAGAAGCCCATTGCCACAATCTCATTTGTAATCCAAATCCCTTACTGATTTTGCCTTTTTCATTGTTGTTATTTAACATCAGATTTGTCACAGACGACTTTGTAAATAATGTCACTCTTTGACCCACTTGTCAAAAGTGCATCTTGGCAACATTAGACTTTTCAACTTGGATTTTACTCCTCTTTTTACGAAGATACCGATACAATAATGGACGAAGACAAGGAAATAAACTGATGTAATAGCATTGATTGAGTAACTAATATGTGCTTAGAGTCATGCTTCATGATTGGTTAGAAAACTCAAGCTCCCAAAGAGCTTCTAATTAAGTTGGGCAACCAAGAATTGTCAGTAATTAATTATCCAAGAACGTTTAATTAAGTTACTGCTATAAGCTATTATAGAGTGAAAGACTTTTTCTTTTTTGAGTGGAAAGAGGCTCTACCTCTGACTAACCATCAGACCACACTCAATAATCCTGATGCCCTTAATTCCTGACCTGACCAGCCCTCTTTCCCCACCCATGCCAACCCTGCCTGATTGGCAGCTACCTCAGTTCCCTACGACATGTAATCTCCTATGGTCGTTCCTCACTTTATTCTCCCCTACCACTAGCCACCAAACTATTCTCCTTCTCTCCCCAAAGTTAACACTTTCCCATTCTATAAAAAGAACCAAATTAATTATCATTGCTATTGGAAAAGATGTGTCTCTGTTCACCATTCTCCTAACTTTCAAAACCAAAACATCCCTCCTTGGCCACCACTCCCTGTGTGTGTTCGGTTTTCAAAATTTACATACGTTAAAGACAGTCTGGACTGTCTTTTAGTTTTCCAGTTTGTATCTCCAGTGTTTAACATAATGCCAGGCACATAGGAAATGCTTAATAAATGACTTTCATTCATTCATCCATTCCAAAAAGTTCTAAGCTATAGTTTTATAACTTTGAACAAAGATGTTAAAACCCTATAAACAAGAAGATCAAGTGAGGTCGACAGAAGGCTAGACTTGGAATCACTTGTGTTGGAGTCAGGAAGACTTGCGTCTAAGTCCTACTCACTATATACTTATTAATTGTGTGATCCTGGCTGAGTTGCTTAAACTTTCTGAGACTCAGTTTACTCATTTACAAAATAACATCAATATCATAAAGTTGTTCTAAGGATCAAATCATTATTAAGTTAAAAACAAAAAGCATTTATTAAATACTTACTATGTGCCAGTCACTATACTAGGCAATGAAGATGCAAAAACAAATAAAAAAGAAAACAAAGCAATACTTGTTCTCAAGGAGCTTATAGTTTAATGGAGGAAATAACACGGAAACAACTAAGTACCAACAGGTTTTATATATATGTAATACATACACACATATGTATGCATATATTTGTACATGTGAAAATTGGAGATGATATCAGAGGGAATATACTAATATTAAGGGAGAATGAGAAAGGTTTCTTGTGGAGGATAAAATTTTAGCTGGGATTTGAAGGAAGTCAAGGAAGAAAGGAGATGGTCTGAGAAGGGAGATAATTTCAGGTGTGTGAGACAGCCAGTAAAAATTCAGAGTTTTGGGAGCTGGAGGGGCCTCCTGATAGGAAAAGCAGCAAGGTCAGTGTCACTGGATTTCAGCATATATAGAGGTAAGTAAGGTGTAAGGATAGAAAGACAGAAAAGAACCATGTTGTGAAAGGTTTTATAAAACTGAGTAGAGGATGTAACTTTTGATCCTGTAGGTAAGAAGGAACCATGGAAGTTTAATGAGTGGGAGATAGTCAGGATCAAATGTGATAGCATTTCTAAAGTACTTTACAAGTCTCGAAGTATTGTTACCTGCACATTTTGTTGTTAATAGTCTCACTTTCAGTATACACCATTAATTACATTCTATTAAAAACCCTAACACCACAAGGATACTTAAATGATGTGGGCCTGGCCTCAAAGCCCCTTTAACTTATTTGGATTATTTGCAAGACTATAAAAAAAAAATTACTTTTTCAAAACCATCTGCTAATTCTGGCTCTGCTTCAGTGCTGGAAATCCAGGATATAACTTTTTCTGATGATAGGCTTTCATTTTTCTGGACATTTGGAAATTTCAAAATCTCCTGGATATTTTCAAGTGCCAGTCTGGTCGCCTTGATTTTTTGTACAGCTAAATTGAAAGGAAAGAAGCAAAATAAAATGGAAGAAATAATCAGATGAAAAATTTGCATAGCATTTAGAGGTTTGCCATTCATGAAAATGTCTCCATCTAGAATTTAGTCACACATACTGATGTCTGGCACATAGAAGGTGCTTAATGAGTACTTATTAACATTGGCTTATTTCTAAGGCTAAAAAAATTCAATAAATTTAATTCACTACATATTTATCAAGTACTTACTATGTGTCAGGCATTGTGCTAAATGCTGGGGAAACAAATAGGAAAAAGGGACCGTTTCTGTCTTCAAAGATCTTACTGTCTAATGGGAGAAAACAATCAACAACTGGAAGCTGAAAAAGGGTTGGGGGTAGATGCTACCAGGGAGTACCCTACACAGGGCCATGCTGTTCTATGGTGTGGAGCCAAAGCCAAATAAAGATGCTGATGAAAAATGGGGTTACCAGGAAGGTTATGAGCATTCTATAAAGAAAGGCTTTGGGAGGAGTTCAGTGCTGAGCCCTTGAGCTCTCCAAGCAGAGTGTACAGACAGCTAAGGGTGAACTGAGAAGATGTTGGACATCAAAACCTGAGTCAGTCTTTTTGTGATGATGAGATTTCAGGCAATTAGCTTATATCCTGGGCAGGGCATGTAGTTCCCTGGAGTTGAAGTCATATTTGAAAAAGATGGCAATGATAATTTACTTTACATTGAGACTGCTCTCTAAATACCTCTCTCATGCAGAGAGTTTATTCTCTATTGTCATAGAATATAAAACAGGGAAAGACTGTATTATAAGGAAAAATAAGAATTATGTCTATTATTATTTATTAACACAACACATTATTTATTAACATGCTGACATATTCTATTGTCATAGAATGTAAAATGGGGAAAGACATGGAAATGTCATGTAAAGAAGAAGAAGAATCATACCTATTATCATTATTTATTGATTTATTACTTGATAAGGTTAAAACATCTGGTTTAAAAAAGGCTATATTCCCTGTCCTCTAGGAGTTTATGCTCCTGGGAGAAACAGTGAAGGACACCTTCCCTTCCCCATCCCCAATACAGAAATTACTTTGTGTTCCTTTTTTTACTCCTCTGTTTTATACAATATGTTCCAACCTTACTTTCTAGCCTTACTATATTATTCTCTGTGCACAATGTGGTTCAGTTAAACTGACCTACTTACTATGGACCTACATACTTGCTTCAAATATGACATGACATCAAAGGGTCAGTAAACTCAGATAAGTATACTACGAAGCTGGAAGCAGTGGAGACAAAAGAGAGATCCAGACAAAATCCATCCCCAGCTACAGGGAAATAAGAGGAGAAAGTATCTAAGACTACTAAACACTTTCAGACTTACTAATTTTTTACCTGACTTCCCATTATTTCTTTAAAATATTACTTAGCACCTTAAGTTCTGTGAGTAAGAGAACACACAGCAAAACAAAAATTAATATTATAAAACTTACTAAATAAAAGCTTTTAATAGAGGAGGCTATGGTGTAGTTGGGAATACAGTACAATTGAATTCAAGTCTCACCTCTGAAACTTTTTAGTTCTGTGATCTCAGCAAAGCATATAATTTCTCTGAACTTCAGTTTCCTCATGTGACAAGTGAAAATAATGCTACATGTACAATTTACCTCCTCCCAGGGCTGTTGTGAGGATGACGTGAGCTCATATATGTGGTATGCTATATATACGTCAGGTATTACTATTACGTTATTATGCAATATTAAATTGTTGTGCAGTTCTAAGGGATAAGGAATGTAGATGAACCACTAAAAATAGTCCTTCAATGGTGGGAAAAATCATAGGTTTGGTACAAAGAACTCATTGAAGAAATTGCAACGTATAGACTTTACTTACTCACAGCATGGTGAGTATGTAGAAGATCCAGTTTCTGAGCAAAAGTTTCCAGCAGCCAACTCTGTAGAAGACATATTTCAAAAGAATGTAGTTGAAATGTAATTATGTTACTGCTCCTTCCAGATGAAATTCTTAGCATCATAATTTTTAAACCACACTCAAATCTAATTTTGAAATCGAATTCTACTTGAATATAATGTATCATATTTTATCTTAGCATTCTTTAGGTCAGAGTTTCAACTGATTTTTTTGCTTTCTGGTTTTAAGCCAATCCATATCTAAATACTATACAATGATTGCTTTTTGCCCCTGGCTAGAATATTGTGTGCTGAGATTTTGAGTAGAGTGACAAGTTGATGGTAACGTTTCTACTAGTTTTATTTTTAGTCAAGGTAAAGAAGGGATAGAGGGTGATCAATCATTCCTCACAAGCTCTTGCACATAGAGAAGCTTTGATTCTCACTACAAAATCCCCTTTGACTGGGTTTTGATTGTCACTGTTTAGGCATTTTTAAATCCTATTGAAAATACTGTACTAAACCCAATAGGCCCTTTAGTATCTGAAAACAAATGAATAAAAAGATGAATATCTTGGCTGTGTATGGCTACGTTAATCCTTCTCAGATGCTTTTTTTCAGGGCCAGTCCTAGGCAAATTACAAAGTAAAACATAGTCATCTTTAAAAGTCCTGACTTCCTATTTTCTGGTCCCTATCATGTTTTTTGGAATTCTTTTTCTTTTCTCATTCCACTACTCACTGGCATGCCTAATGCCCTGATGCTTTGACTATTACTTTCCTTGTACATCAGATAAATCACTAAAACAGGTTTGGTTTTTTTCCCATACCTATAATTATATGTGTGAAGAACTCCTAGCGTGGAAACTCTCCTCTTCAATGCAGATCAGGAGCGCATCTGTTATTTAGATTGTTTCATGCACTTACAGGTTAAATAACTTGCCCACGGTCAAAAACATAGTATGCATTCAAGGCAGGACTTGAACCTAGATCTTCCTGACATGTGAGCCAGAGTCAGCCCTTTGTCTGTTATTCCATGTTGATTCTTACTAGAAACTTAATGTAATTTAATATGCTTAGCCAGTTAGGAGTAAATATATTTTTGGAAAAAAGAATATTCTTTAATAGTGAAATTTCTGCCACTGTACCACTCAAGAAAGTCTGTCTTCACAGCGCCACTGAAGTCACAGCATGCATACGACCACCTATTCTACCTACACATAAAAAAGTAGATTTGTCACATACTTATTTTAAAAAATACTTACTAGAGGAAAATATTTGTGGAATTATTTTATTATAGCACTATAGAAGAATATTATGTTCACATGTGCATTATGTTCTAATGAAATATCAAATCATAAATACCTCTTTTTTTCTTTCTCTTTCTTTCTTTTTCTTTCTCTTTCTTTCTTTTTCTTTCTCTTTCTTTCTTTTTCTTCCTTCCTTCCTTCCTTCCTTCCTTCCTTCCTTCCTTCCTTCCTTCCTTCCTTCCTTCCTTCCTTTTTTCTTTTCTTTCTTTCTTCCTTTCTTTCTTTCCCTCCTTTTTACTGTGATAGGATAACTGAGTTTTGAAAGCAGTATCTTTTAAACTTAAGACCCATTTGAAAATTCTATGAAAGGATTTTTTTCAATCAATATGGGTTTCTAAGTTGGAAACATGCAAAATAGCCTGTGGAATTCTTGAAGAGTGTATGTGAGAAGCAAGCTACAATGCAATGATCACAGTCTTTTAAAATGCAGTTTCATGATTCTATTTCTCAACTCTTTCTAAATAGTGAATAGGGAAAAGTAAATTTTTGAGGCAACCCAATTCTGTTTTGTAATATGTTACAAACAACGTTACTTGCAAAAGTATTTTGCCTGGCAGCTTGATAAAAATAGAGTCAGAAGATCTTCATTTGAGTCCTGAATTCTTATTTTTCCTTATTATTATTGTATGTGTATCTTTGGCAAGTGATATCATCTTCTGAATTGTAGTTTCTTCTCTACAAAATGGAGACTTTATGTTTGCTGTTTCTAGGGTTATTTTGAGGACCAAATTAGACCATATATGTAAATAAGGGATTATATAAATTTAAATTAATAGTAAGAGTAGTGATAACATTCAGCTCTCTAAGACTGGGTTTTCTGATCTGTAACATGGATATTTGCACTATCACCTTCATAAAGTAATATGAGGAAAGCTCCCTATAGATACTATAGTGATAACAGAAATATAAATTATTATTGCCATCAACCATCATGATATTTCTTATAAATATCCCAGTGAGTCTGTCTTATTTCATGTGATTCAGTTGTTAAAGACAAGTTTTAAAATATATCTTTCTGCTGTACAATTTGTCCTCAGCTCCCTGTCAGATTCTGCACTGATCAAATCTAGCAGTGCTGGTAACAACTTAGAATAAACCAATAAACACAAAATATGTATTCCTAAAGATTTTATTAGGTAGCAAAGTTCTCTTAACTAAGAAGTTTCTTCTATTCTAGCAACCTCTCCATCACACGCATGCACACATGCTCACACATACCCCATTACATACACTCATTCATCAGATAGAGGGAGGGAAGGAAGGCATTCAAGAGAGGGAACAGTTCGTTCATTATGATGTCAGTGTTCAAAAAGACACCTTAATGAAGAAAGGACACATTTTCAAATTCTCCTTAATGCTTCTAATAAGGTGTTCCAAGTTCATTTGGCTACTTCTTTCCAGGTATGCATCTCAACAAATGGTAGTTAATAGCTGAGGCCACTTTCTTCCATACCTGTTCCTCTTCTAAATCTCAGGTTCAATCCATTGGTGAGATCACACAGCAAAGTCAAATCCTGAATCTGAGGACTGCCAGTAGCTGGTGAGACTAAATAGACATATTTGCACAGTCTTTTACAGTTAATAGAATTCAGTCAGCTCTCTTGCAATCTTGTCTCTTTGAGATGTCTTCTATCTTATCCTTTTTTCTGGGCCTCAACATCTAGCTGTCATAGTCTGACTGCAGTTTTTCTGTCTTTATCTGTTCACTTATTAAGGTTACTTCCACAGATCTTTCACAACCATAGCCACATACACACCCCACCCCTCCTACCTCTCCACGCCAAAAAAATCTAATCTGACTCTGTATCACACAAACTCATGAAGATCTTTGAGCATTTCAATCTAAACAGTTTTTAACTTGCCCTTAACGTGTACTTTTAAGTCAACTATTAAAAAAAAAATCAATCTTAGTTGACATAAACATTCTTCTGTAAAATCATGGAATTTAGAGATGAGAAACAGCATAGAAGTCATTTAGTTAAGCTACTTTATTTTACAGTTGAGGCAACTAAGGTCTGGATGGGTTAAATAACTTGCCACTGGTCATAGAAGCAATTAATTTCAAAACCAGGATTTGAACTCATCTACTTGGGTTCAAAATCCCAAAGCAAGCATTGCCTCCCTCTACTTAAGTTATCCTCCATTTTCTCATTGTGGCAAAAAAATGATCTTGTGTTCTTCAAGACTGTTTAAATAGGATCTAAATTCTGGCAGGTCATTCTAAGTTGTAAAAGCAGGAGCTATGGGCCTAGATCCTATGCTCAGTATCAGAGATACAAATAAAAGTGCTTTACATAGCTCATCTCCTCAAGAAACTTATATTCTAATGGGAAAAGACAATATATATATATATATATGAAAATGAATATATAGATAGATATAGATATGGATATAGGAGGATACAGGAGAAGGGAGGAAAATACAAGACCTTGCGTTGTGGCTAGAGATGTCTAGGGATTGCTAGAGATGCCGGAACCAATCAAGATAAATCCAAATCTTTGAAAGTTTCTCTAAAATCATTATTCTACTTTATTATGCATATCTGTTAGAAAGCTTTTTTCTTTTTTTTTTTAAATAGAAGTGTGAGTGGGAGAGAAATGAATCCTTGTTAATTTAAACCAAAGCAGCATAACAGGGGCCCACCAAAGGATTCTGGGTGGCTGGTGAATAATGTAGAGGCTGTAACTGTGGTTCAGATCATCCTCAGGCCCCAAGACAGAGCTAATAGGGCTCACTGGACCTTTAAGATGTGATTTAAGAGGCCTGATACCCTTCAGCAGACCTGCACAATGTACTACCTACAGGCAGTGTGTCATACAGGCCTGATTTAAACAAAACAAAAATACAAGGTCAAAATTTGGCCTAGGAGAGCACAAGGAGATTCCAGGGCCTTTATCTAAGGGCTGGCCTAGTAAAATTTAGAGAAGCCCATCAGGTTATGAAATTTAGGGACCACGGTACAGCCTAGTCATGAAACTACTGTTTCTTGTATTTACCCCTGACATATCAAAATTACTTTTTAATTCCCTATAGTATGTGCTTAATAGAAACTTATCGATTGATTGATCTAATCATAATCTTCCTACTGAGAAACAGTAGTCAGGACGACCCGTGTTCTAAACCCACCTCTCCCATATTACTACTGGCTCTAGGTGCCATTTATTTTTCTCTCCCGGTCAGTGCTGTCTAAATTGCAGAACAACATTAGTAGAGAGCTTTTTGAGTTGTATTCCTCCATACCAGTAATATCACAGATCAGTCTAAAAAAAATCATCGTAACTATCAATTGTGAGTCAAACCAGCTAGTGATTGTTCTCCACAATAGTTCCCACAAAAATAAAGTTATCCTCAGTTTGAGATAAGATAAAGAATATGTAGACAAAGCAGAACAAAGCAATATTTTACTTTTTCTTACAAAGGTTTTTTCTTTATTCTTCTCAGTGGAGAGGAAGAGAAAGTAAATGCTTGTTCACAGTTTTAAATTGTGTGTAGAGAAATAAAAGGTATAAAATCCATCTAAAGACAGGGTAAGCTTCTCTTTTATTGGGTTACTAAGTAAAGTCAGGCTTTTGATCTAAATATGTTTGTTGAATTGTTGTCTTTGGTATATCTGAATTCTGTGTTAAAGTACCATGATGTATCAGGCAGATTCTACTGTATGAAAAATGAAAACTTAGTTACATGCTACATGAAAAAAATCAGTTTCATGGTAGAATTGATATTTACTATTGAATTACCTTTTCTATTTCCCATTTCTCTTTTTCTTGTTTAACTTGCAGGAGGAGTTTGTGCTTTTCTTGCATCAGTTCATCTGTTTTCTCCACCAAAATCTGCACATTTGGGGAGAAAAGGAAGGGAAGAAAGCATGGTACATTAACCTTTTGTTCTTCTAAAGTTAGGTGAATAAAGTTGTTCTTTAGCTTATCCCTCACCCTCTCCCCAAGGTTGTATAATAAACTAATTAACATCTCTAAAAGAATACAAAGCAAAATCTCTTGTAAATAAAGGCAATTAGGTGGGAACGTTGGACTTGAGTCTGAATCCTTCTTTAGACATTTACTAGCTTTACAATTCTGGGCAAGATTTTTCTCCTCCGCTTCCAACTCCTCATCTCCTTTTCCCTCTCAATGAATTTAAATTCCAAATCTGTATCTCCAGTCTCAACCTCTTTTCTGATGTTCAGACACATACAGACAGCTAAAGGATATCTCCAACTCAGTGATCCCCAAGCACTTCAAAGTCAACATTATTTAGAGTGAAAAGAGCACTGGAATTAGGCTAACAAGAACTGAGTATGAATATCACTTTGGTTATTTAGTAATTGTGTTTCTTTGGGAAAATCACTTCTTCTCTCTGGCCTCAGTTTCCTCGTAAGTAATATGAGAGGACTGTACCAACTGACCATTACGGTACAGTTCCATTTAGCTTTAGAAGTATGGCTAAGGCTTTTATATTGATCTTTGAAATGATTTGCTTCCTGACACAAGCCATAATGAACAATTTTGGAACCTGGTACAAACATTCAAACAAGGGCAAAAAACATAAAAGATATCCTCATATAAACTTTAAAAAACAAATTCAACATAGCATATTGTCAGAAGGAGGCTTTTTAGGGGGATACTTCAGACCTTGGGATAGAAGACCCCAAATAGACCAGAATTCCAGAATACTTCTAAATAGGGAGGAGCCACAAACCTTGAGAAATCACCTGTTCTTGGGGGTCATCAGAGAAGGAACTAGTTGGAGGCATGTCTGAGAAGCCTGCCTAGGATGTGGTCTTGGTGGGTGGATGGGAGGAAGTGCCCCACCAGTAGCCTATTTAAATGATAACCCTTTCAAACTAAGTTCCAAGCTCAGTTGTTTCTAACTGCTGATGTGGCAAAAATGTCATCAGGTTCCCTCAACTTCTGATGCCATAGTACAAAACTGTCCCACCCTAGTTAACACTCTGCTTTTGACATCACTAATCCTGGAAATGGAAGCGTCTTTCACCCTGCCTCCCATGTTTGAAACCTTTATGTTATCTTTGCTTCTTCTTACTTGCACTAACCACATCAAATCTAATGTTACCAAATCCAGTGAATTCTGTCTCAAGATTATTTGTCATACTCCTTCCTTCTTCCTTTTCATGTATTAACAGGTCTTTGTTATCCTCTACTAATAGCCTCCTAACAGATCTTTCTTCCTTCCCCATCCAAACTTCATACTATTGCCAGGCTAATCTTCATTATGTATCATATCACTCCTTTGCTTAAATATTTTTCATTGGCTACTTACTTCAAATTCCATTCTCATTCATGACTGTCTAGTCCATCAGGCAGACTGTCAATCACTAAGAATTTATTAAACACAATGGGCCAGGCATAGTGCTAAGTTAGGTCTTACAGAGAAAGGCAAAAACACTATCCCGGTCCTAAAGGACAATCTAAAGGGGTAAGGGAAGGAGGGGGAAGTAAAGGAATTTGAAATTGCAATCTTTCTCTGCTGTCTATTAGCCTGTGTAGAGTGAAAGTCATTAAGTAGTTATTAAATGCCTAGTACATACCAGGCACTGTGCTAGCTAAGCACTAGAAACACAAAACAAAGTAAGAGACAGTCCATATTTTCTTGGAGCTCACAGTCTCATGGGGGAGACAACATGCAAATAAATATGTGCAAGCAAGATTTATGTAGGATAAATTGGAAATAAACACAGGGAAGGCACTAGAATTAAGGGGCAGTGGGAAAAACTTCCTGTAGAAGGTAGGATTTTATCTGTGACTTGAAACCAGGAGGTGATTATGAGAATGGAGACTCTTCCAGGCAAGGGAGACAGACAGTGAAAATTCAGACAGTGAAGTATCCTACTGAGGAACATCAAGGAGACCAGTGTCAATGGATTGCATATTACAAGCCAAGGCTTAAAGTGTAATAAAACTGGAAAGATGGAGAGCAGAGGCAGATTATAAAAGGCTTTGAACCCCAAATGGAAGATTTTATATTTGATTCTGGTGACAATAGGAAGCCACAGGAGTTTATTGAGTATGGAAGTGATACTGTACTTCAGGAAGATCACTTGGGCAGCAGAATGGAGGATGGACAGGAGC
This sequence comes from Notamacropus eugenii, assembly GCF_028372415.1. Taxonomy (NCBI): domain Eukaryota; kingdom Metazoa; phylum Chordata; class Mammalia; order Diprotodontia; family Macropodidae; genus Notamacropus; species Notamacropus eugenii. Next base: position 372,304,623 of record NC_092874.1, read on the forward strand.
AGAGAGAGCCTTGTGGCAGGCAGATCCACCAGCAGGCTATTGCCAAAGTCCAGGAGAGAGGGGACGGGGCCTGCAGTAAGGTGGTGTTGGTCAGAGGAGAGAAGGGACATAAGTGAGAGCTATTATGAAGGTAAAATTGAAAGACCTTGGCAACAGATTAGATTTAAGAGGTGAGAGAGATTTAAGAGGTGAGGAATTGAGAATGACACCTAGATGAGCCTAGAAAACAGGGCAGAGTGGCTAGAGAATCAACCTTGTAAGGAAGACTATCTGGGTCAAAGTTTGACCTCTGACATTTATTGGTTAGGTAACCGTGGATATCTCACTTAACTTCTCAATGCTCTGGGCAATACTTTTAGAGAAAATCCAGACTTGCAAAAGTAGAGATATTATCTTTACCTGGGAGTTCTCCGTACCAATGAAATCACAGGTTCATTGCCTATGCCTATATATGTTTACACAATTTAATGGCACTTGAAAATAAAAGGTTTCCTTTGCTCTCCTGGGTGAAGTTTACATGCTTACTTTACCTTTATTGTATCTTGCCAGGATCTGTTTTTCTTGTCAACTTGCTCCTGGTATGCTTCGAATCTCCCTCTTAGTGTCTTTATCTTGCTGCTGAAGACATTCTTTAGAGCAGAAAAAATATTTCAGAGCCTTCCCATTGCAATAGCCTGGAACTGTTTGTTATTCGTTTTGACAGGCTGGCTATAAGCTATCACTTAATAGGATCCTATAGGACCCTTTATGAATGCCCTGGCATCTTAACCTAATAGGTAACAACACTCAGAGTTAAAAATGACTTCTAACCTTTCTCTTTTCTACATTGATGTTAGCCCATTTCCTTTTTATTGTTCTACTGCAAGTGACAATGAAGAGAAGTTATTAACTCTGTACCTCCTAACACTCCATGTACTTGAAGATGAAGAGTAAGTCACTCTTCAGCCAAACTGTAATCACCACCTGCCTTAAAATAAATAGTAACAGGAGAGGGCATCTCTTGTTTTAATCAATGTGCACACATATCAGACTTGGAAAGGTTACCTTTTGGCTTCAAAAATCTAATCTGAGTAGCTTAAACACAGAGCTTTAACAGAAGTTAACATTAAACATAAAACCCCAACAGTCCTCTGTACACATGTATTTTGGTTCTGATGATCTTTCTTGCTCTTTCAAAACTCAAGGGATTTTTCCTTAAATCACATTTTATTTAGTAATTCTCTTTAACTCCTTGTGAGTAAGTAGAGTGATGAATGTGGTGACCAAAACAGTCCACACTTGAGTAGGATGTGAAAAGTCCAAGATCTTTGTAGGCAAATGTTCTATTCATTTTAGTACCCCAGTGACCCTTACACTGATGCATGCTTCTCAGTCTTCTTCCCTTATTTTTTCTTGACTCTTAGCAAAGTTAAATAATATCACAGAATAACAGAATTTGAGAGTTGGAAGGGATCTCAGAGACAATTTAGTCAAACTAATATCTCAATATAAAATATTTAAGTGATCATTGAGTTTCTGTTGAAGAGGGGAACCCCCTCCTTCTCTAGAGAGTCCATTCCACTTTGGACAGCTCTAATTGAGGAATTTGAAGTTTAATTCAGTAAACAATCACAGAATCACAGTGACAGAATTTGAGAGTTGGAAGGGAATTTAGTAGTCATCTAGTCTAACTTATTTACAAAAACAAAAACATTCCCATTCTAATATTGCTGAACAGTGATCATCCAGCCTTTGTTAGGAGATCTCCAAGGAGGAAGAAGCCACCACGTCTCTTGGAAATCCATTTCATTTTTGAACAGCTCTAATTGTTCTGAATTCTTTTATATCAAATCAAAATTTACTTTTTTGTAACTTTCCTTCTATTTTTCCATTTATCTATCATCTATCTATCTATCTATCTATCTATCTATCTATCTATCTATCTATCTATCTATCTATCTAATTCTGCCCTTTAGGGTCAAATAAACACATCTAAGCCCTCCTTCAAATGATAGCCTTTCAAATATTTGAAGCACCCTTGAATCTTTTCATCATATCATGATACTTTAATATATAACAGAACCATCAGGGTTTTTTTTTTTAATTTTCTGTTAAAGAAGGAATTAACAAAAAGAAAGCATTAAAGAATCATATGAGACAATTTTAGAATCACAAAATTTCAGTTTTGAAAAGGATTCCAGTAGCCATCCAGTCTTCTGATATCATGCCTGAAAAATAATTTCCTTTACTATATATATGTATAATAGTAAGGGAATTTGAAGATCTTCCCTGCCCTGTAATAGGTCCATGTGACCTATTTTGAGCTCTAGCCCAGCCAATAGCTTGAGTTCCATGGTGGGAGGAGTTTGCTGAATAGGTGGAGCAGGAAGGGTTCAGCAGGAAGAGAGAGTGAGGCAGAGCTGAGAGAGCAGAGCAGAGCAGCTAGCATGAGTGAGAGAGGGAGTGATTTTGCCTAAGGGAGTTTGTGGGGAGGTATGAGGGAGGGAAGGCTTGGGGATGGCCATGCTTCCTGTATTGATCATATGTATAGAGTTCTTTATTACTGTGATGGATCTGGCTTTCTGGTATCTGAATAAATCTTTTAGCTTTGTCTTTGAGGAAGAGAGTTTATATTTTGGGAATTTACCCTGGAAATATGCCTGCATTTCCATAGCATCTACAGTATGTATCACATTGATGCTACAATAGGACAAATGGTCAGTCAGTTTTGGCTTGAAGACTTCTTTCTGATGGGGGTGGAGGGTAGGGGACTTGCTGCTTCCCTGGGCAGTCCATCCCACTTTTAGATAACTTCAAATGTTAGGTAATCTTGCATTAACCTCTTTGAAACTTCTCACCCATGGCTCCCACATCTGTCTTCTAGGACCAAACAGAAAAGACAAATTTCTTTACCAAGGGATAATCTCTTTAAATACGTGAAGACAGTGATGATGTATTCTTAATTTGAAGATGGGGAAACTAAGATACATTAAGGGGAAACTTCTCAAAATGATCCAATTAATAAATAGCAGAGCCAAGAAATGAGCCAAGCCCCTTTTTGAAATTAATTGGTTTACATGTTTTTATCTGGAGTACTTCACAGAATAGTCAATATAGCCAATACACACACATATTATATATATATGTTATATTACATATATATATGTATGTATATGTATACGTAGCTTCTAGTTATTTACTGTCTCAATGTCCTTGGAGAAATCACTACGACAGTTTTTTCACTTTTTACATGAAAGTGTTAGGCTCTAAAATTTCAAAAATTTATGAACTCATTTAATCCTATGCCAATGTAAATATGTCTGTTTTTGGGGTGTATGGGTGGACATTTCCCATATGACAATGAAAAGAGCAATATTTCCAATGGCTAAATGCCACCCCATCTTAGGAACTTACAGAATAGTCTCAACTTTAAAGGACTTAGTATAGTATCTGGCATATAGCAAGTGCTTAATAAAAGCTATTTCAACCTTATGGAAAGCTAGGTGGTGCAGTGGTTAGAGCATTAAGTTTGGAGTAAGAAGATTTGAATTCAGACATGGCTTCAGATTTTTTCAGACAGAGCAAGTCATTTATCCTCCTGTTTATTTCAGTTTCTTCTGAGGATAATAACAACACCTACTCCATGGGGTTGCTATGAGGATCAAATGAGAAAATATAAATTGCCAGGCATATAGTAAGCACTATATAAATGCTTATTCTCTCCCCCCCCTTCCTTCTTAATTTGTCATATTTGTCATACACACACAGAAGCTTTCATCTGTCACTATAACATGTCTGAGATTATATAAAAATCCACTATAAATAAATGAATCATATGCCCATTTTCTTAACTTTTACTTAAAACAAATTTCAATCTTACTGGAAGGTTACTTTAACTGAGGACAGCAAAAATATGTCCACTCAAAATATACTCAGGTTATTCTTTTTAGTAGTCTGAGAAACAATTTGTCTTCCACTTTTCCTCAGCTAGGCAGTGAAGTGGAATAATGAATAGAGTGCTGGATCTAGAGTCAGGAAGACCTATATTCAAATCTAGCCTCATAAATTTTCAGCCATGTGATCCTGGGGAGCCTCAGTTTTCTCACAGATAAAATGGGGATAATAGTAGCACCAGTGTTATGAGGATGAAATGGGATAATATTTGTAAGCCACAGTGCAAACTTTCAAGTGCAATATAAATCCTTGCTATTATGATTATTTTTGCTCTTACTAATAGCATTCATCATAAGCCTCAACTATTCCTGAACTTTGCTTGCTGATGCTCCTCTTATACAGCACCTTGTCACTGTATTGCATTTGTCCTCAGGCAGCTGCCTTCATTTCTATCTCTTGTACATCACCACATAATGCATGTACTGCCCCCAGGTAGTCATTCTACTTTTGGACAGCTCTGATAGGAAGGTGTTCCTTAGTTCTTCTTCCTCTTTGGATGTCTTCAAGTAGAAGTTAGATGATGATTTGCCAAGGATGCTGCTAAAACTTTGATTTAGAGATGGGTTGGCCTAAATGGATTCTGAGGTCCTTCCTAACTTCCAAATAAATATAGCTCTTCAAAGAAGAAATGGACTGCTTTGGGAGGTTATGGGTTCTCCACTACTACAGGTCTTAGGGTAAAGACTAGATGTCATGTTGGGAATTTTATAAAAAGAGATCTTATTCACATGTCAGTTTGAGTTTGTTGGAGGCTTCTGAGGCCCAAGATTCAGTGATTATATAAGCTAGAATAGTAATTTGAGGACACATTACATTGTGAAGTCTACAATAAGTATAATTTAAGGTAAATTTTATGCTACCTAATAAATTAGACTAAAGTTATAAAGGAGTTCTAATTCTTACTACAGTATACCAATTGTTTTCATCAGTTACCTTCTCCTCTCTTCTTATTAGCTCGACTTTTTTGGCAATTTGTACATATTTGAGTTGCATTTGGTGCATGTCCTTTGTCATCTGCAAAGATTCAGAAGACACAATATAGGCATGTGTAGCTGAAAAAATACTATAAGACTGTAAACCATGGCCACCAAAATATCTTTCTGTAATCTCATTCAATTCAACCAATATGCACATAGCCCATTTTCACCATATACCTGATGAAGATGAATTTTTTTCTCCCTTCTCAGTTCCCAGAGTTGACTTTTGGGAAAAAACTCTTAAACAATTTGAAGGCAAAGGATACTGCTATCATCAAAAGAATTGTTCTTCCCTGGATACTGAGAGAACCTGGAAAAACTGGCTACCCTGTTTTATTCTGCCATGTTATGTAAACTTTAGTTCTAGAGGCTTGAAGTGGTCAGTGACAGGAATATCAGGAAAAGCAGAGACACTGAAAAGTTAGATCATCAATAAACTGGTTATGGAACAATGAAAATATGCACAAAACATGACTCTTTCTTCCCTGTTGATGTTGATTTTAACTTAAATATGATATACCATAAATATAATTATGGTATTCTAGGAATGTTTATATTTTGTTGGGAAACAATTGACTGTATCAATATTGTGGTCAATATTAATCTTATTATTCATACTCTATAATCAGCTTTTGGTGATATGAAACACAGTACTATTCGGATTAGTGAAGCCCAATTACCTAACTATAATAGGGACTACTGAGCTATTCCATTGAAGATAATGATATGTGAGACATTTTGTAATAGGAAGATTCTGTATCAGTTATTCCATACTGATATCTTAGCGTGGAATATTTATATTAATATTTTTTTAAAACATATTTACCAAAGTGTTTTTCCTCTAATAATGAGGCTCTCATACCTAACAATATCTATACTAGAAATGATAAAACCTGGACTATGATTGCTAATGCTGGGATAATATAATCATTTAAACACAAGCGGAAAATAAATACTATTTGGCTTTACACCACACCAAACAATCAAAAACCAGCCGGTGTCTGCTCACCTCACTCATTATTTACCTTGTTGTTTTTTTTTTTAATTGAATTTTTTTAATCAACAAAAATATGCCTTGGCTCCTTTTCCCCTTCCCCCACTAAAAAAGAAATAAAAAGAAAACATATATTATAAAACATGTGCAGTCAAGCAAAAGAAATTTCTGTGTGGGCTATTTTCCACATGTACACACATATGACTAAAAAAACTACATATGCATGTATATATGTGAATATGTACATATGTATATCCACATATACATAATTATGCATATATATGTGTCATACTTTAAATCTTTCCATTTTCTCTAAGGGGTTAGGTAGCATGCCTCATCCTTAGTCCTCTGGAATTGTGTTTTTTTATTATGCTGATCAATTTCGTAAGTCTTTACAATATTGTTATCATTGTATAAATTCTTCTCCTAGCTCTGCTCCTTTAATTCTGCATCAGTTCATACAAGTCTTCCAGTTTTCTCTGAAACCATCCCTTTCTCATCATTTCTTATAGTACAATAGTATTCCACCATATTTATATGTCCTTTTTATTCAGAAAAACCCCAAACTCTCCCAGTTTTCAATTCTGTGATACTTCAGAAAGGATTATGAATATTTTTGAACATCTTTATTTTGAGTTTATTTTGCTTAGGGCTATTGCCTTCCTTTATCTGCCTGCACTCTAAGTTTCCCTTCTCCCTTTCCCCTCCCCTTCCTATTTCCTTATTGAGTGAAATGCATTTCTGTACCCATTCTGTGTGTGTGTATTCTTTCCTTTTCTGATGAGTTCATATAAAACTGAGGTTCAAGTATCAGCAGCCCCACCTCCTTATCCTTTCCCTCCTTTATGTAGAGTTCTACAATAAAGTGAAATGATTTTCCCTAACCTTCTCTCTTCTCTCCCGTACCACATTTTTATTCCCCTCTTTTCATTCTTTTTCTAAGAACATCAAGTCACGGTGGAACCACTCCCAGGTTTACTGCTTAATTATACTTCTTCTATGACCGGTGATGATGATGTCATCACAAAGGGGACAGATGTAATTTCTTTTCATGTTATTTTATAAGCACTTTATCTTTCTTTAGTCATTCAGGATTGTTCATCATCCCCTTTAGAGAAAAACAAAATCCAGGATATGCTTGTAAATGACCAGACCTGTTTTGACAGGGCCCATCCTGACATTTTTGCACGGTAGTATGTTTAAAAGAAAAATAGACTGATTCGATACACCTGACAGCTTGTTCCAGCTTTGTTTCTGATTACTTGTATGACTAGTTAAGTTGCAACATTTCTTAGTGTTTTAACTTCCTTCTCTGAGAAAGAAGGTTTGGATGAGACGCCCTTAAAATTTCCTTTCACAACACTTGCAACAGCAACAGTTACTATTGATGATCACTGTAAAGGTAGCAGGCTCAAGGTTCAGGGAAGGGAAGGGAAGGGAAGGGAAGGGAAGGGAAGGGAGATTAGCCAATAAAAACCCAAGTCAATTGGGCATCTTTTGGCCATCCAAACTTACCTTCCTTTGAAGAGGAAAAGGAAGGGGAGGGGAGACAGATAGGAGAGGAGAGCTGAGTACATAAAATTATATTATTCTATATATGACAGGAAATTTCCTTCAACTGTAAAATCTGCAAAAGCTAAATGAAAGCACCTTGGCTAAATTTGGTTTTACCACACTATGTTCACCAAAGGTTGGTCATCAAATATGAATGTCACACCCTCTGAATTTAAGGAACTTACCATGTCCAATTTCAGAAAATAGTTTAAATCGACATCAATTTTCCTTCAGTTACTAAGAAAAAAATGAGTCACTGAACAATAACTCCTAGAAAGTCAGGACCATTGTCTTTATAATATATCCTATTCTCCAGAGCCTAGTAAAGTATTTCATACATGCACAATTGTCAGTAAATGTTTATCGACTAAATTGGAATTTTAATAATTGGCTAATTCAAATACCTGTGGTTTAGTTACAGGTGTGTATGTTTTGCATAGTCCTTTATCAACAATTGATGTATTGTGGCATTGTTAAAATTATTTATGTAAGGGTGAACTTATGAAAGAAGAGTTTTCCTGTAGCATTTTCTACTCTGGGCAGAAGCAAAGAATCTATAAATCTTAACAAAAATTGTTCCGACTTTTAAATAAAGTTTCAACTCTTTTGGCAGGTATTCAAGTGGAACCACCACAAGAAACCGTACTATTTTTTTAGCCTTCTCTCCTTTTGTTCCTCTCCATGTTCTACAGTCCCATCTGGAACACCCGTAAATACGTGCTTGCCCTGGCTTACAAAGTCCTGTCTCAGCCTTCATTGTTTGTTGAATTTCTAATCCTCCTTTAAAATTCAACCCTAATGCTACCTTCCCCATTAAAGCTTTCCTTAATCCTCCTTGTCCTTAATGTAATATACTATACTATACTATATATATATATATATATATATATATATATATATATATATATATATATATATATTATCTGCCTTGATAGAATATAAACTATTTGAGGGAAAGATAGTTTCGCTTTTGCTATAGTATCCTGAGTATCTGGCATAATACTGAATCTCACAACATAATTGGGTTGTGTTCATCCTTCATTGCTAGTGAAGACCATGCCATCAGAGAAATGATGACATGATTTGCACTTGACTTTGTTTTGAGTGAGGGAGGGCTGTGCAGGTTCTCCTCCAGAGCCAGTGACCTGATATTCCTCAGAATGACTAGAGATGACCCAGAATGCACTGGGAGACCTTGGCCCCTTTAGGCCAAGGTCTATTCAGGTACTCACTTAGGATGAGGTAAGGCTCATTCATTGAATAGACCTGTTTAAGAAGTAGCCAGGGCATGACCCCTCTAATGAGGCAAGGAAAAGAAAGACATCAGGCTGGGAGGGCAACAGCAACAGTTACCATTGATAATCACTGTGAAGGTAGCAGGCTCAAGGTTCAGGGAAGGAAGTGGAAGGAAGGAAAGGGAAAGGAAGGGAAGAGTAGGGAAGGGAAGGGAAGGGAAGGGAAGGGAAGGGAAGGGAAGGGAAGGGAAGGGAAGGGAAGGGAAGGGAAGGGAAGGGAAGGGAGATTAGCCAATAAAAACCCAAGTCAATTGGGCATCTTTTGGCCATCCAAACTTACCTTCCTTTGAAGAAGAGAAGGAAGGGGAGGGGAGACAGATAGGAGAGGAGAGCTGAGTACATAATAAGCCCTTAATAAATGTGTGTTGGTTGAGTAACTGTCCTTATCCACAAATAATCTGTTTTGCAACTTTCTGCTATCTGCGATATTGTGTATTATACTTGTTTGTGTATCTATTTTGTACCTGTACTGGACTATAAACTCCATGAGGTCAGGGCCAGTGTTTTATCCACATTTTAAATTCTGAAGACCAGTGCACAATGCTTTATATTCAGTAGGCAATTAACATGAATGAATGAATGAACGAACTAAAGAAAGTGTGGGTAAATGCAGTCTTTCTTCATGACTCTCAGGTAGACCACAACAGCAAGTGCAACATGGGAGGGACCTTCCTTTAGCTGAGGTCGAAACTAAACTAAGAATCTGTTCCATTTCCTTCAGGACAGCTCCAAATCAAGCTTAAGGACATGAGGGCAGGGCTAAATGAAAATACAGGCCCCAGAGACCTTCTAAGCCTCAGATATTTTCCCTGAACAGTGGTTCAAGAACAGGAGAAATATAATAGCTTTATGTTTCCAAAAAGATGGTGAGAATTGTTGTATAAGCAATTTGGCTTACATATGAAAATTCACGGAGAGGTACAAGACATGTTATAATTTTTCTACAGATAGGAACAAATTCTCTAGCGACCTACTACAAATAATTTAACACTCTACCAAAACCTCCCTCTTGGCCTCCATGGGACTTAGCTTAGAATGTACATAAACATTTACTATTAGATTTCTCTGCTTGTATACTATGCCTGTAAATGCTTCAGTTCAAAATATCTACATCCCATTTTATGTATGTAAGTTTGTTTAGAATCACCTTTATTTATGTTTGCTTCTTTCAAAATTATTATTGCCCAAAGTCACTTATTAAACCCTCTACTTTTTTTGCCTTTACCTTGGTGATATAAACTTTAGCCAACGCATATGGAATATATGGCTGCTTGGTTGGGAAGACGTTGAGCTCAACTGGCCTCTGGTTTCCTTCATCAGTTATTCCGAAATTGTTCTGAGTTTCTCCAGATGACATAAAATTATAAATGAATTAGTACATGGTAATATTTATTAGGTGCTTCGTATTTGCAAAGCAATGTATATTTCATAGGAAATATATTTATATGCAACATTTCCTATTGTTTGAGAACAATGTATAGTAGAAATTTACAAAGAAAATTATATAGAAAGATTTTTAAAAAGACAAAAAACCAGAAATTCATGTTTAAATATGTTGGTTTCCTTCTTATTCAAATCATCTCCCAGATGGTATTAAAATATACATTACTCAGATTTTGATAGATATCATTGCTGCAAATGAATAAATGGTGAATCATAAATCTAAATTCATTAATATGTTCATGATTAGATTTTTGGAGACTTGGAATTTAAATTATTCTGTTTAGTTGTTACTCCAAGGGAAAAATTAATAGAAGACTTTAAAATAACTCAATTTTTTTCTTCTGATAACTAGATCAGAATAGAATTCTCTTCTCTAGAATTGTAAAATTATTGCATTTTTAAAGTTTACAGATTTGGTATTGGTACCCCCTCACTTTTCTGGTGATAAAATTAAAAGGTCATATGCATATCTAGAATTGTCTATAGACATATCTATCTATGTTCATGACATATAATTTGAAATTTAACAATTATAGGTGGCTATCTGAATTCATATTCCTTTCAAATTAAACTAGTGGTAGCTTTGGCTTATCTAAAATAGACATTTCTTTTGGAACTGTGACACTCTACTGCCATTTGTGGTGATTTTGTGATTTCCTAGTCCATTTAAAATGTATTACATGGTATGCATACACATACACACAAAGACACAGAATCACAGAATGTCAGGGATAAGAAAGGACCTTTATTCTCAGCCAACTTTGAAAAACAACAGTAATAACAGCTAACATTTCCATAGTGCTTACTATGTGCCAGGCACTGTGCTAAGTGCTTTATAATTGCTATCTCATTTAATCTTCACAATAACCCTAGGAGGTAGGTGCTATTATTATCCCCATCTTACAGTTGAGGAAAAGGAGGCAAACAGAGGTTAAATGACTTGCCCAGGGTCACACCGTTAGTAGGTATCTAAGGCTGGATTTGAACTGAGGTCTTCTGATTCCAGGTGTAGCCCTCTGTACTGCCTAGCTGCTCTATATCAGTTTTATGGATCAGGCCAGACTTTAACTCAGGAAGACGAGTCTTCCTGACTCCAGGACTGGCACTCTATCCACTGAGCCACCCAACTGCCCAACATTTACATTCTTACATTTCTGTTTTATCATGTTGGGCAGTTCGATGGCACAGTGAATAAAGAGCTAGGTCTAGAGTCAGGAAGACCTGAGTTCGAATGTGGCCAAAGATTTACTAGCTGTGCGACCCTGAGCAAGTCACATAATCCTATTTTACTCAGTTTCCTCATCTGTAAAATGGCTGGAGAAGGAAATGGCAAACCATTCTAGTATCTTAGCCAAAGAAATCCCAAATAGGATTATGAAGAGTTGGAGATGACTGCAACGTAATTCAACAACAATAAAAATGTGGTTTGAAAAATACTCTTTTCTCCCTGCTTTTGATGAAAGAACCAACAGTTCCAAGTGGAGAGAAGGGTGTCTGACTTCTCCAGAGGCTACAAGATTTTGCCTCTTAGAAGTAAAACTGGCATTGGAATCAGAATCTGATTTTATGTGCCAATAGCATCATAGTTTTGTGACTTCATTTTCTAGGTATCAGTTCATTTGTCTATGCAGTGGAGGGATTGCACTGGTTGACCTCTAAGCTTTCTAACTTTAAAAACATTATTACACATAGGATTATAGATCGATACCTGGAAGGAACCTTAGACATCTAGTCCAATACATTTGTTTTACTTATGAGAAAACTAAAGCCCAGACAAGTTAAGTAAAATAGCTAGTCAATGATACATGGGCACACAAAACCAGATCTGACCCTAAGGTCAGAGAGGCAGCAAAAAGGAAAGCCAGGATTATGAACCCACATCTCCAGACCCTAAATCTATTGCTCATTATATGACCCCACACTATGACTCTGTGATGATTTTCTTTAGGTTGTTCTCACCTAGGCTTTATTTATTTATTTTTTATTAATTTATTTAACTTTTAACATTCATTTTCACAAAATTTTGGGTTCCAATTTTTCTCCCCATTTGTCCCCTCTCCCACCCCAAAACACCGAGCATTCTAATTGCCCCTATCACCAATCTGCCCTCTCTTCTATCATCCCTCCCTTCCCTTGTCCCCATCTTCTCTTTTGTCCTGTAGGGCAAGATAACTTTCTATACCCCTTTACCTGTATTTCTTATTTCCTAGTAGCAAGAACAGTACTCAACAGCTGTTCCTAATACTTTGAGTTCCAACTTCTCCTCATCCCTCCCTCCCCACCCATCCCCTTTGGAAGGTAAGCAATTCAATATAGTACATATCTGTGTAGTTTTGCAAATGACTTCCATAATAGTCATGTTGTGTAAGACTAACTATATTTCCCTTCTGTCCCTGAAGCCTGCTCAGATCTGCTCCTCTTGGTGCCGTGCGGCCAAGGCAGGGATAGGCTCTGCTCCGGGTCTGGTGCACTATGGACCTTTTTGCATCAGGTTTTCAGGTCTCTCTGGAACAGAAATCTCCTCTCTTCCATTGTTCTGTGGCTTCTGCTGCTCCTGAATTTGTTGGGAGTTCTTCTTTACAGATATTTTATGGGCTGTGGGTTCAGAGCTAGCATATGTGTGTCTTTCTACTCCTCCATCTTGGCTCCTCCCCCGCCTAGGCTTTTTTTTAACCCTTTGCTTGAATATATCTGCTGATTCTGTCAATGTGAATCAAAGCAGATCACAATACATCCATCACAATTCATGTGACATTCTATTCTAAGACTTCTCCCAAATGTTCCATAGATAATCTAAATATTGCTTTGCTTTGGAAACTTTTATGTCATCCTGCGTATTCATTTTATTTCTTTCAATTTTTGTAGCATCACTGAACCACCTTTCATATATCTCCTGGATAATCATCATCATCATCGTCATCATCATCATCATCATCATCATCTCTCTTTCTTTGTCTCATTCCCTGTGTTTCCCCCGCCCCTTCTCTTTCTATCTCCCCCCCCCATTTTTCCTCCATCTCTCTCTCTGTCTCTCTCTGGCACATGTTTATTGTTTGCATTTTCTCAAAAAAGTAAGCATGAATTCTGCCTGCCGACCACAAGTTACTGGACTTGAGTTAACTTTCATCCTGAAAGAATGAAGATGTAGACACCAACATTCTCATTTCATAATACTGTCATTCTATAATTTACATAAAATTAAGCTGCAAGATTTATGTTTCTGGAAATGTAATGGTCTTTCACAACATTTTTGATGTCTTCCCTCTAAGATTATCTCCATTTTTTATGCCTATATCTTGTTAGTGCATATTTGTTTGCATTTTTTTCTCCAACTTTAGATTGTAAAAATCCTTAGGAAAAGGATCTGTTTTGCTTTTCTTTGCATTCTCAATGCTTAACACATTATCTGGCACATAGTCCTGGTCCTTAATACATGCTTGTAGATATGACTTATTGACTTTTATTTTAAGTTAAAAGGTCAAAAACCTGGAATATAGTCATTGTTCTATTTGTTAAAAATTGAATCTCCTACTCTCCCCCCACTTCCTTTGCCATTTTTCTGAATTAATTCTCTTTTTTTGTTTCCTTAACTCTAAGGAAGGAGTCTTTAACCATTCTTGTCATGCATCCCTTTGACAGCTGGGTAAAGTCTGTGGATTCCTTCTCACAATAATGCTTTTAAATGCATAAAATAAAATATATATGATTACAAAGGAAATAAATTACATTGTAAAAGTTACTAAAATATTTTAAAGTTTACGAACACCAGATTGAGACCATTGCTGTAAGGGAATGTGAGAGGACTTGATAAATTGTGGTCAGAAGACTCCAATCCACTCTCAGACAATTTCTCCTCCCCATTAAGTTTTACTCAGGTGATCTGAATATACAACTTCATAGAATAAGTTATCAGTTAATTTTTCTATGAGTTGATTTTGTCTTAAATATCCAAAGAATCTTGATTACAACAGTGATTTTGGCAAAGATCTTAGAAGAAATATAAAAATCACTGTGTATATATGTATGTGTATTTATGTACACATATATGTATAAAGACAAGTAGATATGGATATATACACACATAGATCTATTCTGAATTTTTAATGTTGGACATTCTTGGATTCTACCAGACAATAGCACTGGATGTGCAAAGTTACAAAACGTTGTCCACTTGACCTACCTTAGCTCTTTTTAATATAATTCAAGTTTCTTCTAGGCCTAGAAATCTTTAATGCTAAATGTGATACCCACGTTATTGTATTAGGGTTGAATTGACTAGGCATGATATCTGAAGGCTAATTATCTTCTATTTGGGGATTATACTGACAGCTATGATAGCTGCACCTTGTGGCAGTGCTGCTATTCAGAGAATGTAGGGATAGGGAAAGAGACCAACCATGTGGTTTCATTGGCAAAGTGTCCTCCTGGATAAGAAAACTCCTTTTAGTGATGCAGATCAGCTCTAGACTTGCCTAGGAGACTGAGAGATGGGCCTATAACTCAGAATTAGGATTTGTCAGGGACAGGATTTGGACTGATATCTTCCTGGTTCTTTTCTCTTTCCTATTCAAAATGATATTCAAGGTGGATTCTGCCACTTGTAGAAAAATGTTTCTCATATAGTCAGACCTATGGCCATAAGCATAATCTCATGAGTAGTTTTTGAAAGAGTTAACTCTTAATTTTCCATATGTAATTTGTCCCCAGTATATCTTGATACATGATGGGTTCATAGCTTCCCTTCAGTAGAAGCTGGACAATATATGTTCAGCGAATACAGATTCATTTTTATATTAGTCTAATCAAAACATAATTAGGGAAGGCAAATGTTCTGGAAAAAATAATACCAAATAAAGCACTTTCCCTTTTTGATTTATTCATTTTTATCTTCATTGAAGTGGATTGCTAAGAATTATTGTATTCTAGACACTTAATACTTCTGGGGCACTTAGGAGTATCAAATTTCTTCTTTCTTACTGTATAGTATATTTATTTGACATAATATAATGATTGTTTTAAAAAAATTCTCTGCATTTAAAAGTATAATTATAATAACTGATACTTATATAAGGCTCTGTAGTGTGCAAAACATTTTAATGGAATATCTTTTTTGAGCCACACAACAGCGTTGTGAGATAGATACTGCAAGTGTTATCATTTCTATTTTGCAGAAAAGAAAATTGAGATTTAAATTGATGAATTGACTTGCCCATGGTCACACAGTTATTATATTCTACATAGGTAGGATTTGTATGTAGGTCTACCTTCATCCAAGAGATTGCAACAGGTGCTTCATTGTGTTATCTTCATTAAGATAGTTGGATAGGAAACTTCTGTAGTGATATTGACTCAGGTTGTGGGAACATTTTCCAAACCTGTTCTACAACACATCAAGAATATCTGCCACCATATATGTTGAAATACCTTTTTCCACAGCTATGTTGTTTCTTTTCCATCCAAAAATCCATTTGAAAGAAAATATCCTCTTTCTGATGCCAAATCTGTCCATCCAGGGTACCCGCTCTTCTTCTTCACCTTCAAAGGATGCAAACAAAACAAAATAATAACAAGAGAATTACAGATCCAGAACTTGAAGATCTTTGGGTTGAACTCCTTGACTTTACAAATGAAGACTAAGACCTGCAGAGGCTTAACAACATGCTCAGTATTATATAAGTAGAAAGAAATAGAATTGGGATTCAAAATCAAAGCCCTGTGTCTCTGTGTTCAGTGAGCTGTTCACTGAGACACACTATCATAATAATATGGAAGAAGAAACCTTCAGGAGGACCTGAGTTCAAGTTTTGCCTCTGACACACCCCAGCCGCGTGATCATGGGTAAGTCACTTAACCTCTCAATGTCCCAGGCAACTCTCTAAGGTCTCTAAGTTAGAGAGTCATCATCAGTATTCCTTACATCACTGTAATGATAGGTGGAGATAATCATAAAAAGAACAAAAGAAATTGACATTTGTAGAAAACTTCAAAGTTTATAAAAGCCTTGGCCTGGGATTTGGCCAGGTGTAGCTGTGACACTTCTCTCTCCTCAATCTCAGTCATATACTTATGCTCTCACTAGAGTAAGGAAATTCTCTAAGTGCTATGGAAATTTCACTATATATAAAGAAAGATATTTAATTCTAGGAAAGCAGGAACAAAGATGGCTGTAAAATAAGGCTGGGAGAAGTCTAGGGATATAACAGCTCTAACCCACAAAGAAGATTTTTGAGAATAGCCCTGAGTGACCTTTCTCACCCCCAGGCTGAGATGGTATTCAACTTTTAAGACATAAAATCAACTTGTGGAGAGGGAATCATTGCTCTCTAGATGTGGTGAGACACTTAACATTTGTGCTGGCTGCTGTTTTTAAAACTAAATGCTTGACTTTGTGGAGGAAGAAGGGAGGCATGAGCAGCCAAATCCAAATGAAGCTGTGTCCAATTCTCCACATGTATCCTTGACTGCTAAGTTCCCTATATCCTTTGGTGATGTTAGTAAAGATATAATGAACAGATGAAGACAAGATGATGAGTTAGAGGTCACCACTCACCCAACGGAATTCTTCCTACACTCCCTTCTAAAGAACTTCAAAATAACTCCTTAAATCAAATTTTGGAGCTGCAGAGCCAACACAAAGTCAGTGAGATATTTTTTCCTCCCAGACTAAGACAACTTAGGAAGTTGGAATGAAAGGTCTGTAACACCCAGAACATATCAGCAGCAGCAGCTGTTGGCCTTGGAGGTGGCTGTTGTAGCAGTGATGGCAGCAACAGTAGCTTTGGGAGCTCTCAGCCCAAAGATGGCAAGAGTGTTGGATGACTTGTCAGAAACAGATTACAGGGGACCCTGTGCTGGCATTGGGTCCAGCTGGCACAGACTGGCACCTCCATTGCCCATATGCAGTTATGGGTCACAATTTCTGCTCTCAGTTTCAGGGTGGAGAAGGACATTTGTGGTCTGTCACAAGGGAGTAAGCCACTATTTTCAAGGTATAGAAAAGCATTAGATAAGGCAGCTTCTGGAGAGCAGGGGACCTGGTAATAGTTTCAAGGAAGAGAGGAGCACTAGTGCTTATGTCTGTAAGAGAGTAGAGGCCCTAATCACAGTTCAAGGGTCAACAGGAGCAGTAAAATATGAAGCTGCAGGGGAGCAGGGTAAAGGCCAGAATACAGAATAAAAAAAAAAATGGACCATATCTCTCCTCAGATCATACCACTTTGAGAACACCAAAAATTTGTAGAGTCCCAGAACTAGCTCTGAAAATAGCAGCATGAAAAAGTCTAAAGCTTGGCACAGTGCCTCCTCACTCCCAGGTGAGCAGAACTCAACTTCAATATAATATTCAAAGTCTAGAAATAGGCTGGGAAAAATGAGAAAACAAAAAAGAATTTGACCATAAAAAACTACTCTGGTGTAAGGGGAAGACCAAGATATAAATTTTGGATAAAGACAATAATGTGAAAACATCTGTAAGCAAAACCTCAAAGAAAAATGCTAATTGGACCCAAACCCAACCAGAATTCCTAGAAGAGTTGATAAAAGAAATAAGAGTGATGGAGGAAACAACAAGGAAAGAAATGAGAGTGATGCAAGAAAATTAATAAAAGAGAATTAATAACTTTATAAAAGGCACAAAAATAGCTGAAGAAAATAATACTTTAAAAACCAGAATTGACCTAATGGTAAAAGAGGCACAAAAATTCTCTGAAGAACAGAACTCCTTAAAAATCAGAATTGACCAAATGGAAAAAGAAGTACAACACTGAAGAAAATGATTACTTAAAATTAGACTTGGGTAAATGGAAGATTTGGATAAGAATTATTGGGGAAGGTGATAAAAGGGAGGAAATATTATGAAAGGCAGTGGTCAAACAGACTTTTGAGGAGGGACAAGATAAAAAGAGAGAGAGAAGGATAAACAGAAGAAAATAAGTTGAAGGGAAAAACAAATTTAGTAATCATAAATGAATGTGAATGGGATGTGCTCATCCATAAAATGGAAGCAGAGAGCAGAATGGAATAGAAACCAGAGTACAGCAATGCATTGTTTGTAGGAGATACACTTGAGACAGAAAGACATACACACATTTTTAAAACAAAGGACTGGAGCACAACCTATGATGCTTCAGGTGAGGTAAAAAAGGGCAGGGATAGCAATCATGATGTCAGAAAAAAAAGCAAAAATAGATCTAATTAAATAAGATAATCAGGGAAATTACATTTTGCTAAAAGGTACCATAGACAATAAAATAATATCTTACCATTTTAAGAGTAAATTAAAGACCTCTTTTCTCAAATATGTAGAGAATTGAGTAAAAAAAAAGTAAGAGCTATTCTCCAATTGATAAATTGTCAGAGGATATAAATAGGGAGTTTTCAGAAGAAGAAATCCATACTATCTATAGCCATGTGGAAGAGTGCTCTAAATCACTATTGATGAGAGAGATGCAAATTAAAACAACTTTGAGGTACCACCCCACACATATCAGAAAAGAGAAATCTTAGATGGCATGAGGGAAAATAGGTAGACTAATAAACTGTTGGCGGAATTGTGAACTGGTCCAATCATTCTGGAGAGCAATTTGGAATTATGCCCAAAGAGCTATAAAACTCTATACCTTTTGACCTGGCAGTACCACTATTAGGTTCGTATTCCCAAAAAGAGCAAAGGAAAAAGAAAATGATCTACATGTACAAAAATATTTATGGCAGCTTTTTATGTGATGGCAAAGAATTGGAAATTGAGGGTAGGCTCATCAGTTGGGGAATGGTTGAACAAGCGGTGGCACATGATTGTGATGGAGAACTATAAGAAATGATGAGGTGAGTGATTTCAGAAAAAAAAGAACAAACAAACATGGCAATACCTATATAAACAGAGGCAAATTGAAGTGAGACGGACTGGGACATGATTCTGTACCGTAGTAGCAATGATGGTCAACTATGAAAGACTTGGTTACTCTGATCAATACAATAATCCAAGACAATTCCAAAGAAGTCATGCTGAAAAAGTGTTATCCGTTTCCAAAGAACTGATGAACTCTGAAGACAAATTGAAGTAAAATTTTCTAACTTAATTTTTCTTGATTTTTTAATGAAATTACTAACATAAAAATATTTCACATGATTTCATATGTAGAGAAAATTGAAAAAAGAACTAAAAAAAATATACAAGCATAATTATGTTCCAAGACTCATGCACTTGGTGGAACCTCAAAATTGAGCACATTCAGGGGTAATTCAGTCCTTTCCATATATTGTCTCATTTAAGAAATGAAAAGATCTTCATGGCCCTCTAGTCTCCCATCTTCCTCCCTTGAGTGATGATGAAATGAGTTCTAAATTATATAGTACCAACAAAAATGCTCCTCTAACTCATATTATGTGTTTCTTACCTTGATGAGGCTAGCAGACAGACTGATAAATACTTAAGTCCAACCACAGAACAGTAGCAGAATGTGAAATAGAAAAAAAAAAAACCACTTTCTAGAGGATGAAGTAGAAGGGAGTGCTGCTTTAAACTATAATTTCTCACCATTATTCCAAACATGCCCAGGGTTGCATTTAGACAGCAGGAACTAACACTAATGCAAGCTGCCCTCGATTTTGTTGGCAACCTCTCAGGTTTTTACATTTCCATTTTCCAGCTGGCAGTATGAAAAATGTGAGCCTCCTGACCCATGCAAAGCTCTGCTCCTGGGCTAAGAAAGTATCTGAATATAGTCAGGATATTGTTGTCAAACTTTGAAATAAGTTAGCTATTACATAAGTTAGCTATTGAATCTAAGTGCTAGCAAACATCCTGAACTTCTTTTAGGAATAGATGATTTTTCTCTGTCTATAACTGGGCAGTTCTATCTTTGGAGGCGTGAACTACTCAATAAATTGAATGAAAGGTATCATAAAAGATACCCTAAATATAAAGGGTGCCACAAAAGGGATCATAAATGATTTCTATTGACAGTTTACAAAGAAATCCTCTCCTTCACTTTTGGCAGGAAAAAAAATATGTACCTCTAAATATTTCTCTCCTGACTCTGTTACAGTCAATCAAATAGAATAACTGTGTAATTTGGAAATATATGAAGAATTGAAATAGACAAGGAAAATGCTAAGGTGATAGAAGAGCTGAAAAAGGAAATAACTAACAAAGTCAGGCTCTAGTTACGGCAATAAACTAACTCCTAAATTATGCTATAATAAAGGCATATTACAAAGCATATTACAGAAGGCTACTATAAATGTGTCTTAAAATATTTCTAGAAGTCAATGAGGGTATCCTTTGGGTTTCTAGACCTCTATTACATGGTGCTTTCCTACTCCTTCCATGTCTGCTTGTTGGTATAGTACATGAAGAGCTGGGCCTGGAGTCAAGAAGATCTGTACTGAATATATACATAGATCTACAAAGACATCTACATGCACATGAATGTCGTATGTATGTATGTCATACATATGTGTATACATGTATCTTTTTTAGTGTGCATATGTACATGTTCACATATACAGACACATGAATGTATGCATTTATGTATGTGTAGTGGGACAGGCCTGGAATCAGGAAGATTTGAGTTCAAATCCAGACTCAGGCTCTTACCAGCTGAATGACCCTAATCAAGCTACTTTACCTCTTTTTTTTGACCTCAGTTTCCTCATCTATAAAATCAGGATTATAATAACACCTACCCTCTATGGTTATTGTGAGGATCAAATGAGATAGCTATCAGGTACTTCCCATAGTGTCTAGGCTATAATAAGTGCTAGATAAAGGGTTATTTTTTTTCTTCTTATTTACACAATGATTAATCAGGGAGTTTGTAAGTACATTACTTCTGGTGATGCTACACTTGAGTTTTTTCGCCGGTGATAGGGGATCCTCACTATAAAGACTATATGAAACTAGTATGACAAGAAGAAAAAATTGGTTCCTTGAAGCTAGAGATTGTAGCTGGGAACTGCAGTGCCTTAAGGGGTAGGCGTGTTGAGATTTGCCATAGTCTGTGCTTCTGCTATAGCATTCTTGATCAACTTAGTAGAGACAAAGCAGGATGAAGTACAAATAATGCTTCATTTGGAGTCAGCGGACCTAGTTGGAATTCCTAACTCTTTCTCTTACTACTTGTCTGACCCGGAGAACGGCAACGTTCAACTTTACAAGAAGCAGTGTTCTGTTGCAGGGGCCCTGGTCAAGAGTGATAGACAACCACCAGCTTAGGGTCTGGGCAGGCAAAGAAGTTCTGTTTTTGTTTTGGCAGAACAGCCCCGATGGAAATTCTAAAGGAGTACATGCTTTGGACAAAAGGTCAAGCTCATCCTTGTTCTAGACCATAAACCATAGTTGTTCTAAACCTAACAACCATGTCCCCTAAGTAGACTCCACCAGTTCCTTCTAGTTATCAGGTTTGTAACCTCAGAGTCATCTCTGACTCTTCCTTCTGACTCACACATTCTGATCAGTCAATAAACCAATTCTAACCATACGATGTTTCTTATATCTGTGTTTCTTTCCATTTACATGACCTCCACCTTAGTTTAAGTCCTCATTATCTCTTAGTTAACTATTGCAATAGCCTCCTATTGGTCCCCTCACTCTATACATTCCCTTGTACATGGCTACCAAAGCAATCTTCCTGAATCCATTCTGACCATGTCTTGGTTCATGTTTCATATTATCCCCCTTCACATTCTCCACAATTCAGCAATGTGAAATTGACCTCGGACGTGATAAGAATAAGGGATGGCATGGCTGCATCTATGCTTTAGGAAGATCAGTTTGACAGCTGTGCTAAGCCCTTTACAAATATCTCCTTTGATCCTCACAACGATCCTGTGAGGTAAGCGCTATTATTACCATTATTTCACATTTTAGGAAATTGAGGCTACCTTCCTGCCCTTTCAAAAGTTAATATGGTCAGTACAAAGATACTTGAATACTCATACCAATGAGTTAGCTAGATAGAAGTGATTTTAATTTGGGAGGAACCAGCATTAGGCACACTTTAAGAAATGTATGAATGAAGAGTTATGGCGGTTATGAAAACATAATTGAATTTGCCTTTCTTCTGAGACAACACTTTTACAATAACCTCTCCTAATTCCTCCCTTTGCTCCTGGAGAAAAAGCACAATTTGAAAGACAAAATGGTGGATGAGTATTATGACATTCCAGGCCTTTGCATTAACTGTCAGGGGTTGAATGCAATTACCATTTGCTACTATATTATTTTTCAGAGATTTTTGCAAAGTTTATAGACAATTGGAGTTAGACCAAACCAAATCTGAGAGGGCCTTTTAATCTCCTGAGAACCAGGTCAGAAAAGAATAGAAGACAGTCTTTCAGACGTGATTTTGTCACTGTCAGTACCTAATCATGCCTTTGGGCATGGTTAATGCAGTTGCAACTTTTCAATACTTTATTCCTGAAGTCCTGATAGATCTACTGAATCAATAAGTCACAGCTTAGCTGGATGAAATGTTGTTTTGCCTTTGTCCATATTCTCTTCCTCCTCTTCCCCAGAGTAAGCATGAACACATGCCCTTAGTTTGTAAAGCACTTATTTGCTCCAGTATGGATTACATTATAGATTTGAAGAGTTGGTTTTCCACAAATGCTAGGCAACCTTCTTGGAGCTTGTGATGGGTCCAGCAGGAGTACAAATGGTGGATGAGTTATACTGGCTTTAACCAGGAAAAATGAAGGTCCTACTGTCACTAAATTGGATTTTCAAGAAGTTGACAATTGATTCTGGAGTTCTTGGGACTAATTTAACATGAACGACATTTACTGAAAAGAGAAATATTATATATGTGGGAATCTAAGCAGGAGAGGGCCATCTTTCCATTAAGAAGAGAGTTTATAATGTTTCCTTTGCTTCAATATCCCCACCCTGAAAGTTCATTGTAGAGACATGCATCAGGGTTGTCTCCTGGGAGAATGTTGATTAAGAACAGAGGATTTTAAAGAGTGAGGAGGCAGTGACTTTCCTGGTTGGGTAACATTCCTGCTACTTGACTTTGGAAGAGAGTAGAGGTTCTTAACACGGGATCTTTGGAATTTCAAAAGGTCTATAGGTAGAAAGGAGGTAGTTTGTGAAATTTAAAAAAGCTATATTTCTGTATAGTTTATTTCTTTTGTAATTTTTTACTTTTATTTTATTTATTTAAAATGTTATTCTCAAAGTGGGTCCACAGGCTTCATTAGACTGCCAAAAGACCTACAGAAGAGTTGAAATCATACATTGATGCAATGAGTACTCTTCAACCACAAGGGTTTCCTAGATACCTGGGGATATAATTTGGAAAGAGAAACAGCTTCAGTCAAAATCTTAATGGGTCATAAAAATTTGCTATACTTTAAGGATGCCTACCTCTACCTTGCCCAAAGGACATTGTTTTTCATGATTTTTCTAATGATGGTAATAAGTAGCATTTATATAGCAATTTAAAACTTGCAAAATGTTTTACATATGTTATCTCATTTAATTAAAACAAAAAAATCAAAAAAACCTTTCCCGATGTATGAGGCCAAAATCTGGAACCATGATGAACTCAGCCTTTACCATGGGATATGATATGTCCCACAAACATCAAGAGCGGCAGCTAGATATGGATAGAGCACTAGCCTTGGAGTCAGGAAGACCTGAGCTCAAATTCGGTCTCAGACATTAGCTGTGTGACCTTGGGCAAGTCACTTTAACCCTATTTGCCTAGGAGAGACCCCAGCAACCTCAAGAGATACAGTGCTAAGCCTAGAGTTAGGAAGAGTCGAATTCAAATCGAGTCTCAGGTATTTACTAGCAGTGTGACAGGGGGGCAAGTCAGTTAACTTCTGCCTTAATCCATTGGAGAAGAAAATGGGAAATGACTCCACTATCTTTGCCAAGAAAAGTCCATGAACAGTATGGTCTATGGGGTCACAAAAAGTTGGACATGGATGACACAGCTGCACCATAACACAAACACAAAGAACAACAAAATAGGTATCCCTTCTTTATCACTTTAGTGTTTATAAAGAATTTTTACATACATTTCCTCACTTCAGACTCACAATAACCCTGTGATACTGCCACTTTACAGATGATCAAACTGAGGCTGAGAGAGATTTAGTACTTGGCCCAAGATCACATAGTCCCAGAAATGAATCAAACTTAGGTCTTCCCAGACTCCGTTCTCGGAACTGTATCTACTGTACCACCTACCCGCCAAAGAAGAGGGAATTTCTCTGATATTGTATTCCTGACAGTGGGTTTTCATTCCAAAAGCTGTAGAGATACTTTACAGGGTCAACTTGGAATTCTATTAGCTGGACAGCCTGGGAAAATAGTGAATTAAACTTGAATTTGGTGATATTATTGTAGTGCTACCTAGTCATGAGATAGCTTATTTATAAAAAGTCTATGACCAGTACCAACATACCAAATGATCTTTATAAAAACCACAGGGACTTTTATAAACATTGGCAGTACTTCCCTAACCATGGTTTTGAGTGGACTTTAATGGCAGCTAGATCCTGATTAGCGATAATATTAGAAACTTACGAAGGTTCACAATGTTCAGATTCATGTTGCATATTTCCAGTGGGCTGGAGCCAATGACAATATTTAATATATAGTTATAACTTTGAATAGTTATTCAAATAACAATATTATTTGAATAGCAAGTCAAATAATGCACCTCTTTGTGGGATTCATTATTCTCACTTGGGACCTAGCTGTATATAATGTCTAGGATTTATTCTTGTTGGAAAAACACAGTTATCCTTATAGTTGCGGACGAAATGTGCCACCTGATTCTACCCTGAATTCAAATCTTTTAAGATGTCCGTACATAAATGTTTCCTGTACAGATTTTTTTTTAATAAAGTCTTCCAGTTTGCCACCAGGAAGTACAAGTGCCTGCAACAGAATTGTAGATATTTCTCACCATTGCTTACTGCCCCCTGGGCTAATGGACATGGTGAAACAAGAAAGGTGGTGTATTGAGTAATATCTGTATTACAATTCAGCACAATTGTAGCAGAACTGGTTGAGTTCCTTTCAGGAATCAAGAGGCTTGCCACAGAACCTCAGAGACTAGGTGTGGTTTAAGGACATATATATCTTCTGATGTGTAGTCGCTTCCAGTACTCAGGACCATTTATCACTATCCAAATTATGTAATTTCTCATAGCCTCAATTTTTTTTTTTCATTTACAAAATGGATATCATTTTGTTAGAGTCTCTTAACTTCCTCACAGGGTTATGAGGCCCAAATGAGATAATGTACATAAAGTGGGCTTTACAAATTTTGAAATATTATATAAACAGTAGCATTATTGTTGGAAACAGATTTACATCAGGTAGGGACCTCAGAGATCATCTGGTCTCTCCTTTTCACTTTATAGGTAGGGAAATAGACCCAGTGACATAAAGCTACTTCCCCAAGATTACAAGGTCAAAGAGCAAAGGTGGGATTTGGACCCAGTTCTTTTGCTTCAAGAGCCAATACTGATTATTTTTGTGACCTAGGAACTGGGTGGATCCGCCCAGTGCTTCACCTATCTTATCTCAAGTCAGAACATCCCTCTGAATTCTCCCACAATAGCAACAAGAGTGCCTAGATACCGTGTGGGGGCAGGTTTGAAGAATGAATAATACATAAGAGGAGATCAGGTGTGTCCAGCAGTAGGGAGGATAGCAGAATTATTTAATTTGTTGGATTAGATATAGCCCAGAGGACCATAACTGGAAGTCATGAGAGAATGTTTATGTTTTCTGCTTGGTTAAGCTATTTCATCAGAAGTCCCAAAGAACTTTCCCCAGGGAGCTGCAAAATTTTACTCTTTACTCTTAAGAAGCAGGATAGAAACAGAAGGAGAGTGTAAGCTTTTCATCTACACAGAACCAGCCAAAATTCCCATCTGGTTGCCTCCATATTTCTGCTATCATTATAGGCAGAGCAGGATGACATAGGGTAGTGAATTTAAGGAAGAGGCAGAGTGATGTTTCCTCATTGGGGTCTGCACTGTGGGGCTTCTCTGGTATCTTCCTTTGTATCATTAGCTCCCCTCCCTCAGGAATCCAACTTCTGGGAAGGCAGCTCTAGAATCTTGGTACTACCTGGGTCCTCCCTTTCCCTTTCTCTCTCCCTTCTCCTTCACTTCATCCTTGTAACTGTGGAGGAGGTTAGTACAACTCCACTGGCTAAGATTATTCTTCTGGTATTAGGATGGTGATGGAGAGAAATGTGGTTGTCTTAGCCATAGAAAGGGAGAAGTATGGAGGAGAAGGGATAGAGATTCTAAAGTCCTTTTGAGCTCTAGACCCTATGACACCCCACTAGATAGTTTAACAACTGTCATCATTGTAGGATCATAGGATGGTAGATCCAGGGCAAGAAGGCACTTTAAAGGCCATCTAATGGAACCTCTTCATTTTATAGATGAGAAAACTGAGGTCCAGACAGGTTTAGAGATTTGTCCAAGGTAACAGTGGTAGTAAGTGATAAAACTCAAATTTGAACTCGGTCCTTTGCTTCTATACTTGATATTCTTTTCACTGCACTATGACCTAACATTCTGTGCCTTACTCTAGTCAGCTGAACACCCAGTCAAGAAACACTTTACTTTTTACTGTGGTTAGGAAGCTCCTGGGTTCTTCTTTCCTCATTCCTGTGATTCAGAGTTGCTATTTACATGGTGAAAACCTCCCTTTCTTGCTCCCTCTATCCTTAATCTCACCCTAATTAGCTCATTCCTAATATCGTTGTCCTCTGGGATGCCCTTTCTATTATTAACTACCGCTTCTTCATCCTAAAAATTTTCCCTTCATTTTCTTGTCATTGTATTTCTAGCACCTAGCAGAATGCAAAGCAAACCACAGGGGATTAATAAATGCTTGTTGGTTGATTGATTGAGCGAATACTTCTCACGCTGAGGAAAAGCTGGTTTTCTCTGAATGACCCCTCATGCATGGTCACCTTCTTTCAAGCCTGGATTTTCCTTCTCTCATGACCTAACAATATACCAAAGTCCAGAGTTGGTGTTATGGTGAGGGAGGACAGGATGCATGGAATCTAGGAAATAAATCACGAGGAGTTTTGCCTTTGCAGTTACTCCTGGTGCCTGGGTGGGTTTCTGCCAGGCCTAGAGGCCTGTGGGCTACCCGAGTCTGCTTACCTCACCTCTCGAGGTCTTCGGTTGGCCAGACTGGATGCTCGTATGAGAGAAAGGACGTTCCAGAGTCGAACAAGGGTTGAGCTTTATTTCAGGGTCTAGTTACAAGTGCAGGGGAATACTTCCTTAGGAGGGAGCGAAGAATCTCCCAAGGAGGCAAAGATCTTACAATAAGAGATTGGAAGTAGAAGTATAAGCGGGGAGAGAGGGGGAGGGGAGAGAAGAGAGAGGAAAAGCGGAGCCTTGTTGTCCTGTCCGCTCTGCGCCCCTCTGCCCAAGAGAGCTTTCAGGCTTTCCTGATCCTACTTAAACTCTTCAGCAGCATAGTTTGCATCTGAATACCGTGCTGTTAGATAACAATAGTGTGCCCAGATCCGGGACAATCTCGAGGGTGGGGAGAGCTCTCTCCCATCACGTCTCTCACGGGAAGAGGCGGAAATACACGAGATAGCTCGGTTCACCTCGATTCCCAGCCGTTTCCTGGGGGGTCTCGTGAGAACTCTAAGATTTAGAAGTTCCCACCTTTACCCGCCCAAGACTGTCCACATGGAATTGAGCTTCCAACCCTAGCAGGTTTCCGTTATAATCTTCCTAAAGAACCTCTGCAAGGCACAAGTAGAGGGATGAGATGGAGAAAAAAGGTAGAGTAGTTGCATTGGAGACATGCACACGATTGACTGTGGGAGGAAAAAAAGATACCACTTATCTTCCCATCCTTTTATTAGCTGGTTACACACCCTTTGGGATCAAAACCACAGCCCCTATTTTGGAGACCACTCATCTAGTCCAGTTCCCTCTTGTAATAGATGAGGAAACTGTGCCGCAAAGAAGGTAAATGACTTGTCCAAGAACACACAGGTAGAAAGTGGAACAGTTGGTATTTGAACTCAGGTCCTTTGACTCCAAATCTATCCAGATGGAGTTATCTCTTCTTCAATGACTCACTGTACAAGATGCCCACAACTTCCTCTTCTATCTCTGAGTAACACAGTTCAATTTAAATAAATTCAACAAGCATATGTTAAACATTTACTATGTGGGAGGCATTGGGAATGCTAAGAAAAAAACAACCTGGCCATCAAAAATTTTACATTCCTTTGAGTGGAGGAGAGAACAATCCAATCCAATTCTTTCTATCAATATTTACTCCTGGCCTCTGGCAGACTTCTTTAAAATAAACACATAAAAGAACTTCTTTATTAAAGGAACTACACCTATATCTCCTTTCTAATTAAAAAAAATCATTTAGAACACAGCTAAATATTTAATTAGATATAGTGACTATATATCTGACCATTGGGTTTATCTGAACAATAGGAAAACATTTAAATGGACACATTTGCTTCAATTTGTTGTTCAGCCATTTCAGACTCTTCATGCTCCTTTTAGAAATTTCTTGGCAAAGATACTGAAGTGGTTTGCCATTTTCTTCTCCATCTCACTTTATAGATGAGGAAACAGAGGCAAATAGATTTAAGTCACTTGCCCAATATCACACAGCCAGTAAGTGTCTGGGGCCAGATTTGAACTCGCAAAGATGAGTCTTCCTGACTTCAGGCCCAGCACTCAATTTACTGTGCCACCTAACTGCCCCAGGTATGAAAGAGGAAACTAGTCAGGTGCAATGTTTTTGTTTGTTTTTCAAATGAAGCATTTATTGGAAAGAATGGAGCAGCATCCTATCTTATAGTGAAGAAACTCTTGTGTTCCCTTCCAAGTGTTTGCCAAAAAAAATTTGTTTACCATTTTGTAAACCCAACCTAAGTATACTTTAGGTTGGTCTTTAAAAGGGAGGTGGCAGGTATATAGTTAAAGGTAAGTTAATGAATGATCTTATCTTGGTAATTTTTGAATCCCCTGTTTGAAACAAGTCTTAGAATCTAGAAATCAACTGGAAAAAAATATCTAATTTTGCACAAGAGGAAACTAAGGATTTTCCAGAGGGTAGGGGTTTTCCCCAGTTCAAAGATGTTGCAAGGAATAGATCTAGGTCTGATCCCAGATATTTTGACAGCATTTCTGGTGCTCTTTCTTCTGAAAGCTGTTACTCTTAAACATGCCCTGCATCCACAAAGCAACATAACTTTCACTAAAAGATAGCACCAAATCAAAAGGACAGTGTCTAATGTTTCTTCTATCTTTTAATGCAGGATAATCACTATGGGTAGAGGTGCTTGTGCCCATCTTACAACTAGGAGATACATTGATATTTACAATGCAAATCTGTGACAAGACAACCAGACAGGTGGTCCCCACAACCCATCTATAACTTAGATACAATTGACTGAGTCTCAGAAACATTAAGAAATTCAGCCATAGTCACACAGCAGTTATCTGTGGCAGGATTTGAATCTGGCTCTGCCTTACTGATTCTATCCACTACATACACCAACTTTCATGGCATAGAATGCATTTTCCTGTAGACCTGGTAACTAATTTATAATTAATCATTTCATTGGTAATTGGTTGATTGATATTCCGCAGTCCAGACTGTGGAATACTTTGCCCAACTCTGACTCACTTAAATCCAATTGATATGCAAGTCAAACTATCACCCTCATGATGTCATTGGTCCTCTTCCAAAACAAAGGATGAACGACAAAAACAAGAAGAAGGAATAGAATTGCTTCTCAGCTATTGACTATAGGGTTTGAGAAAAAGAAATCAAACTCAGATCATTCTTGGGAAGAAAAAAAAATGTGTGACTGTAGTTTTAGAAAAGAAAATGATTACTTAGTTAAAAAAACAACAAAATGAATAGTCTAAATGATTGATAAGCATTAAGTGCAACTCTTCATATACATTTAGCATTATTTTAAAATCCCACTAAGCAAGAGTGCTAGCTTACCTTTTCCGTGTTCCTCATCAATTTTATCCACACTGGAAAGATGGGCTTGCGTTTCCTGGGGAATAGCTCCTGGCAATGGGATATCAAAAAGAGTGCTTGTAGGTGTCATCACTTTTATATCATTCCTTTTCAGTGAATCTTGAGGAAGTTGAGTGCTGGGAGGTGTGCCTTGTGGTTCACAAACTTCTGAAATAAGATCAAATATTTATAATACAGTGAAATTAAAATGTGTACAGAATTTTGACTGCTGTTGTCCAATTGTTTCCAAATCATTGTGACCTCTTTTGCTTGTTTGTTTTTTTGGCAAAGATACTGGAATGGTTTGCCATTTCCTTCTCCAGTTCTTTTTACAGATGAGGAAACTGAGCCAATGGGATGAAGTCACTTGGTCAGCCCATAAGTATCTGAGGCCAGATTTGAACTCAGTGAGATGAGTCTTCCTGACTGCAGGTCTGACGCTGTATTCACTGAGTCACCTAAGTATCCTGTGCCAAATTAGAGTAATAACAATATTAATGATAATAGTAGTTAATATTACATAGCATTTAAAAGTTCTCAAAAGTTATAAAGTTCTGATCTCTTGGAAATGACATTACGGGTTCTTTAAAACATGTATTTAATTTTAAACTTTATATTTTAATTATACAATAGGAAGACTACTGTGAATTTTTAAATTTGGTTTAAGTATACGTTATATAGAAAACTATTACTTTTAATAATGCAAATAGAACTAGAACTAGAGTGGAAACAACTGGGGATCTGTCCAGGGTCTCTAAATTTAAGGGCTTCTGACAGCACTTGCAAATATTCTTCAGCAACACAGAGACAGCAAAACTTAGTATCCAATTAGCAGCAGTACTAATTTAAAATAGAAAGCTACCAGGTTGTATACCAGGGGCTTGCACCTCTTCTTGGGGGTTTCTGCTTCCATTTTCATTAAGAGGTGTTAATGCATCCCCCCTACACCCAAGAAGTGTTTTGTTCTTTTTTGACATTTCTGCATAATTTTCTAAATAAAACTTTCTATAAAAATCAGAGTAAATGGTGCTTTGTTTCCCTGACTTCAGGAGCTACTTCATTTGGTACAATTTAACAATTTGGCTATTGATTGAGCTGTGTGATAACCCTAAAAAATGCCCACCTTTTCCTTGTTCAGTTTGATACCAACTGAGTTGTTTCTCAGGAAGATCTGGTGAAAGACAAGATTTCTCAGATTCCATGCTTCAAAAATTCTGATTAAAGGATAAGCTAGGATCAGTCTGGATAATGCAGTGGAAAGAGAGCTGAATACAGGGTTCAGAGACCTGGGTTCACCTCCTAGTCTGATACTTAGGATGACATTCTACCATAGTCATATTATTTAACCTCTGTGAATTGAATTATCTCATTTGTAAAATGTGGATTTATGGTGAAGAAAATATTCTATAAATCTTAAAGTATGTGAAAGTAGTCACTGGAGACCCTGGAGTGCTTTTGCCATTTTCTTCTCCAGACCATTTTACAGATGAGAAGACAGACAAATGGGGTAAAACTTGCCCAGGTTCACATAGTTAGTAAGTGTCTTAGGCTAGGTATGAACTTATGAAGCTGAATCTTTCTGATTCCAAGCCCAGAGCTCCTTCCACTGCACCATCTAGATGCCATAGAAGACTCCTGAGTTCAAGTGTAGTCTCAGACACTTACAAGCTGTGTGATTCTGGGAAAGTTACTTAACAGTCTCAATTTCCTTATCTGTAAAATGAGCTGGGGAAGAAAATAGCAAAAACTCAATATCTTTGCAAAGAAAACCCCAAATGGGGTTATAAAGATTCAGACACAATTGAAATGACTGAACAACGACATAATAATGAAAAGCCTCAGAAACTGTGCCAGGAAAGGTGAGATGTCATTTGCAAATCTGACACAGGAAAGAACAATTACAGATAATATCATCCACAAAGAAAAATGTAAATAAAAACCAAGCTTCTATCTAGTTCCAGAAGTCAGCCTCACTGTTTGTCCTCCCATTTATTTTGACATGTAGAAGTTGGACTGAAGAATAAAAATAAATTGAAGAATGATCTCGTAAAATTTGAGTGCCCCCAAATTCAGATATGTATCATCACAGGAGGGTTGGCAGTTTTTGCTGGTATCTTATGTTTTAATATCATGATTATGTTTTAAAGGAAAAAAACAGGTAAGGTAAGCTGAGCAATACAGTGATTCCTTTGGATAGTGCCTATAATATTTTGAGCTATTGTCTCCAACTTCATTTATGAAAACAAAGAGGTACATTTCCTCCTTTTTTTTTGCTAGAACCAATATTGTTAATTATAATCATACAATGTTCACTTTGGTTTTTCATGTTCTTTTAATTTACATTATTTTAATTGTTGTGTATATTATTTTCCTTGTTCCTTGTTTCCGTGACTCTAGTCTAAGGCAAAGTCCAACTTTTTTTTATATTACTACATTTTCATCTTAGTTTCCTCATCTGTAAA
Source organism: Notamacropus eugenii (assembly GCF_028372415.1). Classification (NCBI taxonomy): domain Eukaryota; kingdom Metazoa; phylum Chordata; class Mammalia; order Diprotodontia; family Macropodidae; genus Notamacropus; species Notamacropus eugenii. The sequence goes on from NC_092874.1 coordinate 372,337,298, forward strand.
ACAGAAGTAATGATACTGTTTTCACAGAGTCACAGATCTAGAGTCTTAAGGAATCTCAGAGATCTTCTAGTTCCTCTCATTTTTCTGATGAGGATGGTGAGGCTCAGGTGACTTGCCCAAGCATGCAGGTAATAAGATTAGTGATGGTATCCGAACCCAGTTCCTCTGATTCCATAGCCAGTGGTCTTTCCATTGTACCATGCTGCCTCAAAGTTTAGAATAAATAAGTAATTCCCTGAAGTGGTAGAATTATTCAAATTTGCATGCATATTTCTACTAAGGCGGAACCAATTGCCATATTTCATATAAACATAAACTTCAAATAGTACAGATTTGAATACATGCTGCCACTTCAGGGGATTCATTATTTGCAACAACATTGTTGTCTGTTCTTCGTTCTTGAAGAGGACCATGGCATCAGCAAGATGATGCCATGACATGCAAGTGAATTGAATTGAAGTGAGGGAGGGCTGTGCAAAGTCACCAGCCTCACTTTCTCCTCTGGAGTCATCTGGGTCCAGTGGTGAAATGACTAGATGGCCCTGGATGCAGTGGGAGACCTTGACCTTTTTTAAGCTAAGGTCTTTCCTGGGTCTCAGTTTGACTGAGGCAATGGCCATTCAGTGATTAAGGCTAGGTGAGAAATGAGACAAAGAATGGCCTCTTTTACCTAGTCAAAAAAAATCAATCTGGGAGGGAAAGACCCTGAGAATTTCTGGCCAAAATAGAAATAATTGCTATTTATTCACAGTAATCGGTATCTGACTGTATTATTAATATATGAGGTTTAGATGTCATGATAAAATGTTTTTTAAATGAAGTAACACTAAAATTCAATAGAAAAGTCTATAAAATACATCTGAAACTAACATCAAAAGAGTCTCTCATGTAGCATAATGCATAATTCATTTAGATGTTGACTTTAGGCCTTTGAAAGAATTTTGATGATTATCTGTTATGAGCTGAGGTTCTCTGTTAAATAATTTTCATCTCCCAGTAATTCACTGATGCTTTCAAATAGATGCATTAATTCAGTTAACCTCCAGCTCTATTTTTCATGTTAATTTTCTCATTCTCATCTCTCTGTTGGAATTAAAAATGAAATTCTCAAACATCAGAAGGCGATGTGTGTGCATGCAAATACACATGTTACACATACACACACACACACACACACACACACACTGATAACCCATATTTTCCACTATTTATTATGCCTTTTTACACCACAATAACTTTCCCATATGTATCCACTTCCCTTAATACCATTTCTAGGCAGAACTCAACCAACAACATGTCTGTGTCTTCTAGCATATGCAACATTTCACATCAGTAACGTTCCATTGCCATTTTGGGGAGAGCACCATTGCTTTCTCCTCTTGGCTCTGGGCTCGAGGATGGTCTCTTCAAACAATCTGAGCATTGCCCATAATAACATTCCTTGTAGGCTCATGAAGAAGTAGTCTACATTACAGTGTTGTGAAACCCAAATAGAAACAGATGTCTGCAGGCACCATTCTAACTTAGAAAACCACAAGTTCACATTACACTAAATTGCATTTTCATTTCTTTTGTTAATCATTTCCCAATTACATTTTAACGGTGTTCTGACCCATTCTCCACTTGGGAGTTTTGCTGGCTCCTTGCCTCTCTGGGGTGGCAAATATATAATACAATCTCTGAGTTACAATGTATCGATTTACCAGAAGCATTCCCTAATTTGGAAGTGCATAGTAACTGACACTTATAGAGAACTTTAAGGTTTGCAAAGTGCTTCAAAATATTGTCTCATTTAACTCTCGTAGTAACCCTAAAAAGTAGGTACCATTTTTATACCCATGTTAAAGATGAGGAAACTAAGACAGGCAGCACTTAAATGACTTCACCTGGGTCACACAGCTAGTTAAGAGTCAGAGACAGGATCTGAATTCAGATGTTCCTAATTTCATGCCCAGCACTCTATCCTCTGTGCTATCTAGCTGCTTCTAAATCCATTATGAGAGCTGACTTATTATTTGTCCCTGGTAGCTAGTGGTATCAGTGGATAGAGCAGATAGAGATCTGGGCTCAGAGTAAAGAAGACCTCAGTTTAGATGCAGCCTTTGACATTTACTAGCTGTGTGACCCTGGGCAATTCACTTAACCTCTGTTTGCCTTAATCCAACTGAGAAGGAAATGGCAAACCACTCCCATATCTTTGGCAAGAAACCCCATGGACAGCATTTGTGTACCATGTTTCCCTGGGTCATGAAGTGTTGAACACGACTAATTGACTGAACAATAATAAAAACATGGATATAAAGAATCCCCAAAGTCTTAGAGCAGTTCAGAGCTTTAATAGCTTAAAGCACTTATTTTAATGGATTATTTTAATTTAATAGCTTAATTTAATGACAAAAGGCTTACTTTAAGCATTAGTAGTTTAAAACTTCACTAAGGCTATTGTGACACCCAATATATAAAAAAGAAAACCATTTCAGGAAACACATAGAATTAATTGCCATTATCTGGTATTTATTCACAAAAACACAAATGCAAAGAGCCATTCAGGATTAATAAAGTCATCTTGGTCATGGACTTTGGGAGTGAAAAAAAGACTCCTAATGTCTTGTCTTAACTATTCACAATGAAAATATAAAGAGAAAACCCAGACAAGGTGAAAAGAGTTCTTGAGCAGTGAAATCATGAAATGTGATGTATAAATAATAATAATAGTTTTATTTATAATTATTTAGCGCTCAGTATAGATTGCTGCATTTTATCTCACAGTAGCCTTGTTATTAGTATTCCCATTTTCCCCTTTGTCTTTTTTAATTTTTAAAAATATTTTATTCATTTTATTTGAATTTATGGAATAAGACACTCAGTTCCATACCACAGTATAATAAGATACTTATACTTTGAAACTGCAAATCTATTAGGTATAATTTGCTATTCCTTTAAAAAAATATAATAAAAGTATCATGTAAATTTTTCCCCTTTTTTAATTTCCTCCTCCCCTGCCCTAAAGATTGCCAAATATAATACTAACTAAAAGATGACAATAATATATCACAAAGATTATATATTATAATCAAGTGGGATTTATACTAGGAATGCAGGGATGTTTTAATATAAGGAAAACTATTAATATAATTATGTCAGTAATTAAAGTAAAAAAGTCATAGGATTATAACAATAGATACAGAAAAAGCTTTTGACAAAACACTATCAGGGGTGGGGAACCTGCAACCTCCAGGCCACATGTGGCCCTCTGAGTCCTCAAGTGCAGCCTTTTGACTGAATCTAACCTGTGCAGAACAAATCCCCTTAATAAAAGGATCTATTCTGTAAAACTTGGAGTCAGTCAAAAGGTCACACTCAAGGACCTAGAAGGCCATATGTGGCCTCAAGTTCCTCCTCCTCCGCACCCTGGTTGCACTCATTTTTATTTAAAACACTTGAAAATATTGGTATAAATGGATTTTTTCTTAAATTGATAAAAAAACACTTATCTAAAACTATCAACATTCCCATTTTAATAATTACAACAACGACAACTAGTAATTCTGTCCTCTACTATGTGCTATGCATTGTGTTAGGTGCTTTACAGATGATCTAATTTCATCCTCACAACAACTCTGTAAGGTAGGTGTTATTACTACCACCATTTTATAAATGAGGAAACTGAGGCAGAGGTTAGCTGGTTTACCCAGAGTCACATCTAGAAAACATCTAGAAAAGACTAGATCCAAACTCAGACTTTTCTGACACTCTACCAACTAGCTACCTTCCAGATTAGAAAACTGAGGCTGGGAAAAATTAAAGTGAATTGCCCAGAATCATAATAATATTAAGCATCTGAGGCAGTTTCTAATTTCAAGCCCAAAAGTCTATTTACTCTGCCCCCTAATTGCCTTAAAAATGCATATGGAGCCTAAAATCCTCATTAAAGAGTAAACCCTCATTATATATCTACATCAAATCATATGTCCAAAATATAACACTAAATTCTTCAGGAATCTGTGTTTTTGTAGGCATTGAAAAAAAATTTTCTCCACTGATGCAGTTCACTTCCCCTTTGGGTTTTTGTAGTTGATTTAGTTCAGTGATTCTTAAACTGGTGTCCATGGATCTATTCTAGGGCACCTATTCTAGGGGATCTATTGATTTAGGTTTATTTTCAATGAAATTTAATTTTTAAGAAATGTATTTATTTTACCCAAAATTGAGCATTTCCTTCAGTGAGGAATGTAGGCAGCAAACGTTGTTCTGAGAAGGTGTCCATAGGCTTCCCCAGACTTCCAAAGGTGTTCAGGCTTCCTTTCCCAAAAAATAGATTAAGAACCTCTAATTTAGTAAGCTATCACATCTGTAAGTAACTAATCAACAATAAGTAATGAGCGATGAGTGGCTAAACCACTGATGATGAGTGTCTGTGAACCAACCTAAGCTGGTGGTCTGAAGAAAGTAGTCTGTCTTTTCAAGGGGTGCATGGGTAAATATATAACAACCAGCTCATCAAAAGAAAAAAAGCATAAATGATGGACTTTTAAATTTAATCTGCATGATTAACATTTTCACCACTTTTCTTAATTCTATATGGTCACCAAAACAATAAATCAAATCCTTACTTGTAGTGCTTGCTGACTTCTGAGGTATGAATATTCGAAAAATTTTAACAGCCAGTGCTTGAGAATCACTGGCTTCAGCATACCCCTGCCTTTACTCCAAGTCTTTCTGTCTTAGTAGGACCTTCCAGAACTGGTGACAAACTGTCCAAAATGAGGAAACAAAGGAGTCTGATGGAAGACAAACAAATGAATAGTTAGAATTACGCTAGTTAGAATTTTTGGTGTGTTAGTCCTGTCTCCCACAAGCTGTTCTGATTCCAGAAGGATCTTACTATTGTTACTGTAGATGTTGGAATATCCCTTGCCCTTGATAAAAGATTATAACATGGTAGATTCAAAGACTGATAGGGAAATATCATACGACAGCTCATTCCACCTGCCTTTTAGATAGTTTTTGAGGAAAGATACATCCTTACATTTTGCAAGGGAGCAAACTGTAATGGAAAGAGATCTGGAGAGTTAGGCTCAAAAGGCAGCTTGGTTTAGTGGAAAGTGCTAAATTTGGATTGAGAGGATCTGAGTTTGGATCTTAGCTCTGCCACTATCTAGCTGTGTGACATAGAAAAGTTGCTTCACCTCGGGACTTAGTTTCCTCAATTCTAAAATGAGGATGTTGGAATAGGTGACCTCTCAGGTCTGTTACTACTCTAAAGCTGTAATCCTGAATATTGACCTTACAACTAAATAGATTTATGAAAGGGAGCAAGTGACAACCTTTCTGGGTCTTCTGTGCCCCTCTTTTTTTTGTACAATGAATATACTTAACTAGATAATCCATAATTTCCTCCAGGGTTATAACCCAATTCATTTATTTCTAACTTCCAATAAAGATTTATGATCTAAATAAGCCATTTCTAAAACTTGCTCTAACAAAAGATTACACAAACTTTTGCAAATTCTCAGAAACCATGAAAGAAGTATAATTTTTTGCTAGTTTATGTATTTCCCAATCAAGACTAGAAGGAAGACACTTTGGCAAGGTTGAGGACAAAGATGCTTGATTTTTGTAGGACCTGCTCAAACTAAGGAACTGTTTCTGAATCTGGTTTGGGTCTTTGATAGCATTGGTGACCTAAGTCCATTATCTACTGTCTCATTTTCCCGGTTTCCTCTTCCCACTCCACCCCTGCCCCCTGTCTCCTGCCTGACACAAAATTCTCCAGTATCCCAGGTTTGTAGTTATACTTCAGGTTAAAATGATGAATCACACTCAAAAAGCTCCCTTTTGCATAGCGCTTTGTTTTCCTCACAATGGCACTATGAGAGAAATATTAGGAGCATCATTATGTGGCGGATATCAAAATGATGACCATAGGAATAACCTAATAACTTAATCATGAACACTGAAAACATAGGCTTGTGACATGGGATTATAAAAACCAACGTTTGAAGCAACTAGAGGATTAGTAAATCTGCAAATATCGTTTACCTCATTTGGACAGTTGACATCTGTTGGACAGCCTATTGATGTCTGTCAAAACAATAAAAATGTTAAGAACTGTTCCATTTCAGACCCTTAGAATGGAGCAAAATCTTTTTTAAGGCTGTGTTAATACCCTCCAACAACAATTTGACTCTCTTGACTTGAGCTATTTGACTTGTTTGTCTTAACTGTCATGTAAGTTAGTTAAAACTAGAATGGAACATTCAAAACTTTAACCTGGGGTGCCAACATCTAGAGGGGGTATGCTTACTTTACTTTATGGTTCTTTAGTCCACCAGCCTTGCTACATAATCCAACCATCCCAGCTCCCTCAACTGGCCCTTGGCAGCCACTCTGAGGTGCTTATTATCCTTTGGGTCACATTTCATGCGTACAACTGCCACATGCCCCTTTCTGTATCCTTCTACCTCTCCAGAGGTGGGTCATCTCTTTCCCCAATACGACTGCTTTCAACTGAAGGGACTGGCACTATGCCCTTTACGGGGGATGCCTATAACATCCTTCACATTCATAGAAGATATTGTGAGACCTATGTCTACCCCAAACCCAACATAGCATCCCAGAGTCTTTTTCCTGATGAGGTCCAGGTTCTCCTCCCTCCCACATTGCCATAGTTGCTAGCATGATAGCAAACATGGCACAATGGAAAGAGCACCAATTTTGAAGTTGGAGGACAGGCACTCAAATCTTATCTCTGCCATTATCTGCCTGACATTGAGTAAATCCCTTAACCTTTCTGGGTCTAAGGTTTCTCTTCGGTAAAATAAAGTTGATTCTGATGGTCTCTAAATTTCCTTCAAGCTCTAACTCTGATCTCTGGTTAAAACAACAACAAATAATCATTTTAAACCTTCACATTTTTTAGCTATTTACTTTCCTCACTTCAGTCTACTGAGCTAAATCATACAAACATCATTGTTCTCACTTAACAGATGATATATCTGAAGTTGGGAAAACTTAAATAATTTGTCCATATTCTCAGCAGAGAGAACTAAGAGTCTTCCAGAGCCTTCCAACCCTAACTCCACTGTTATTTCTAATTTATCACACTGCTTCTTAGACAAAATCTTGAAGAGGCTATGTTTGGTCTGTATTAGAATAAAAGGTCTAGACTATATCAGAGATTCCTGTTTCACCCTTCCTTCTCCACCCCTTCCTGTTCCTTGTGAGTAGACTCATAACTCAGACTCATGTGACTCAGGCTTCCACATGACTTAAGCAGTTCACATGGACCTATTAATGAATGAGAAAGATCTTGCCATTTAAATTGCCACTACAATAGGGTAGGCATTGTTATTCCCAGTTTTCAGAGGAGGAAACTGAACTACAGGAAAGTCATACCTTGCCCATTGTTGAAAGATTGGCCAATAATAGACATGGAATTTGGAATGCACTCATAAGATGATGTAATAGTAATTTAAATGGGAAGATCTTTCCCATTCATTAATAGACCTATGTGACCTGCTTAAATCTCATGGAAGCCTAACTCACATGTGATGAGAGGAGCTTGCTGAATGGGTGGAACAGGAAGAGTGGGGCAGAACTGAGAGGAAGTTGGTGAGAGCAGTTAGGGTGAAGAGAGAGAGGATATAGGCAAGCAGACAGCTAGACTTCTGAGTGTTTGTTTGTGGGAGGAGCCCCAGGGGTGAGGGGGAGGCTTGGGAATGGCTTTGTCCCCTGCCTTGATAATGTGTATTGGCTTCTTGGCTACTATTATGGATTTGGTTTCTGGTTTTGGGATTTGGTTTTCTGGTGTCTGAATAAATGTTTTTCTTTTACCTTCTATATGTAGAATCTGTTATACTTTGCTACTGAGAACTTTACCAGCATATTCATAGTCACCACTAGACCTGTGAATATTGCCTTGGTGATACAGATGACAGAGTAGTAGACATAACTTAATGAGTCTGTTGACTCTAAGTTTACAAACCAATTAACTACAGCACAGAAAGGTTAAGTGACTTTCCCAGGGTCACACAGCTTGTAACAGTCAAAGGCAGGATTCAAACTCACTTCTTCCAGACTCCAGTTGGCTGTCATCTAGCATTTATAATGCAACTGTTACATGCTCAATATTGGGCTAAGCATTGGGGATACAAAGAAAGGTAAAAAACTGAGATGCATATACGATAAATTTGAGATAATCTCAGAGAAAAGGCACTAAGATTAATGAGGATGATGAAAGTCTTCTTGGAGAAGAGAGATTTCAGCTGAAACATGAAGGTAGCCAAGGAAGCTATGAGGTAGAGACAAGGATGGCTCTAACCACTACTTTTTAGGAGTATTTTGATAAAATTTTCACCATATCACCTTACATGTCCATAAAACACCACATCGTTCCTGAGATGAATGACATCAAGTTACCATTATCAGTAATGAAGAAGATTTACATAATGACTAGGTAATGTCGGCAGGGCTTCTTTGAGCAATGTAACTATTTTAAACATAATTATTCCAATACCGCAACGGTCTGTAAAATTATTCAGCGTGGGTCTGCCCTCCATCAATACAGATCAATATCAGCTTCATGCCAGGTCATGAAAGAGGTATCGTAAAGTCTCAAGTAGAAGTTAGTAATATATTTGAAATCTATTGTCAAAGTACATGTAGTTGATTCCCAAAAGGAGCTAGCTTGGGCTTTGGACAACAGGCATAAAATGCCTCACAGACTTCTAACTGAGCCTTTCCAAAGTTTTGCTCCACTAACCTGGTCTCTGAGGGCTCCGTATCAGCTTCATGCCATGCCATGAAGAGATTACAGGAAAGGGGTTATACTAATGATAAAGTATGTCTAGGTAATTCCTTCAACTCACTGCTTCATACTGGCCCCCAAAAATTAGCCATAGTGTTTTCTGCCCCCCACAAGTAAATTAATTTGCTTTCAGTCTTCAATAATCACTTTCATAAGTTCAAATTTTTTCCCCCTCCTTCACTCTTTCCTGAAGATTGCATGCAATCTTATCATGGGTTCTACACATGCATTCCTGTTAAACACATTTTCACAAGTCACATTGCATTGAAGAATTAAAATGAAGGGGAGAAGCCATGAGAAAAATGAAACATAACAAAGGATAAAATAGTCTGCTTAATTCTGCATTCTGACTCTGTAGTTCTTTCAATGTGGATGGCATTTTGCATCCTGAGTCCTTTGGAAATGTTTTAATTCCTTGTATTGCTATGAAGAGATAAGTCTATCAAAAATAGCCCTTGCACTGTGGCTGTTACTGTGTCTAATTTCTCCTGGTCCTGCTCACTTCACTCAGCATCAGTTCATATAAGTCCTTCCAGGTTTTTCTGAAGTTTGCCTGTTCATCATTTCTTATAGCACAATAGTATTCCATTGCATTCACATACCACAAGTTGTTCAACCATTCCCCAATTGATGGGCATTCCCTTGATTTCCAGTTCTTGGATACCACAAAAGGAGCTGCTACAAATATTTTTGTACATGTGAATGCTTTTCCCATTTTTATGATCTCTTTGGTAAAACCCTAGAAACAGTATTGCTAGTACAAAGAGTATACACATTTTTATAGTCCTTTGGACATAGTTCCAAATTGCTGTCCAGAAGAATGGCTGTTATCTTACAGCTCCATCAATAATAAATTAATATTCCTACTCTCCCACATCTTCTCCAGCATTTATCATTTTCCTGTTTTATCATGTCAGTCAATCTGATATGTGTGATGTGGTACCTCAGAGTTGTTTTGATTTGCATTTCTCTAATCAATAGTGATTTAGAGCATTTTTTTCATGACTATAGATAGCTTTAATTTCTTCTCTGAAAACTGCCTTTTCATATTCTTTGATCTTTTATCGACTGGGGAATTAGCCATAGTATTTTCTTAAAAAACTTAGGGAATACAACTGAGAAAATTTGAAAGAATAAAAAGAAAACCAGTCTACCTTTCTAAATCTATCATCCATTACTCTCCCAAATTCTTAGCACAATGCCTGCCATGGGAACAATTAATGCTTGTTGACTTGATTTGAATCCATGAATTCTACAGTTCAGTCATATTGATTTACTTGTTGACCATCACATACAACATTGCATCTCCCATATGCAAGCTTTGCATAGGCTATCTCCCATACCTGGAATATATTCTCTCCTGGTTTCAAATTCATAGTTTTTCATTGTTCAGCTTAAGGTCCACCTCCTAAAAGAGGTTTTTTTCCTAATTGTCCTAGTGACCAGTGCCTCTTTGTACCTCCACCATTAAGTAACCCTGTATTTACTTTGCATATATCTGTATAATTGTATTTAATTATATGGATTTACGTATTTTCCATGATAGAATGTGAACTTTTTGAGAGCAGAGACTGTTGTTTTTATATTGTCTACACTTAGCTTAGTGCCTGACATATGATTAACAGATGTTTATCGATTGATTAATTGATTTGTAGTCTTAGAGACCAAAGTTAAATTGAATCCTTGAGTGTAAGATGATGGCTCAGTTTCTTATGGTCATTCAGTAATATATTAAACAGGATTACATGTAACCTTCCTTCCTTTCCTTCCCCCAGAAGTTCTGGCCCCTCTCCTTCCTGTTTTTTTCCTTTGTTTTTTCTTTATTTCTTTTGTTTGTAAACCACCATCAAGAAGTCTTTATTTTCACCTGTAAAAGCGCTGAAGTGGCTCTTCATCAATTAGAATAGCCTGGCACACTTGAGAGATGGAATTCTAGAATCACCTACTGCCAACAAAATTTCATCATATTTTATTTGTATTTAGAATGTTGCCATACTTTAAGTACCTGAGCTTTTCTGCTGATAAAATTATTGCTATTTGAGTCTCTATGCCCATCATTAACATGCTATAAGCCTCTTCCCCAATCTTTTTATTTCATACTCATTAACCACATCTACTGCACTAGTCTTAGACTTCTTCCTTCTATATCTTTCTATCTAGTCATTCCTGCAAGTATTCTATTCACTAAACTACCTGTTTCAAAGTCTGTAGACTCACATTTAAAGAACTGCATAATTTGGTCCTAACATATCTGTCCAAACTTACCACATATAACACCCCTTTTACATATTCTAGACTCCAGTTAAACTTGACTAGTCACAATCCTCCCAATATATCTCACATTTCCCTGTCTCTGTTCTATTCCTAACTGTCTTCTATATACTTTACAAAAAAATTCATCTTATATCTATAATGTTAAAATCTTTCATAGCTCCAGTGTGAATGGAAATATCTTTTCATTTCCCTAGTGAGAAATAATCTTTCTATTATATTTCATTTTCTCTCATATTTTATGCAGCAATATACTTATTTACATACTCAAATTATTTCTCTTATTATATTGTAAACTTCTTAGTCATAGTAGTAACAGAAGTAGTAACAGTAGTTTGTTTTTATTGTTTTGATGTTTACCCTAGAAATGAGCATAATGCCTTCTCCATGATAGGAAATTGACAATGTTTGACAAATTAATAAAGACATCTTAAACTTGGAGCTTCACAAATTTATCATCTGTATCATTCACTTGAGCAGCTTGGTGGCACAGTGAACAGAGTGCTTGGCTTGGAGTTAGGAAGACTCATGCTCCTGAGTTCATGTCCAGTCTCAGACACTTTCCAGCTATGTGATCCTGGGCAAGTCTCTTAACCCTGTTTGCCTCAGTTTCCTCCTCTGTAAAATGACTTGAAGAAGGAAAAGGAAGACCACTCTAATATCTTTGATAAGAAAGTTTCAAATAGGATCATGAAGAGTTGTACATAGAAAAATAACCGAAACAACAAAGTCATTCATTTAGCATCCATATATAATTATCTCATTTCTTTTTATTGTACAAAAGGCAATATGATGCTATCAAGTCAAGTCAACATGAAATTATTAAGTGCTTATTATGTCTTAGGCAACTATGCTAAGTGTTACTGATGCAAAGAAAAGCAAAAACAGTCCTTTCCATCAAGGAATTCCTGGTCCAGTGCTGTAGTGGGAAGTACATTAGATGTAAAATGCTGAGTTCAATTTATAACTATGACACATACTAACTACGTGCCTATGGGCAAATCAGTTTAGATCTCCTAGCTTTGATTTCCTTATTTGTAAAAGAAAGACGAAAGATGAAAGTAGCTGATATTAATATTTGCACTAGCTATCTCAAAGAGTTATGATGATCAGATAGAATAATATTCACAAAGTGCTTTGCAAATCTTAAAGTGAATAATAGTCATAATGTGAATAATAGTCATTATGTTTGTTATTCAGGGGTGGGGCCAAGATGAAGGAGTAAAAGCATGGACTTGCTAGAGCTCTCCCCTCCAACCCAGCCAAATACCTGTAAAAAATGACTCTAAGCAAATTCTGAAGCTACAGAATCCATAGAATGACAGAGTGAAGTAAATCTCCAGCCCAAGACAGCTTGAAAGGTCAATGGGAAGTATCTAGCTCATGACTCCGGGAGCAGAATGCAGTTCAGTTTGGGCAATGCCAGCACAGACGGGACCTGAGCAAGCCTTGGGGGGACTGAATCTCTGGTGCTTGTGGTGGTTTCCAGATCACACAACCCCAAAACACCAAGGACAAATTGGAAGGTCAGTGGAAAAAACAGTGGGACCTGTGTTGAGAGAGTAGAGTGGTCCAGCTCCAGCACCAGGGAGCAGAGGGGGTGGAGGAACCAGTGGCAGCCACAGTAGCAGGAGTAGCAGGAGCAGCAGCAGTGGTTGTTTCTGAATCTCTAGGCTCAAAGATTGTTGGGGGATAGAGGGGCTGATAGTACATACCCCAACCCCACTGAAAGCAGAGAACTACCTTGCAAAAGAGCTCAAAAGTCAAGTAAATTGCTGGGGAGAAGAGCAAAAACCAGGAAAAAGAATCAGACTATAGACTCATATATTGGTAACTAGGAAGACCAAAATATACAAACTGGAGAAGACCACAAAATCAGAGCTCCTACATCCAAAGCCTCCAAGAAAAATATTAGGCCATGGAAGAGATCAAAAAGGATTTTGAAAAGCAAGCAAGAGAAGTAGAGGAAAAATTGGGAAGATAAATGAGAGTGATGCAAGAAAATAATGAAAAATGAGTCAACTCCTTGCTAAAGGGAACCCAAAAAATGCTGAAGAAAATAATACCTTGAAAAATAGACGAAGCCAAATGACAAAAGGGGTCCAAAAAGCCAATGAAGAAAAGAGTGTCTTTAACAACAGAATTGGTCAGATGGAAAAGGAGGCCCTAAAGCTCACTGAAGAAAATAATTCCTTAAAGATTAAAATGGAGGAGATGGAAGCTAATGACTTTATGAAAAACCAAGAAATTATAAAACAAAATGAAAGAATAACAGACAATGTGAAATATGTCTTTAGAAAAACAACTCACCTGGAAAATAGATCCAGGAGAGATAATTTAAAAATCATTGGACTACTTGCAAACCATGATCAAAAAAAGAGCCTAGACATCATCTTTCAAGGAATTATCAAGGAAAACTACCCTGACATTCTAGAATCAGAAGGTAAAATGGATATTGAAAGAACCCACTGATCACCTCCTGAAAGAGATCCCCAACGGAAAACTCCTAGGAATGCTGTAGCCAAATTCTAGAGCTCCCAGGTCAAGGAGGAAATATTGCAAGCATCCAGAAAGAAACAATTAAAGTACAGTGGAAACACCATCAGGATAACACAAGATCTAGCAACATCTACATTAAGGGATTGAAGGGCTTGGAATATTATATTCCAGAGGTCAAAGGAGGTAGGATTAAAACCAAGAATCACCTAGTCAGCAAAACTGAGTATAATACTTCAGGGGAAAATAATGGACATTCAATCAAATGGAGGAATAGATTATATAGATATATATAGATATATATATAGATTTGTTTTTTTCATAGATTTTATGAATCTGAGGCAGCCAGGTATTCCAACAGACACAGATTCTGGAGTCAGGAAAAGCTGAATTCAAATTTTTCTTTAGATATTTACTGGGTAGTTGAGCCTGGACAAGTATTTTAACTTCTTTCTGTTCAAGTTTCCCCATCTGTAAAATGGATATCATTATTATGAGAATGAAATGAGATAATATTTTCAGATACTTTACAAACCTTAAAGCATTATATATATTCTATCATCATCATCAATATTATGCACATCAATATTATATTGATTTTGGAGAAGTTTCCTTAATGATATTCATCCAATTTAGGTACAATTTATTTGTGGAACTATCAAAGTATTCAGTATTTGTAGGGCACGGATTTGCCGTCTGTTGGTTTACTAAAGATAGTGAGATTCTTACATATAATTCTAGTCACTAGGCTGTGTTTTGCTTGGTATATTTTAAGTGCTAAATTTTTTCAACTTTTAGTCACATTTTGTAAATCTCCTTTCATTTCCTTGTATAATGTGCATTGATCAACCTGATTTTTAAAAGAATACCCTTTCTGCATTTTCTGATGGTGATGACATGATGCTGAATTGTCTGTATAACACTCTCTAATTATATAAGCAAATTAATAGTACTCAATGATTTATATATTTAAGATGTTCCATGAAAGGAGACCAATAATTATATAAATTCTCTATGGTACTTTGGCATGGCATGGCTATACTAGATTTTGAGTTAGTCTGCCTTGAATTAGTCATGTACTCTAGTACACAGCAGCAATCAGTAATAATATTTTAAGCACATGTTACATGCTAAAATATACATGATATGTGACACTTGCTGTGGATACAAAAAGAAGAGCAAAACAGCTCTTACCCTCAAGGAACCTGTGCTCCTTTCACAGTGTATTCCTCTATGAAACAAAGGAGCTTTTAAAGATGATGTCTATAATTCTAACCATTTTTAAGTTCTATGATAAGATTGATTATCTCTTTTGTCCTTAATCTCAGGAAAGGTGCAACTTGAGGTTTATTTTTGAAAGAAACAAATTGCATTGACAAATTTACTGATACAAAGAGAGAATGCAGTCCATTTACTTTCTTTTCTCTTTAGATTGATTGGGTTAGAATTTGGTAATGTGTGGGTTTTTGCTTATGTTTTATGGAAAGCCAAGTCAGTCAGGACTCATAGAATTAATTTTTAAGATCCAGAAGGTTTTATTGACCCACTATTTCAGAACACTAAACATAAATAGTCACTATTTTCTGTCTCTCAGCAGACTAATGAAAGATGTTACTCATAGAAACTATTCCAACCTTGAGGCTAGCTACAAATGCAAGGACACATGTCAATTTCTCTGCTCTGCTGAAACTGTCAAATCTCCATTTCTGAATCCTTAAATTGCCACCCCCACTGCCTATTCAAATAATAGGTATGATCATAAATCTTATTAACTTTTTCACTATTAGAAACATTTTTAGGAAATTAAAAATATTTCTTTTTTGACATCCATCTGTTCTTCAAACGTGGAGCCCTTACCATAATAATTAGGATCACAGACTCGATCTCAGAATTAAAGAGGACCTCCTTGTGTAGCAACTCACCAGGGCAATGGCACGATTCCTTGGAGTTAAAATAGAAAGGACCAGGAGGAATCATTGAATGACAGTCTTGAGGTTCAGGTCTGGAATTAAGTTTTGTGTTGGGGTTACCATAATAATCAATGCTATATAAAACAAGGATAGAGCACTGGGCCTGGAGTCAGAAAGATATGATTTCAAATCTAAGCTCAGATGTTTTTTGACCCTGGGGAAGTCACTTGACCTCTCTCTGCCTCAATTACCTCATTCACAAAATGGAACAATAATGGCACCCACTTCTCAGGCTCATTGTTATGAGCAAATGAGATATTTGAGAAGAGCTTAGTGTGATGCCTGGCATGCTAAGCATTTTTCAAATATTACTCCAAATGTTTGCTGTAATCCTGGTCCTTGTCCCTCTACCTCGTCCATTCTCTAGTACCCTTACTATGTCTACACAATATTACAATACCTTCTGAGGCTCTCTATAGAAAAGAGGTCACTTTCTTCCCCTCTAGTTCCTTCTTGCTATGCTATATACCAAGTATATTGTGTAACTCACACTTTCAACACAAACTAGGAAATATTTGTTCCAAATAGTAACTTGCAAATGTAATTAAGAAAACTAAGAGAATAAATAATTCACTTGCCTAACTTAAAATAAGACAAAACTCTTCTGACTCATTTTCTGTAAGATTAGAGCTCTTTCAAGGAACATTTTTATCTATTTTGTGTTTTAATCATACAGAAGAGGTTCTGAGGAGGATGAGAGGAAACATCAAAGCAAATTATACTTCCAATGATGTGTGATTTTAATTTCATTGAAGGAAACCAGATTATTTCCCAAAGAAAGTTATGTTTTTCTTACATGAAAAAAATAATTAGCATTTACTAAAAAATCAATACCGATCTTGTCTCATTTGGAATATATCATTACCTTTTAAATATCTGTTTTAATGTGCCCTAAGTGAATCCCAGCCTTACCCTTATTCCTGTGATGTTTAGTTACATAGAACATTTACTTTGAGAAGCTAAAATCATTTCCCCATATAAGAAGTTTCCCCTGCCAATTTGTATCAGTACATGTTTTGAAACTTATAGTCTTAGTGAATTGCTTGAGGCACTAGGAGTTTGACTAACTTTCCCAAGGTCACATGCTAAATATGTGTTTAAGACAAGACTTGAACCTAGGTCTTCTTATATCTGAATATGGCACTGCTACCTCTTTAGTTATGAACTTTTAAAAAATACAGCATTCTAACTTGGACATTGACCAAATTAGATGAGAAAGTAATGGCACTATTCCTATTTTATAGACTGGGAAAACTGAATCACAGATTTGAAGTTACTTTCTTAAAGGCACACAGGCTAAAAGGAGTCCATATTTTCCTGGATGATCAGTCAAGGATCACTTGTTGTTGTGTTTGTCTTTCATTTCCAAGAAGACCATGACATCAGCAAATGATGCCATAACTTGCAGCTGATTTTGATTTGAATGAGGGAAGGCTGTGCAAGGTCACTAGTCTCACTTTCTCCTCCGGAGTCATCCAGTGACCAGATATTCATCTGGATCACTTACAGTCTCTGCAAACCTCTAAGTGTTTTCTTAAAGTATTCTTTGAATAAATCCTCTTAATATGGCTAAAAGGCAGGGCCAAGTAGGAGGACCATTACAGAATGGATTAATATGACTTCACCAAAGCATTTTTTTTTTGACAAATCAAGGAGATGGATATATTAGACACATCCACTTTGGCTTCAAGCTTTCCAAATGGGATTGGCTACTCAATCTACAGTAACAATTTTTGTTTTTTGTTTGTTTGTTTGTTTGTTTGTTTTAGCGTACCTTATTTTGGATCAACAAGGACTAAGCAAGATTGAACTTTGGAAAGATTTCTTTTGAGTCCTTGTCATTTTAAGTTCCAGCTAATGAATGGAGAAGGAAATGGGTATTAAGTATTTACTATGTACTAGGCTCTGGGTAAGTAATATACATATATTATTTCATTTAATCCTCACCAGAACCAAGGGGAAGTAAAGAGTGTTATTATCATTTAATAGCTGAAGAAACCCAGCAAATGGAGGTTGTGACTTGCCTCAGATCACATAGCTAGAGTACAATGCTAATATGAATATGTCTACGAATCAACCTGTTTTCAAATGTATTCATCTTAGTCCACTAAGGTGGTTTGTGTAATGGAGGAAAAAGCATTTAGAATCAGAGAACCTGCATTCAAACCACAACTTTGTCATTTACTATCTGTATACTTGGGGCAAGTCCATTGACCTCTTACACTTCGATATCTTCAACTACAAATTAAGGTGGTTTGATGAGATGACATTTTCATTCCCTTATAACTCAGGTCTTCCTGACTCCAAGCCCCATGTTCTATCCACCATGCCATCTAGCTGCCTCTATTTGCTAACCTCACTTCTGGAAACTCCACTGTACAGTAGTTCAGGTAAATTCAATGATATTATGATGAATGTGGTCCCCACACCCACTCCTTATCTTCTTCCCAAACCGGTTCAACCTTTGTACTATTGAGGTTTAAACCCAGGGACACCAAAAACTGCTGAGGTTTCATGATGTGTTGTGGTGGAACCGTCTCAAAGAATTCAGTCAGACCACCCCTAATCCAAGTATAGGCATTAGTACTTCTGACTGTTCCAGTAATAGGCTTAACCTCAATACTGACATGAAGGAGAGAGTATTGTTACCTATCCTGATGAGCATTTACTAATTGTACTAGAAGCCTTAAAATGAATCACAAAGTATTAAAGTCTTTCTTCACTGTGTGTTCCAGTGCCTCTGGCAAAAAGGAAAAAAAAAATTACTTGATGTTGAATGTTACAGATGAGATGTGTATAAATTGCTGTTTGGGTTAACTGACATCACAGCTCCACCCTACTGAGCCAGTTTTAGCAAGCTGCGAGTCTGTGCCCTACTGATGTTAAGGCTTTTGCTCATCAAAGCAGTATTCATTGTTCATTATTCTCCTAGTGACAGTTCAGAATTCAGATACATGCCTCCTAAACTCTTGACACCGATACTCTTTGCTTCCTCCTGTATATTCTGAGGGAAAGGGAATGAGGCCTAAAGCTCTCAGAGAGAACATCATCATTGCACCAGCTATGTTTCATATAGATGACACAAGTTATTCCCAGTGTTTCTTAAACATGCTATTCTTCTAGGAAATAGTGTTGAAATATAGGTCAATGTTCATGCTTTTAGAAATCTGTCCTTCCACGGGTTTCCTGAAGCTTTCTAATTTGGGGTTGATTATTTTCTCTCACATATTGCTTTTTTCCTTTCTAAAAAGGAGAACAACTGATATATTCAAACTTTTAACTTACCCATTTTGTATTGGTGTTCAGTAGTTGGAAAAACAGCATTATTTTTTTTCTTCTTCCAGATCCCAGTTCTGGCTGATAATGGGCTCTTTTCTTCTGAAGTGAGGTTCATAGCTAGAGAAAAATGTTAGTTGAATAATTAAATATTTCTTTTTCCACATCTAGCAGAATATGTAGTGAAGGGAATTCTTAAATTTTCTTCAGAAATATCACATTTAAGTCCCCAGTGTAAGAAAGACATTCTTTTGGTGGTATTATTCATTAGAATGATAATTAAAACATGAAGTTCTATGCTAAATAGAACAGTACTACATGCTTCACAGGATAAATATTATAGCCCAAACTATTTAAGATATTGCTCTGACATACAAGCACAATGCATCTATGAATCAATCCTAAATCAAATGTATTCATTTTAATCCATGAGGCAGCATGTGCAATGAGAGGGGGAATTTCAATGCAGAGAACCTGGGTTAAAATCATAACTCTGCCACTTATGACCTATGTGACTTGAGAGAAGTAATTTGACATGTTAGACTTCAGTTACTCAACTACAAAATAAGTTTGTAAGGCTAGATGGTATTTGAGGTCCCTTGTTGCTTTAAATCTATGCTCCTTTGATTTTAGTGATGAATAATTAGGAATCAGGAATCCACACATCTAGTAAGCTCTTTTCATGCTTCCCATGATTTGTCTCTTTCTTCTCTAATTCATCCTTGATGTAGCTGCCCTATTGACTTTCCTTAAGCATAGATCTGCCTGTTTTACTCCTCTGTTCAATAAACTCCACAAGCTTCTTATTGCCTCCAGGATACAATATAAACTACTCTTTTTAGCATTTAAAGCTCTCTTTAACGTATAGACCTGTTTTTCCAACTTAGCTATCATTCTAGCCTTATTGTACCTTGCTCCCCCATTGCACTGTTATTCATCCAAATTGTCCTCTTTGTTCCTCACATCCAGCACTTTATCTCCCATTTCCATGTCTTTGCACTAGTATGTCCTCCATGCCTAGGATATACTGCTTCTTGAACTCCACCTTACAGAATCCTCTTCCTTCAGGACCCAAATCAAAGACCTCTTTTGACCTACTTTCCTTATCTCCCTTGCTATCCATATTGTTAATTCCCTCACTCTTAACTACTTTTTACTTAGCTACCTTAAATGTATTTATATTTATTCTGAACATTTTTACAAATATACCTGCTATCTCCCTTATTGTAAGTTCCTTGCTGACAAGTATAATTTCATCCTTTGAATTTGTATCTTCACTATCTATCACAGTGCCTGGAACATAGTAGGCAAGCATTTAGTAAATGCTAGTTAATTGATTTTTTGCATGTGTTTTGTATCAAAGATGAAAGGTTGTATTTTGTATTACATTTGCTAGAATCAATAAAGCATACTTGTCTTCTAGGGATGATAATACCTATTGTTAAATGAACTCATTCATTTCCTTCCCCCCCCCCCCCTTATGTCCTAGCATCATACTAAGCACAATGATTACGAGAAATTCCTTCTTCACTCTTAGAAGCTGAGGGGCTTAGTAGTATCTAGGGAATTAAAAATTAGTATCACTCAGAGGTCAATATTAAGTGTGAACAGGTTACAAAATGGAGCAAATTAGGAATCTTGAAGCATAATAACAGTAAAGCCTGCCACACTGAATATAGATGATTGAAAAAGAAAAGCTGGTGATGGGGGAAGAGGAAGAGATAACTGGTGGGCAGCCTATGTACTCCATTGGTATCCTTGTGAAATTTGTAGGAAGGAAGAAAGGCTCTCAGAACTTTGGATAGATCCCCTGGACGAACTTATAGACAAGACAGACAAAACTCAGAAAGGATGGATAGGTAAAGCTCTAATCTACATTATTGGAGGGTATAGTCAAATCTGTCACAAATAGATTACAAGCCCATTTCAGTTTTTCACTAAGCACACACTGTCCAAATGAATAGAGCCAAAGAGGGAGAAAGAAGAAATTCAGGAAGAAAGACAATAGTGGAGAGAATCTCAGGCGCCCAGATTAGTGATAAAATCTAAGAGGAGCATAAAAAATTGCTGTGAATTCAAGAGTAACTACAGAGATCATTCAGAAACGTTATTACATAGCTGGAGTGGTTTCCTGTCATTGTAAGCAGTAGCAGTAAATCAAAATGTTTCATTGTTTCATGATCTAGATTCCTTCACCCTGTCAATTAAAAAAAAAAAAATTGCTAGGCAGAGCAAAAGCTTTCTCAAAGAAATAGCTGACCACATCTTAAATGTGAATTGTAGACAAGTTCATTAGTAAAGAACAAAGAGGAAACGAAATGATAAAATGGCTAATAGGGTCACAGGTTTAATTTTGAGCCACTTTGTCCTTTACCCTAGGAAGCAGGAAGGGAGCAGCAGCATCTGTGTACTGACAAGGTAGATGTGAGGCTTAGCATTAAGTTACTGGTTGAGTGGGTTTTGCATGGAAAAGGATGTTTAAAATGCTAGGAGGAGGAGGTGTGTACACAAGGATGTCACAGAGGCTTTGTTCTGGGTTCTTTTTTTTTTTTTTTTGATTATCTAATTTTCAATTCACCATTTTGAACTTCTGAAGTAATTTCTGTCATGTAACCACTGACTCTGACCTATTGTACATGCCCAGACCTCCAAACATAACATTATGATCTGAATTTTGGATTACACTTTCACTTTCTTTCCATTATTTTTTAGTACTAAGAGATTTTTCAGTTGTGTACTAGTGAAGGAAATATTAGCCACAGTTGAATATATTTACATATGCTTCCATTTCTGTCAGATTGTGAGTCAGTTCAAGAGAAGATATGGCCCTAGGAAATCAGAGTAATGGACTTCATTGTCACAACTACTTAGCTCAAATAGGGGATGTTTTCTGTTTTGTTTTTGGCTGAGTCTTTTAAAAATATATGTGTAATATGAAATTACAGTAAATATGTTTCTTAATGGAGACCCTATCTAGTTTTCAATAGCTATAATTCTCAGTGTCATCAGGCATGTGTTAGAGTGTTATTGGGAAAAGTAGGCACTGTATTAAGTACTTTACAGATATTATTAACTGATTTTATCCTCACAACTCTGGAATGCAGATGTTGTTATTATACCAGTTTTACAGATGAGGAAACTGAGGCAGAAGTTAAGTGACTTGGTTAAGGGTCACATAGCTAGAAAATGTATATAGCTGGATTTATCCTCAGGTCTTCCTAATCATAGGCTTTGCACTCTATCCACTGCACCAACCACACTAAATTAAATATGTTTTCATAATTATTTTGTGAACTGTATTATGATTAGTTTCAGTTACCTTCTCCCTTTAGAGCTGGGCCCAGGCTGTCCATTCATTGGGTCCTCCAGCTATATTTGACTTTCTGAACTTCAGCACCAAGTTCTGTGCTCTTTTTTTAGGACATAAACTCTTTGAGGGCAAGTGTCAGACTATGTATCTATCTTTTTGCTTGTCTTTGTTCATCCAGGGCTTAGCACTGTACTAGCACATTGCTGTTCAGTCATTTCAGTCACATCTAACTCTATGATCCCATTTAGGGTTTTCTTGGCAAGGATGCTAGAGTGCTTTGCTGTTTCCTTCTCCAACTCATTTTTACAGATGAGGAAACTGAGGAAAACAGGGTTAAGTGACTTGCCCAGGGTCACACAACTAGTAAGTAAATGTGAGTCAGATTTGAACTTAGGAAGATGAATCGCCCTGACTCCAGGTCCAGCAATCTATCCACTGTGCCACCTAGCTGGCAGACCTGGCACATAGTAAGTACCTAATAAATAATTGTTGCATGTCTACCTGTCAAACTGTAGTGAATCTTGTGTTTGGTGAGAGGAGCTTAAGTAATGACAGAGACTACAGGAGAATATGTAAAAGTTGCAAAGAAGCCTTAATTTAAGGGAAAATTCATACCAATAGAAATGCTGAAAAATAAAAGTGGCTGACTTGAAACATAGTCTTCATCACTAACCATCTTCTAGGTGAGGTTGTATGAGTACCAACAAGGCATGTGGCAAGTGCCTATTCCTGGGCATTCAGTTTAGCAAGTGTATTAAGTACCTACTAGATGCAAAATTGTTGTTCAATAAAAAACAAACAAGAAAGGATCCCATGACCTCCAGGACCTTACACTATACAATACTACCAAGAAAAGTTAGGGAAGGAAGGAAAACAGGCAGAGAGCAGCCAAAGCACTCTTAAAAAAAAAAACCCAAAACTCAAAGAATAAAGAATCTGAGATACCTAGAAAGCCTTACAAATGAAGTGGTCCCTAAAGTTGTCTTTAGGGAAATAAAAGAATTATAAAAATAGTAAACATGGTAAAGGAACCTATTCAAGTGTAATGGGTGAGGGCTTAGTCTATAGAGAATGTGTTATATACACTTCATGGTGACAACCCAAATGAAGGCCTTTTGGCCACTTTCTGGTGTGTTTCAAAGAAGAGCACTCCCTCCCTCCCTCTCTGTCTCTCTGTCTCTCTCTTTCTCTCTCTCTCTCTGTCTGTCTCTCTGGCTCTGTCTCTGTCTCTCTGTCTCTCTCTCTCCCTCTCCTTACCCTTCTCCCTCTCCCTCCCTCCATTTCAGAATAATGGTAGATATTTTCTGATTGTTTCCTATCTGAATGCTTTGTGGTGATAAAAACAAGACAAAACAAAAGAAGCAACAAAAATCTTTGGTTTCTGAATCTGAATGAAGACTGCATTTAAAAGTTTTGAGCAGATAATGTGTGGTTCCCTTCCATGATGATTTTTGAAAAAGATCTGTTGCTATTCCCTTTAGGTGTGTGTGTTCATCCTTTGTTGCTGAAGAAGACCACGCCATCAGAGAAATAATGACATGACTTGCACCTGACTTCATTTTGAATGAGAGAGGGCTGTGCAGGTTACCAGCCTCACTTCTCCTCCAGAGCCATCTGATTCCAGAGACCAGATACTCATCAGGATGACTAGAGATGACCCAAGATGAGGCAATTGGGGTTAAGTGACTTGCCCAAGGTCACGCAGCTAATGTGTCAAGTGTGTGAGGTGAGATTTGAACTTCTGCACTGGTGCTCTATTTACTGCACCACCTAGCTGCTCTATAACCTTTAGGTGGAAGGAGGGGTAGTAGCTCCAGGGACCACCAGACTTGTCCTTGAATGCATGCCACCTGTGCTCCAGGTCGTCCTCTTCTTAGGTGAATGCCTGCTCTGAGATGGGCATGCCCAGTGACTGAAGAGACTGGGAGCTCCATCATGGAGAATTTCCAGGAAACCAACAAGACTGAGACATCCATCAAAGCTTTTTGAAGTCCTTCTAACAATTGAAGTCTTGATGATAGTTGCAGCAGCACCTTATTGACAGTCTGCTTTTCCTACTCCCCTTAGTCTTCTGGAAATGTGAATTATCCTTTAAAGAAAGAGGAAGAAGAGGAGGAGGAGAAAAAAAAGGAAGAAAAGAAGATGATGATGAAAGAAAGAAAGAAGGAAGGAAAAAGAAAAGAAGGAAAAAAGAGAAAGGAAGAAAAGAAGGAAAGAGAAAGAAATAATAATAATAAAAGCCTCTATGATTACATTGTCCTGCCTCCCAGGAAACGGTATCCTGCAATGTTTTGATTTTCTAAGTCATGACTGTTGAGTGAGCTGTAGTATCAGTAGTGAGAATATTAGAGGAACCAAAAAAAAAGCTAAGTCCTGTCTCTATTCTTATTTGAAAGAGAATTAAATCACTTCCAAGGGAAATGCTCCAGGATCCCATTAAAATAAGGCAGATATTAACAATGTATTTATTACTATGCCTATCCTTCTGGCCTCCTGTGACCTTCTTAGCTGCATCCCAAACTGGATAAGAAGTTATGTTCCTTCTCTCAAAAATGTTTTCAGGGGAGGCATTTCTCTCTATTCACTTTGATAAATCTAGTCCAAATCTGATAATGATTGTATCCTTCATTTTTTAAAATATTGCTCAGAATTAGAATTTCAGAGTTGGATGTAACCTCAGGCTTAACCAGGACTCCCCATAAACACACTTTTCTTCCCTTTCATCTTTGTATGATCAGGTGACATTGGGTACCTTTTGTTTAGTTGAGGAAGTAGAGCCAAAGGAAAATTCTCTCAACTGAAACCAGGATTAGATTTCATTCTCACTGAGTTGTCATTCTATTGAGTAATCCCAGTGACTTTGCTGAATTAGAAAAATAGCTTGGTATCGACCTGCCTTATCCTGTCCAGATGGTCCTAATTGGCTTCCTTTTTGGCTACTAAATCTGAAACATTGCCAGCTACCTAATCCTGGAGTAGTTCTCAGGGTGTACAACCTGGTTACCTTGGACTAAAATAGTGGTGAAAATTTTAAAGGGAAAAAAAACAAACACATGTATCCTAGAATCAGTTTATTTTCTGTCATCCTTCTAATTCTATAGAACATGTGAATGAGAATTTAATTTCAATCAGATATTAAATGCTTCCTCTGTTTTTGGCATGATCCAAGACTTTACAAGGGATACAAAATATATAAAGGACTAGTATGGTGTAATGGGAAGGAATTGGTCTTGGAGTGAGGAAGACCTGAGACCATGTCCAAGTCCTGGCACTAATACTTAATGGGTGCATGACACTGGGTAGGCAAGCCTCAGGGCTTCAGGAAACTCTTGAAAACTATAAGTTTCAGAGATAATGCTATCCTTCAGTACTTAGCACCATGCCTGCTACACATTAGGCCCTTAATAAATGTCTATTGATTAATCTGTATAAATAGAGGAAGTTCTTAGAAATTTCTTACATTGATAAAATCATTGGACTCTTCAAAAATTAAAACTAAAAAGTACAAGACATTATTACTGTTCTCAAAGACTGCACATTTTCATTGGTAGATGAGATAACCCTATGAAACAGTCAAGTAAAAAAGAAAAGAAAAAGCAATAGATACTAGACCTGGGATTTCATTCAGGGAACTCCCAGATGAGAAAATTCTATAAATTCAGGTTGTCACCTTCCCTGAAACTTGGTCTTGAAGTAATGCCTAGGGCATTGAACTGTTAAGTGTCTTACTCAGAGTCATATAGCCAGTACCTGTCAGAAGCAGGAATCAAACCTATGCTTCCTGGCTTCATGACCAGTTACCTCTCTAACCATTATGCCACATTATACAAATATAAAGTAGTACATTATGAAATGACAAAATGATCATTAAAATCAGTGAATTCAAAGAAAGGACCCTATGGCTATCATGAAAAACTAAAACAATGTCATCTCTGAGAGCTCTAATTGGAGTGTAACCAGAAGCTTAAGGATATGTAGATTTTGGATAAGCACATTTCAGGGATGGGTCTACATGGACAAAAGTACAGAGGTATTATAATCAAGGCACAATGAGAAAACTGGCCAGTGTGGGGAGGAAAATTGACGTTAGGAAGAAAAGAAGGGTCATGCACAGTAGAGGACCTTAAAAACAGGGCAGAGTTCTATGGGGAAACCATTACACTGGAAATTTAGAGTTGGGAATTTCAGTCCTGTTGTTGCTACAAAATGATGTTGACTATGGTCGTCACTTAATTCTTTATGGTGTTAGTTTGTAAACAAGTGTGTTGTTGAAGATGATCTCTAAGTTCCTCCCAGCTTGTATAATTCTATAATGCTTTATATTTAGAATGTTTTGTATATGGGATGTTAGATGGTAAGAGCAGCTATAATAATGGCAAAAAAATTATATGTTTCTTTAAATACATTTTTTAACATACTTAAATTTGCAAAGAACTCTAGATACATTATCTTATTTTATCCTCACAACAAGGAGGTGGGTGCTATTATTATGCCCAATGTGTAGATGAGGACACTGAGGTAGATAGAGGCAGACGTGACTGACAGTCATTTAAGGTTACCAATAGCATTTAGCATCATGAGAGAAACAGTTAAAATGCATTCATGAAATGTTTCTTTCCCCCTGCTTTGGATAGTTATGTGAGTTCAACTCAACAAATATTTCTTGAGTATCTTTCTTATACATGACCATATACTAGTCTTGGAAATACAAAAGCAATAATGAAATAATCTCTTCTCTCAAGGTGCCTATTAAGTGGTTTAATGTGTATATAAGAGGTAAATTAAAAAAAAAAAAGTGATTTGAGAAGGAAGAGAGCATGACCAGCTAAGGAATGAGGGAAGAATTCATGAAAAAAGTGGCTTCTGAGCTGAGTCTTGAAGGAAGATTAGAATTTTCATGGGGCAGAGGTGACAATATATATCAGGCATATGGGAAGGTTTGTGTAAATCAATAATGATTTTGAAGTCTCTAAAGAAGAATAATGTAAAAAAAAAATCTTAAAAAGTATATTGATGCCAGGTTTTAGAGGGCCTTAAATGACAGTCTAAGGCATTTGTAATTTGTCATAAAGTCAATAGAAATTCACTGAATATTTTTGAGCAGAGAATGGCATATCTCACCTATACCTTTGGAGATTATTTTGGCAACTGTGTAGAGTATGGTCTGGAGCAGAATGATGCAGAAATTAAGACCATTAGGAGGTAATTACAGGAATCTATGCAAGAGATGATGAGAGTAAGAATTGTAGCGGTGGCCATATGAGCAAAGATAAAAGTTGAGATGTCTGACTCAAAGGAACTTGGCAACTGATGGGATGACTGAGAGAAAAATGTCAAAAAGTACTTCAAGATATCTTACCCCTCTGACTGGGGAGAAGAGTAGTACCCTGAATAGAAATAGGGTAGCTAGGAAGAGGGGTGAGTTTAGGGAATACAGTGAATTCTATTTTGGATATATTGACTCTGTGATGCCAATGATTCATCAGATGGAGATGTCTGGGAGACAAATCATATCACTGGACTACAGTTCAAGATAGAGAGAGATTAGGGTTAGATATCTACATTTTGAAGGCATCTATGTAGAAATTATTGTTGAATCAGTAAGAATGAACAGGATTATCAGGGAAGAGAGTGCAAAGACAGAGGAGGATAACATAGAATATTAAGAGACAGCTATGCTGAAGAAGTAGAAAATTAAAGATGACCCTCCTCAAAAAGGGGGGACAAGGATCAGATCAACACGTGGAAAAATTAGTAGAGAACTCCAATATGGAAGCTAGTGGAGGAGACACTTTATAGGAGAAATTGTAGCCAACCATATCAAAAGTTGTCATAAGATCAAAGAGTTCAAGGACTCAGAAAATGACTTGAGATTTAGACATCATATCATTGGCAATATTGAAAAGAATAATTTCTATGTAGCAGTTGAGATCAGAAGTCACAAAAAAAAGTGTCAAAGGGTGGTCAGGAAGCTGAGAAAGAGTAAGAAAAGGACTTCAAGTGAGGGGCAGAAAAGATAGTTAATAAACCTGAGAAAATGGTAGGGTGAAGATTTTGTTTAATGTAGAAGAGACCTAAGTATTTTTTGGTGCCATTGGGGAAATCAGTAAAAAGGGAGAGTTTGAAATATAGGCAGAGAAGAATGGAGAAGATGATGAAGGAAAGATGGAGATGATAGGAAGAGTGAAAAGAAAAAAGAGGAAAAAAGGAGACAAGAGAAAGGGAGGGGAGAGAAAGAGGTAGAGAGAAAAAGTGAAAGAGAAAGAGAGAGAGGGAAAGAGAGAGATAGAAAGGGAGAGAGAGAGAGAGAGAGAGAGAGAGAGAGAGAGAGAGAGAGAGAGAGAGAGAGAGAGAGAGAAAGAGAGAGAGAGAGAAGTTGGGAAAGGATGTAATGAAGGCCACCAAAAGAAAGGATATTCCTGACAGAAGAAAAGGGTCATTTCTTCCTCAAAGGCTAGAACAAAGGAGAGGAAAAGTGAAGATTACTACAGTTTTGTTTTGGAGACTGGGTCTCCCTATCTTGCCCAGGGCAGGAGTACACCAACCACTCAAAGTCTAAGCCTAGTGTTGATCATCACTTAAACTTTGATCTGTTCCATTTCTGAGCCAGGGTACTTTGTTTTCCATGAGGCTGCCTTTTGACTATTACCCTCAGCTCCAGGGGGAGGGCTCACTGTATTGATGCCAAACACCTGATCAGTTTGAGCCCTCCTGTAGGTCAGAACTCCTGAACTCAAGATCCTTCCAGTGCTTAGCATAGTGACTGGTGCCTAGTAGCCACTTAATAAATGCTTATCGGATTGGATTGGATTGGATCCACTAGCCTTAGCCAGCCCCAATAGGATGAATTACAGGCACCACAACCCCTGGCTGCTATAGATTTCATTGAAGGGCACTCGGATTAATTAGTACATCATCATCTGCAACTAGGAATATTTGAAGGACTTTTCCATCAATGAGGATTCATTCTTTGGTTTGGACTTTACATGGTACATCTCCCTGATAATATTTCATAGAAAATATAGCTTCCTATCTGACCCTGTATCTAATATAAATATGTGTGGAGGATGTGGATTGAGTAGTTGGGGAGAGCTGATTCATATCTTTCCCTCTGCCTTTCCTAGCCATCTGAATAGTCAAGTTGCATATCGGCTTTCTGTTTCTATATTGGTAGGAGTGAATTCCCTTTGAGGAATTTGTGTTACTGTATTGATATAAATTAATAATTCAGTTTCTTGAATACTTGTTGAATGCAGAGCTGTGAGCTACTTGGAAAAGAGTTCACTTTTTAGTAGAAGAATAAGAAATATTCAGAGATTGTTTTCATTAGAAGGCAGTTTATTGAAATTTGAAAAAGACTGGATCTGGAGTGTGGAGACTCAGGTTTAAATCCCAGATCCACTTAATTTCTCAGTTTTTGCTTCTTCAACAACAAAATAGTTATGATAATGATAATTCCATCAATTTCATAGGGTTACTATAGGAAAATCACTTTGTTAACCTCAGAGTGCTATGTAAATGTCAGCTCTTAATTACTACTATATGTGAAAAATGTACCCAGGATATAAAACACTGTGACCTAAAAGGAAAGATTACCCACAGGGCTGAAGCAGGTTATCTCATTTTGGAGATTTCATTTCACTAAGTCAAGATGGCTGTCCCTTAGGCAACAACATACAAGTGTGATCATTTTTTGTTGTTTGTTAATACATATTCTTTATCTCTGCCCTCAGCACCATCTGCAGATGGGATTATGTATACTACAAAAGTCCTGAAAAAAATAAAATGAAACAAACCAATAGATAGACAACCATGTCTGTTTCCTACCAGAGACACTCCCTGAAGCCATAATCTTTTCTTTATGACATGGCCAATTACTAGCTGACTTTGAAGGTAATTCTGTGTCATGGAGGATAATGACTACAGGCAGGAAAAAGGCATCAAGAAGAGATTATTAATAGGAATATAAAATCTTTGGGGGTAAATATCCTTTTGCAAACTAGAAGGAATAACAAAGCTGACTGCTTTTATCAACAGAATAAGGTCTATTTCTCATGAAAGAAGGGAGGAGGGAATAAATGTATTCTTCTTTAGAAGAAAATCTAAAACCAGAATTACCTTCTCAGTATCAAAGCCCATGTACCTAGTAATTACTTTTTCATCCTTAGGGCCTGGATCCAACTTCCTTCTGGAACCATCAATATATGGCAGCTACTTCTTAAAGAGATAACCAGAGAACAGTTTGAATGGGTTCCCAGAGGCTAAGGGTATTGTCTTATAGCCTTGTTGTCTTATACCCTTATAGCTAAGGGTATTGTCTTATTTAGGCTTGTCTTGGGTTCTAGAAACTTAGCTGAGTTTTCATCTAAGATTATCTGTTGGTATGTTCCTTTCCTGGTAGGCAATCTCTGCAGTAGATACATAACGAGTAGGATACGCTTTATTAGTGCCTGTGGTAGGCTAATGAGATTCTGAGAAAACAGTTATGTGATTCCACTAGACGATACTCAACCCAATGCCCCAATCCACTCTTCTTTGACTAGGATCATTTCCCCCCTACTAATAAACTCTACAACATGATTACCTAGAACTCTTTATTTCTTACTGCACCAAGTTCTTATTTTTTACTTAGTTTCTCTTTTCACATGTTTAGCTTATATGACAGAATAAATATACCTATGTGGTGCAATGGGGAGAGCTACTTCTACAATATCTCTCACATTCATCTCTTCTCCTACTTATTCTACTACTACTCTAATTTAAATTCTTGTCAACTCTTACTGAATTATTGCAAAAACTTCCTAATTTGCCTTTCATGCATCCAGCTTGTCCTCCAATTCATCCTTCATGAAGTTATCATACTGATATTCAAAACATATGGGCCCTACAAAGTAACTCTTTTACTCAACAGACTTTAATGGCTCCCAGTTTCCTCTAGGATAAGATAAGCCTCTTCTGTTTAGTATTTAAAACCCTTCACAATTTGATTCCAGCCTATCCTTCCCAGGCTAATTACACATATACACGAACTGTCCTACATTCTATTCCCTATACATTACACACACATACACACACACACATTCTTTAACTTTTTTTATTCTGACCTTGATAAACATCAAATAATATGGTCATTTACACACACCATGTTGAAAAGAAAAGAGGATTATACAAGAAGCCATGAATTTATTATGTATAGCTTGCCTGTTTTTTCTAACATATGTAATCCATTCAACATGTGCCTTTTCAAAGATTGTCACACTTGGCATTCCGTCCCTTGTCTTTATTCCTTTGCATTGTCACTCTCCCATACTGGGGATGCTTCTCCTTGTCTCCTCTTAGAAACCTTTGCTTCTTTCAAGGCTTAAGTACCATTTCCT
This sequence comes from Notamacropus eugenii, assembly GCF_028372415.1. Lineage (NCBI taxonomy): Eukaryota > Metazoa > Chordata > Mammalia > Diprotodontia > Macropodidae > Notamacropus > Notamacropus eugenii. Next base: position 372,368,807 of record NC_092874.1, read on the forward strand.
TCAAGAGGCCTCTCTGACTTCCTAGAGTTGTTAGTGTTCTCTTTAAAACTACTTTCTATTTTTTTGTATACACTTTGCATTGATTTTATTTTTTTGGAAAAAGCAACCCTGCCCCTGACCCACAGGACAATATTATCTCCTTCAGGTCAGGGACCAGTTTTCAATCTTTTTATATGCAGTACCTGACATAGTATTCTCCTCATAACAACCTGTGAGGTAGATAGTGCAACGTCCCTAATACCAACAGAAATAAACTGAGTCAAGAAAAATGATATTCGTGATGAATATAACAATGTAAATGGAATGAGTAGCCATACTCACAAAAAGTCAAATGTGGCAAAACATGAACAAGGATGGCTTAAAAGAAGAGCCATGATGTCTTCTCATGTCTCCTCTCCTTTGTGTAGGTGCTATATATATGCTATATATATTTTTAAACTTTTTGAATGCATAGTTCAGTCATGCTGATTATTCCTTTTCTTCCCCCATTCCCTATTAAAGCACTATTTATTATATGGGATGGATCTTTAGGAGAGGGTAGTAGAGGGATACTGGGGAAAACTATGGTGTTCAAAAATAAAATTTTTAAAAATAAAAGAAGTATTATTTGTCTTATTTTACGGATGAAGAAACTGAGATTATCAAAGATCAAGTGACTTACAGTGACACAGCTACCAAATTTCTGAGACAGCATTTGCAATTGATTAGCCTGTTATTCGTTACTTTTCATGATTGTCTAGCTAGCATTAATAGAGAGCTTTAATGTTTGTAAAGTACTGTTTACAAATATCTCATTTTATTTTCACAATAATCTTGATGGAATAATTGTTCCCATTTTACAGAGGTGAAAATTGAGGCTGAGTTTAAGTGACTTGTTCAAGTCACTGTTAATAAGTGGGACCAGATTTTAACTCAGGTCTTCATGACTCCTGATCCACAGCTCTTAGCATTGTGTCATATAGCTACTGGTTTTCATATGGAAGAGAAAATCAACTGATCCTGTCTAATTCTAGAAGGTGGAAGTACTGAAAGAGATTTGTATGTAAGTTGTCAAGAGGCTTACACAGGGTTGGAGGTATCTGGAAGTGGAATTCCCCATTCCTCTTCTGAGGCAGTGAGTTTCTCATTCTTTTGAGATGTCAAAGATAGAAGGGGTTACCACCTGAAGGGGAGATATTTAGTTAGGTAGTGGTTGCATCATATGGTCCTTGAGGTCCTTGAAGTATTGAAAGAGAATAGGGTCTGATCCTGTCTGGCCTGGTTGTTAGATCAGTGTCTCAGTATTTACCTAATAGATTTAGACTGGAGAAGTTTTCAGATGTCTTAGACAGGTGATGTCAAACTCAAATAAGAATAGGGAGCACAAAAATGAACATAAGAATCCCTGTGGGTTGAATATTGACTTTGTTTTAAAATATAATATTATCTATATTTTATTTTTATTTATTTTGCTAAGTATTTCTCACATTTTAATCTAATTCTGGTGGTACTTAGTATTGTGGCTATATGTTTGACAGCTCTATATCAGACTCTCTAAAATATGTTCCTTCAAGCATTACCTTTGGGTATGAGAACCACAGGACTGAAGTAGACAATTCTCCTCCCCTACACCTCAGATGACTCCTTTCCAAGATGGCTTGCAAATACCCTACAGTTGCCATCTTCATACTCAAAACTCTAGCCATGGCCTTGTGTAAGAACAGCAATTTTTGTTTCCTAGCTCTTTACATGGGTAAAGTTCTTCCTTCTCCAGTGTTAGGTTTCAAATTTTCTATGATTTTTTTTAGATACTAGTTTATCTTCCTGGGATTTCAAAGACTCTAGTCTTAGGTTCCCATTTGATCTTTTTGATACATAATGATTAAATGAAGCAATTTCAATATTTAGTGGAAATAACTGCTTCTGGCATGACAAAATTGCAATGAACTTAGGGGAGAAAGAGAATGAAGAAGGGCTATATAGTCCCTACTATATGCCAGACATTATGCTCAGCACTTATTATAAATATTTTTTATTTGTTTTTTTAAATGTTTCCTAATTATATTACCTAGTGGTTCTAGTATATCAGAGCCCTTTTTTTCTTGATAATTTCCTGAAATATCATATCTAGATACTTTCTTTGATCATAGGCTTTCAGGTAGTCTAATAACTCTTAAATTATCCCTTAATCTATTTTCCAGGTGAGTTGTTTTTCTAATGAGATATTTCACATTTTCTTCTACAGTTTTATTGTATTTTGATGTCTTATGAAGTCATTAGCTTCCACTTACTCAATTCTAATTTTAAAAGAATTAGCTTGAACTCTATGTTAATGTTAGGATTTCTTCTGGGGAGGGGAGGAGAGGACCACTGTCTCAAGCTTCAGTTTTTTTTGTGCTACTATTTTCAGAGCTTGGGGATTTAGAGGTTTTGGGTGTTTCTAAGGTAGTTTGATCTGGGGGTCAAAATGAAGTGCTCTTCTGGACTACATTGTGGTCCTTACCCAGGAAGGGTCCCTACTTGCTTGGATTAAAATCATTACTGCTCCTCAGGACCCTGCTCCCTTTGGACCAGAAGTGATTCTCTTCCTCAGGGATCCTGATCCCATGCTATCAAAAGTAATACTTCCCCTCAGGCCTTCCATTCTCTATTAAGCATTTTTTTTACAAACATCTAATTTCATCCTCATAACAACCCTGTGAGGTAGACACTATTATTATCTCCATTTTTTTTTTTTTACAGTTGAGGAAACTGTGACAAACAGAGGGTTGGTATCTTGCCCAGGGTCACGTAGCTAGTCAATGTCTGAGGTCAAATTTGAACTAAACTATTTCTGACTCCAATGTTGTATCCATTGTTCCATTAGGTACTTCTGTACCTATCACAGTGCCTGGCATATAAAATATGTATAATGCTCCCTAACATCTACATAATGTAAAATGAAGTAAACATGAACAGGAAAAGAATATATAGCACCAGCTATATATTCTATATATACATATATATATATTTATACTACATATATAGAATAGCACAATGAATATGCAAGCATAGAGAATGATAGCAAGTCAAAATGGTATGTGCAAAATTATGACTATGTTGGTCTCCAAAAATAAATGTGAGAAAACACTATCACACAGTTCTTTGCAGAGGTGGTGGACTATGTGTGTGCGACACTGGATATAACGACTGACTTATTTGATTTACTTTGCTGAACAGTTTTCTCCTTCAATTTTCTAAAAAAATTCTTCACTATGGGGAATGTTTCTCTTTGAGGAAGAGAGGAGTTATTGGGAAATATAGGTGATAAATCAATAACATTTTATTTATAATAAATATTAAATAATAAAAATAAATTTAAAAATTCTTCTTTTTTACTTTTTGATCAAACTAACTTTCCTCTCCTTATTGCCCTAGATCAGCCTTTGAGGCCCTAAGCTATAGAAATCACATAAACTTCAAACCAAATAAATTAGTCTATTATGATCTCCTTCCCTAAGCTCATGTCCCTGTGCTGCCTCCATTCCAGGTTCCCCTCTTTCTTGAGCTTTTCCTTTTGTAGCACCAAGGAAATATTCACTGGGACTATGGCAGATACGAATATGCCAGGACAGTTCTGAATTGCAAAATATAATAGACTCACCACATGGAAGACAGAACCAAAACATTTATCCAAACACCAGAAAGCTGAATCCTAGCACTGGAAAACCAAATCCATCATAGCAACAAAGAAAGCTATACACAATAACAACGTAGGGAGCAATTCCAACCTCAAGCCTTCCCTCTATTAGGCTTCCCACACAAATTACAAACAGGCTCAGAAAAAAGCTCTCTCCCACTCATGCTAGTTGGGGCCCCAGCTGACTGCTTTCTCTGTCCTTCCCAGCTCGGACTAGTCTGACCAACTTCCTCTCAGCTCTGCTTCACCTTTCCCATGCCACCTGTTCAGCAAACTCCTCTCGTCACATGTGACTTAGACTTCCATGTGAGTTAAGTAGTTCACATGCGCCTATTAATGAATGGGAAAGATTTTCCCATTTCAATTACTGTTGCACCTTTCTGTCTAATCATGAATGAATTCCCAGATTCCTGTTTTCAGAATCCTCTGGCTCCCAGATAATACTCCTAGAAGCCAATAAACACCTCGCATTTTTTTCTGTCCTTTTTATTGCTCTACTTGCTCTCAAGTTAGGGAGTTAGAGCTGAAAGGAATGTTAAAGACTGTCTATTCAAAGTTATTCATTTTATATTGAAGTCCTAGGAGGGGATGTTAACTGTGTAGATAATAAGGAGCAGATCCAGAAATCAAAACCTACATCTGTGATTCCAAATCCAGTGCTATTTCCCAGTCATGATTAGGAATTGTTGTACCTGGAGGCAAGCAGCATTAAAGCCACTCTCAGTTGAAAACATGGTGGAGACCATCCGGTAGGAAGAGATAAAGGCATCAAGAAAGTATAAGGCCACTTCTATAAAGTCTCCTCCCTCACTAAAATCTTCCCCCTAAGAAGTAACAGGCCATTTGGTAGCTTCCTATTTTAAGTAATCATTCTTCATAACAAGGTGTTAATATCAGTTGTTTCTTTACAGCTGAACTCAGGAAGCCTGATTATAGGGGTGGGAGTCAATATGTAGTGGTGACCCTCAGGACCAAAAGAGAAATACTTTAGGAGAAGAGGCTGAACATGGGCTGGAAGTCAATCTCCTTCCTTCCTCTCCCTTTGTAAACTTTTAAATGATCACTTTAGGGCTGAAAGGGATCTTAGGGATCAATTAATTCAGCTCCTTGATATGACACAAGGGAAAACTCTGGCCTCAGAAATGGGAAGTTACTAATATCACAAATATCACAGAAGAGCATAGAATTAGATCAGAAAGAGAACAAGATTTTCAATATCCTCATCTTACAGAGAATTAAACTGAGAGACAAGGGAGAGATTAGATTTCTGGTCTTCTGACATAGTGTCCAACCTCTTTTCTCTTTTCATGGACACACTGATAATTAGACTTAGAAGGTACATTATAGACTCCCTTGTCTAATCTTTTTGTAAGGAAGAAAAGTTGACCTAGAGTTAGTATCAAACAAGGACCAGAGTCCAGGCCTTCTGATTCCTAGTTTAGGGATCTTTTAGCCACATTGTTGAAATATGTTCACTTTCAGAGGTACAGGAGCACTGTTCATCCTAGAGCAGCAATCTTTAATCTCCTGACTAAAGACAAATGGTCAAGAAAGAGACTGTGGGCTTTCTAATTTCCTTTTGGCTGAAAACTCACTCCCTACCTCCTCATCTTCTGCTTCATGAGAAAGTTTGAAGGTGTTCGGAATGTAAAGCTTCCAGGCAAAGATAATGTTTCCAGGATCAGGGAGCAAGGGCATCTGTGAAAGTATGGCCTTTGAGCAAGTTCTAGGGGCTATGTGCCTCTCTGACTTGGGATCACAGGAAATCCATCTCCCATCTCATTGTCCCTCTCCCATGTTCAGAAACAGCTACAACCAAGTATAAGGAAAGCAAAAAATTTCCTCTTCTTGAGCCCCATATTTCATATGGCTCAGAAATGCTCCCCTCTGAGTTCAACCCAGTTGTCCTGACCAACAAGTTTGAGAAGAGGAGAATGTAAAACTTCAAAGGAAAGGAAAGATCACCAAGTTTGGAGAGATAAAGGCTAATGAAGGAAGGCCTGACCCTCTAACATGAATAGGAATCACCATCCACTTTCCTTTTCTTTTGCTGCCTGAAGTACTCCCACTCTCCAGGGGGAACATTGATGAAGCCAATTTCTTAGGCCACAAATAGCCCAACAACTTGTTTCTTAGCACACCAATAGCTCACCATACCCTGGGCTCCAGGATTGCTAGGCAGTTTTCCTTTTTCTATCCATGTAGTGAGTAATGTTTTGAGACATCCTTTACCCTGATAAGCCAACAAGATCTCCACTGAAAGGACCTAACTCACTGGGCTCGGGTCAGGGCCAGGTTACTTTCTTCACTTTAATGCTAGTTCTAACTCACTTTTAATCTTCTATAATCTCTGCCATTCCTAGGAAACACTGAAAGATTTTTGGGTTGTGCCCAACAATATATCATCCTGTATAACTCTACCTCCATCACCAAGCCCAACCCATCTCATCAGGTTCTGCTTTCATCTTCCTTAAAAAAAGTACATGTACTATCACTGACCCTTTTATTTCCTTCCCTGTGGCAAATTTCTTTCTCTGGATCAAATCCTTTTCCATGAGAAAAAGCCCCAATTGTCCTCTCATAGTTACAGTCTGTTCTTTTCACTAAAACATGCTGCTTTCCTGGGAAACAGACTTTCTAGAATACAGGCTTTACAATTAAAAAAATATTTAAGCATTTCAAAACACAGTAACAAACAATGGTCCCCTCTCTATAAAAGCGGGACTTGGTTCTACAGGCTGACTTTGGCATTAAAGTTTCTTCAGAGAGTATTCATTTTATGTGAACCTCAGAATCGAACATCCGCAGGCTAGGCTTCCAAGCTGGGCTCTACAAAATGTCAAACACTAGTAACATTTTTCTTCTAGGATATGAAGCTTCTATTATACAGCAATAAGTTGACTTCTTGAGCATGGCATCTGATCTCCTGTTATCTTCAGCAGCAGCACATAGCCTAACAGAGAATTGAGCTTGTTCATACTAAAGAGGGGAAAAGGCATTATTTTTCTTCTGCCCTCTTTTTAGTAACTAAATGATTTGCTAAAACCATTTTAATGGAAGTTGATAAATCGAATTCAATGATTAATTCAGATCACTGCATGATAGAGCTCAGTGATTGGATGACAAACTAACATTGAATAGAGTTCCACAGAAAGAACTGAACAAAACAGCAAACCTAGTAACTGCAGGTAAACATTCTCTAGGCTTTATTTATCCACTTCATGATACCATTTTTAGTTTAAGGAAGGAGAAAATAATGTGAAACATTTTTACGTATCTCATTTTATTTTGCTATTTTTCATTGATTTGACTCGGAGATTATTTCCCTTAAGATACTGAAATTTCCTCACGATATTTTCTTTAACAAGTAAATTTTATAAAGTATAAATGTTACATTTTTTAAAACATCACATTCAATTTGACTCAACGAAATCACTTTGAGTTTTAATTTATTTTATTGTGAAAGTTCACATTGGTAAAATGACATTGAATTCAAAGTCAGAAAATCCTGAGTTCAAATTCCAGCCTGGATGATCTTAGATACTTCACTTAATGATGCCTGGACCCAGTTTCATTGTCTTTAAAATGAGGGAATGAAATTCTAAGCTTTATTCTACCTTTAAATCCCATACTTCAATGCTTTGAGATAAAGATTTTATGTATTCCAAGATGTGATATTCAGTTTTTCTGGTCTTGTTCTGAATGATTATTTGCCATTTTTACAAAGGTATTCTACAAGTAGAGTTATATAGATAACTTGTTTTTACATTGCCTGAATTTAAACCTTTCTCCTTTCTCCCTGTCTTATTCCAGAGACATAACAAAAATTTAAAGGCATATTTGCTATGCATCTCCTCTTCTTTGTAATGGGAATGACAATAACACCATAAGCATTTTAAGGTTTACACAGTGTTCATCATAACAACCCTGTGAAATAGCTAGTGAAATCATTATTTTATTTTATAGAAAAGAAAACTAGGTCTCAAAGACATCCACTGATTTTCCCATTCTGGGGTCACATTCTTTGTGGTAGAACCCAAGATTTGATTCTAAAAGTTGTAATTTTTAATACAGTGTCCTGACCATTAAGCTCATGTGCCTTTCATACTACTACCTTGGCTAGTTTAATTATTTTGTATATTTTGCAGTGCAAGTGAAATCTTTGTAACAGTAAAGTACCACTATCATCGCCATCATTATTTGAGTGGCAGTTTAATGGAAATAAAGGCTAACTTCACAGTCAAAACCCACTGGAATCAAGTCCTGTCCCTGAGACATACAAATTATGATCTTAGACAAGTTAGTGACCTAGTCTCTGAATATAAATTGTAGAGCATTTATCTGATGATATAACACATCTGGAAAAAAGAGCTGTTCTCATTTATGTTAAAAAGAGCTGTTATTTCATCTGAGTGGGAACTCCCTCCACTAATGATTTCACATGTCTTAGGAAATGATTTCATGAGTTACTATGTCCAAAAATTTTTTCATCACCTGATGGCTTATCTGATGATAATGGTGATGATGATGATGATGAGGAGGAGGAGGAGGATGATGACAGCAATGTTTGGGTGGTTAGGATGACTGCAGTGCAGGAGGGCAGGTACTAATTCACTTTGCATCTGTGTTTCTGGCACTTAGCATAGTGCCTGGCACATAATGTGTGATCATTAAATTGTGGTTGATTAAGAGGAAGCATGGCATAGGAGCTAAGATCCTTGACTTGAAGTCAGGCAGATCTGGGTTGAAATACCACCTCAGATACTTATCAATTTTGTGACCCTTGGCAAGGAGGTTGGATCTCAAACAGGGATTTAAGAGGAAAGAAAGAAAGAGTAGGAACCTGGGATAAAGGTCTTTGTGAGTGAAAGAGAGAAGGTACTAGGTAGCAGAAGCAGATTTTACTAAGATTAGAGCATAGGTTTTGGATGTACTTCTTCTTGCCCGCTACTCTCTCCTACTTTGAAAATAAGGGGCAGGAAAGAAAGAGATTAAAACATAAAAGAGAATAGGGTGGATTATGGAAATAAGCAATTAAGAGTTTTGAATTTGAATGTAATGAACTCATTCATAAAATGGATGAATATAGAAGAATTGATCTGAAAGCAGAATTCTAACAATATTTTGTTTTCAAGATCATAGTGATACACACACATACATGTATACATATGAACATATACAATACACAGAGAATTGTTGCATTTTAAGGACCAATGAAAAAAGGATTAAAAATTAATTGGAAACTAAATAACTTAATCCTAAAGAATCAGTAGGTCAATGATTAAACTATGGGAATGATAGTTAATTTCACTCTTAAAAAAAATGACAACAGTGAGAAATCATACCAAAAATTATTGGATATAGTCAAATCAATCTTCAGCAGAAAATTTTAACTCCAACAAAAGGGAAAGAATGAATTGACAAATAGGACACATGCAAAAAAAAAACAAACCAGAAATGATTCCAATTTTTTAAAATATAATTTCTAAAATTAAAGAAAAATAGATTAAATTGAAAACAAAAATTCTCTTGAATTAATAATGTAAATGGAAAAGACAGACAACAACATAGATACACAAATAACTAATTTGATTTTTTTAAAAAGGAAGAAGGAAATCAAATTACTCTAATGGTAATTATGAGAGTTAAATATCTTCCCCACTCATTAATGGGCCTGCACATTAAGGGAAGCTTGTTTAGGGGAGGCTTGCACCTTTTGTTAATTACTAATGAGGCACTGGTTCTCAAGGGCTGTGATGCCCTCTGGCTCTAAAAAGTGTGTAAATATTCTGAGGTGAGGTTTTACTTTGGAGCTTACTCGTTGGAAGTGTTTGTTTGGTCAGACAAGACTCTGGGCAGCTGCCAAGGAGCCCCCTGGCTTTGAAAACCAAGATGTTGGTGCTTTTCTCTCTGGTAACTATGCATATGTGGTCAGTCATCTGGATCTGTCTGTTGATCTGGGATATATGTATTGCTTACAGTCAGACAGTTGGAAGCTCCATCTATTGATTATTATTTCTTTGTATTTCCTCTGAAGTTCAAGGTGCTGACTTTTTCTCCTGAATTAAGTGAATGATATATGTGCTTGATTAAACTGATTGTTGACCCCTGGGAAGTTGCTGTCTTTTTAGAAAAGTAGATCTAAGAACCTGTACAGCAGGCCCTCCTGTGTATGCTGGGGTTCTTGCTGTTATAATTACCAGTGCCGAAAAAGGAAAGAAGCAAATTCACAACAAAAGAAGAAGAAATAAAAGAAACTATTAGAAATCTTTTTATTCAATTATGTAACATAAATATCATATAAAACTCACAACCTAAATGGATATTTAAAAAATGGACATTTTAAAAAAGAAAACTTAAAATGTATAGATTAACAGAAGAAAAAGAAAGTTTAAATTACTCAATCTCAGAAAAAATAAATCGAACAGTATAAATGATATTCCAAAACAGAGTAAGAGGTGGAGAGGGAGAACAGGAGCAGATGGATTCACAAGTGAATTCTATGAAATTTTCATAGAACAATTAACCAAAAATTACTTATGATCTTTGAAAAAATTATAAAACATCAGCAAATCAGTAAACATTTATTAATGTGTCTACTGTGTGCTAGGCACTATGATTAGCACCAGATAAAAAGAAATACAAAAGACAGTTTCTGCGACTGAGAAGCTGAGTATCTAATGGAAGAAGGCAACACATAAAAAGAAGTTGAAAAGGGGAGGAGGGATGCCATGATGAAGTCCTGAAGTTGGGTAGGAAATGATAAGGTGGTAGCTCTGGACACTCTCCTTAAAAGGTGGATCTTAGAGGAGCTCTCCACAGTCTACCCTCCACCTTCTCCAGTCAGAAAGAGGGAAGTACCTTAGGGTTTGGGGGTAGGAAAGAAGTGAGAATTACAGATCTGATGCAAACTTTGAGGAGGATGAGTTTTTGGAAACTCCTCCTAGAAACAAGAGTTACTATGTAGGAAAATAATGAGTTCTGGACTGTGCCTGATTCAGACCAGTGTCCTTGTAGTTTAGATTTGATGTTGAAATAAAATGAGACACACGTAGATCATTCAACTGTTAAAAAAGAAGGATTTACTTAGCCATAACGGGAGATGAATATTCAACAAGGATTGGTAATAAGGATCTCTTGTATTGATTCATCTGAATGAAGCTCCTTTAAAGATCTACCAGCCAAGCATCTGAGAACTCCTCCAGCTCTAAATAACTACTTTGTACTCAGATGATGAGAAAGAGGCACTAACAATCTGAACCTTTAGTCCCCTGAGCCAATAAAGTCTCAAGGGATATCTCAATACCATTTAAGGGAAAAAGAATTAAAACTAAAACTAGCGTAACCTGCATTGAGGAATGAAGTAGGCTATTTCTTCTATAATAAAAGGAGTCCTTCCAAATTCTTTCCATGATCTTGATACCTTTACCAGGCAGACTTAAATGAGAGAAAGAAAATCATTGCTTAGCAGTTATAATAAACATTGACAGAAGCATTTTAAATAAAATATTAGTAAAGAAGTAAGTGCAACATACGAATAAGATAGCACACTTTGACCAGGATGAATTATAACTAGAATGCAGGATTGATTCCGTATTGGCAAAACTATCAGCCTAAAAGATTTTATCAGTAACAATGACAGCAAGAACACATGACTTTATTAAGAGAAGCAGAAAAAAACCCCAATTTTTTGACAAAATACGTTACACATTTCTCTTAAAAACACCAGAAAACATAGTACTAAATGGACATTTTCTTAATAAGATAAGTAGCATCTATCTAAAAGTGAGATCCATAATTATTTATAATTGGGATACATTGGAGACATTTCTAATAAGATCAGGGTTAAAGCAAGTATATTCATCATCAATACTTCTATTTGACATAGTGCCAGAAATGTATAAGAAAGGAAACTGATAAAAAAAGCAAAGAGGAAATGAAACTTTGTTTTTGTTTTTTTGCAGATAATATGATAGTTTACTTAGAGAACCAGAAGTCACCTAAAAATTATTTGAAACAATAAGCTGAAAATTGCAGGATATAAAATATATCTATATTAATCATCAGCATTTAGGTATATTACCAATAAAACTCAGCAGAAAGAATGAAAGAGAAATTTCTTTCAAAATTATTACATAACATATAAAATATTTAGGAATCTAAGCATAAATCTTCAGAGAGTATATAAATTTAACTACAAAATGTTCTTTTAGAAATAAAAGAACAGATCTAAATATTTATAAAAAAAAACGAGTTGTTCATTGGAAGGTCATGCCAATAGCAAAAACAAAGACAAAAACAATACTATCTTAATTAATTTACTTATTCAAGGTTATACTAATCAAAAAATTTCTTAATACAGCTGGGAAAAAATGAAATTCATCTGGAGCAACGAGGGCAAGTATCTCAAGGAAAAATTGAGGGTAAGAAGGGACAATAGTAGTGAAACTTTCTACAAAGATACAATCCCCAAATAATTTTTTACCAGTTAAAAAAAATAGGCTGAACAGTGGGAAAACATAGTGAAGCAGAGGAAGAGAGTAGCCTAGTGTTTGATAAATCCAAAGACTCCAACTACTAGGAAAAAAACTCAGTATTTGACCAAAAAATAAAAACACAAAACCCTGATTTCCAAGAAAAACTGGAAAGCAGTCTGACAGAAATTTAGTATAGATCAACATCTCATACCATCTACCAAAATAAGTTGATTATATATGGTTATATATAGATATATTCCTGTTACATGTGTATGTAGATATTTTAAGGAAAAAACCCTAAAAACTAGCCTAACCTGCATTGGGGAATGAGGTAGGCTATTTCTTGTATAATATGCATATCTGTTACATATATGTATGTATAGATATATGTATGTTACATGCAGTGATATTGATACATTTTAATCAACTTTGCAAGTCTTATGGCAGTGGAATAAAACATTAGAGTTGTTTTAATTTGCATTTGTCCATTAGCTATTTGAAATATTTTTTCACATAACATGATAACTTGGATATCTTCTTATAAGAACTGTCCATTCATATCTTTGAGTATTTGTTAATTGAAGAAAGGTTTTTATTCTTATAAATTTGAATAATTCATTATATAATAGAAATTATACCTTTATCTGAGAACTTGCTGCAAAGATTCCTCTCTCCCATTTAAGTATTTCCTTTCTGGTCTTATATATAATCACATACATGCATTCATGCATATGTGTGTGCATATGTGCGTATGTGTGTGTGTGTGTGTGTGTGTGTGTGTGTTTATGCAGCTACCTGGTAAAGTGGATAGAGTGCTGGATCTTCTGTCAGGAAGCCCTGAGTTCACATCTGTCTTCAGAAGCTTCCTAGCTTTGTGACCCTGGGCAAATCACTGAACCCTGTTTGCTTCAGTTCCCTCATCTGTAAAATAAGCTGGAGAAAGAAATGGCAAAGCAATATGTCTGAAAGCTTTCATTTAAAACAGTAATAGAATAGATGATTATATACTAAATCCATTTAATTTCTTTTTTAAAATTTCTTTTATTTTTAATTTTTGAAATGAAGAATTTCTATAACATAGTATAATAAAAAAGATGATCACATGTAAAACTACAAATTTACTATCTTGCCACTCCTCTTATATATACAGCAAAGTTATCATGTAAATTTCTTTTCTCCTTTTATTTCTATCCTCCCCTGCCTCAGAGATGGCCACCATTAGACACAAATAAGTATATCTCTATTTAAATCTGCCTCTATAGCTATATCCACATGCCTCAAATCTTGTCTTTATACTTGTCAAATACAACATTATCATGTTTATTTGCTACTATAAGTTGTATGTCTATTCTATTTCATTGATCTAGCTTTCTATTTCTTAGCCAGTTGCAAATAGTTTTGATAATTGCTGCCTTATAACATAGTTTAAGATGCGATACTACTTAACCTCCTTCCTGTACATTTTTTTTCACTTTTTCTTTTGGATTTAGACAAGATTTCCAAGTGTGTGATTGGGCTAAGATACCTTCGCATTTCAACTTCACAATTTTTCCTTCTGGCTACTTATAATCACTCAGTGTTTTGAACTACCCAGGTGTATCCTTGCTAACGCTAGCTGTTATTCAACATCTTTGTATCATGTTTTATTCTTATCAAAATGTGCCTATCCAACATTTATTCCCTCAACACGTAACTCGTTGATTTTAGGGCAGTATTTTATAATAGAAATAATACTAGTCACAAAGTCAGAAAACCTGGCTTCTCGCTATGTATCTTCTACTTTTTCACTATGTGATTTTAAGGCAATCAATTACCCTTTCACTGTTTCATCCAAAATTTGGACTCAGTAATTCCCAAGTGCCAGAAATGAAATGAATTTCTGATGGTAAAAAATTCTCTCACTGCAGAATTGAGGGACATATTTTAAGGTTGGAGGTCTCTGGCATGTAAACCCAGCTTTTATTTTAAAGGACCCTGTAAATGCAGCTTTCTGTACAGCACACCAGCTTTCTGTAGCTTTAATTAAAGTGAATTTTTTTCAAAGTTTCTATGAATCAAATGACTTGATTAATATTCTTTTAAATAGAAAAAATGATTGTACCACTCTCTGTAATGGCAGAAAATAAGAGGGAAAAAAAATCTAGGATTTCTGAACTGGGGGTTGCAATTTTACCACAGAAGGGAAATAATATCAAATACTGCATCACTTGTAAGCAGGTCACCTGAAGGTCATTTATTCATGGGCAGCAGTGTCCTTCTCTCTTTATAGAGAAAGTCTTCCCAAAAAATTGTCTTTCTAAATTTATAGGGCAAACAAATCCTTAAAAAGACCAGACAGATGGTGGAAATGTAATTTCTCTGCAGCTTGAAACAACTGATTTGTTTTAATCTTCTAAAAACTTTTTAAATTCTTAAACTTGTGTCCATTTAAGTAATTGTATAGGTGCTATCGTATGAAATGTGGTTTCAGTGCCTTTTTTTTCCTACAAAATTATTCATTTAAAAAGCTAGTACAGCAGCCTTGGGGACTACAGACTTAAGATGGAATTCCAGTTTCCTAGTTTGAGCTGGGACCAGTTAAACTTGAAAAAAAAAAAAAGAGGCCCCACCCATCAAAGGGAAATGTTACACTAAGAACATGATCTATTTAGAGATACTCCCATTATTTAGTTCTGGCCAAAATGATTCAAATCCTCCTCTTCCCCTCTTCCCTTCTCCCCCTGCAAATGACAAACCTTTGAGTCATCAAAGTCAGACTTCTTGAACTTTCTCAAGGAAAGTAACAGCTCACAAAACTGGTTTCCTTTCTTGATCGATTTCCTTCTGTTGTAGTATCTATATTTAAGTCTTTTCTCCCATCCTTGTATTTAAGGCATCAGTTGTATAAAGACTTTAAAAGTAACAAATGCCCCATAGCTACATTTAACTCAGTATAGTGTATCCATATATAAATGTAGCAAGCTAAAACCTTATAGTTGAGAGGAAGTGCAGTGAAACTTTTCCCTTAGCAATGTCCATGAGATTGTTCTCTTGCTCTGCATTTAATTTCCATATTGCAAATATCAAATGCTTTGGACAATATTTGTACAACCCATCTTTTCAATCCCAGGATGTTTTACATGCTCTCCTGCTGCCCCCAGACTAATCTTTTATCCCTTTCAGGCAGAGAGTACTTTAAGTAAATTTACCTGGGTCCATAGTAAACAAACCACAGCTCGAGGCAGCTGACTTCTTGTTCACCCAGATGGAAATGAAACTGAAATGTGGATAATGCAGGCACCTGCCATAGTCTTCTTAAAAATGCAAGACCTTCACCAGGCAACAGGGTCCTATTTCAAATAGAGAGAAAAGCCTATGAAGGGTCATAGAATTGCTCACTCCCTAAGTTATCAAATGCCAGGTCACTCACTTCATTGTTTTGGGGATTTCCTCCCTCCATGTGGAGACTTCATCTGAAATCCTAGTAACTCTAGTAAATGTTCCTTTTCTTTTCCTTCCTTCCTTCCTTCCTTCCTTCCTTCCTTCCTTCCTTCCTTCCTTCCTTCCTTCCTTCCTTCCTTCCTTCCTTCTTTCCTTGCATGTTTTTTTATTCTCCTTTCATTTCTTTTTTTCCCCTGGAAACACTCACGGCTAGATATCAGAATTAGTAAAAATGTTACACTACATATGTTTGTTATTCAAAGCCTTAGGGAAAACTACTTGAAATCTCTGTGTTTCAGGGGGCATTCAGTCACCAAATGTGTGTTAAGTTATTGTGTCCAGACACTGTGCTAGGTACTGGGAATACAGAGACAAAAATGAAACATCTCTGATCCCAAAGAACTTGTATTTTATTGAAGAAGATGGCATATCCATGCATAAAGTTCCTACAAAATAAGTACAAGGTGAGGTAGAGAGGCTGGTACTAGTAACTAGGGAAATCAGGGAAGGCCTCATGTAAGCTGTAGCACTTAAACTGAACTTTGAAGAACATTTCTATAAGCCTTCTAAAAGAAAGAAGAGATGTAGGAGCATATTCCTTACTTGTAAAATGAAGGGCCTAGAAGGACCCTTCTCACTCCAAACTTATGATTATATTCGATGAAGGGAATTTCAGAGTTCATGATGGTGAGAAGAATAAAAAATATTTTCGCTGCTATAGGTAACTGGGTTAGCAAGAAGCAAAGATCATAGGAATTGAGAAAATGGATGATAAAGGAAGTCAAGATGCGAAGTCACTAACTGTATGGGAGTTAGAGAGAGACCCTTAAGAATGTCCCAGAGGTTAATAGATCACAACCACCATGTTCTGAGCCACTTGATATAGATCTGCATCTCAGAGGATGGAATGTAAACTTATAGAAGCAGATAGTTTGGAAACAGAAGTGAGGGGCAAGAGCATTCTCACCTCTCTTTCACCAGCATTAAGTGGTTAAATGTCACTCATTTGGGAGTTCTTTCTATGTCTTTGTTGGAGTACTCATTGGAAATAGCTAGTTTGTACTGCTTCTTCCTGTCCCACTTTTCCATTTTGACTGTTTTTAAAAATTATTCACCACCTTTTCTTTCTAGATACTCTCTCTTTCTTTGGCTTCTGTGAAACTTCACTCCCCAGGTTCTCTCTACTTTTTGCCAATCTTAACTCTCCTTTTCTATATTATCAACTATGTGCTGCCTGCTACTCTTAGGTGTCCCCCAAGGCTCTAATCTGTCCCTCTTCTTGGTATTCTTAATACACTTTACCTTCATGAGTTCATGCACTCCAAAGGATTCAATGATCTTCTCTATGAAAATGACTCACATATCTACTTATTTTTATCTAATATTAATCTTGAGCTCAAGTTTTACACTCCTCTTCCCCTTTTTTTGAGGAAATTAGAGTTAAACGTCTTGCTCAGAGTCACACAACTAGTAAGTATCAGAGACTGTATTTGAACTCAGGTCCTTCTAACTCCAGGGCCAGTGCTCTATCCCTTCTATCACCTGGATGCCCTAACCTGTTCCTTCTTGGACAGCTCCTACTTAGAAATCCCATCAAAATCTTATATAAAATATGTCCAAAAGGCAATGCATTGTTTGCTCCCCCTAAAGCTGCCTCTTCTTTAAATTTCCCTTTTTCTGTTTCAGACACCAGTGTCTTTCCAATCAGTCAAGTACATCAATTTTAATTTCCTTCCCCTTTCCCCTTCTAATATCCAATCAGGTTCTAACTCTTGACCATTCTACATTCCAGTTAAAATCAACAATTAGCTGTTCCCTCAATTCCATAAACTTTTCCTTTTTGCACTTGCTATTTTATATTACTAGATTTTAGTGAATGGAAAGACCTTGGAGTCTGAAACAGAAAAAGGAAAATTTGAAAGGTGAGCAACATTGTTAATTTTATTTTCAAATCCTTAGCAACCAGCCCAAGACTAAGTTGATGGCACTTTCTGCTCATTTCTGCCTCCCAGAACCTTTATCTTCTTTTATAGCTCATTTTAAACACCTCTTCTCTGAGTATCTTTTACTGACCCTATATGTTGTTACCACTCTTTTTCTTTCCAAATCTTCTCATATTTATTTATCTTTTAGTATGCTTTCACCGGAAGTATGTTCTTTTCAAGGAAATATAGTGTCATTTTTGTCTTTGTATGCCCAAAACCTATACATTGCACATATTAATTGCCTACCTTTTCCTATAATGTTGGAACCATGATTAAATCAGCTCTGCCTTTATTCCTGGACAAGATGTGTCAGTCTATTCCCCTATGGCTTCACTCACCATCTCTATAATCTTTCAGACTAAATCTCCCCTTTCTGTTTGTCACTCTCCTATGTGTGGTTCTTTCCCCATTTCAACACTTGCTCTTTGAGGGTAAGAATGTTCTTTGCTTTTGTATTTGTATCCCCAGAGCTTAGCACAGCTTGACATGTAGCAGATGCTTAATAGATTCCCCTCATTCCTTTCATTCATTGAAATTTATCAGTGAGATGGTATAATAGAGTATGGGGATTCTTAGCCTAGGTTTCTGAGTTTCTTTAAAAAAAATATTTTGATAACTATTTCAAAATATTTGACTTCCTTTGAATTCTCCATATTTTAATTTATGATTTAAAAATATTATTCTGATAAGGGGTCCATAGATTTCATTAGACTGCCAAAAAGATTCATCATATACGAAAAGGTTAAGGACCCCTATTGTTGTATAAAGGAAATTGGATTTATAATCAGAGACCTTGGATTCAAATTCTCCCAGTTATAACCTGTGTTACCCCTGTGGTTTTGGTTTTCTCAGCCCCCAATTTATATATTGGACTAGATGGTCTCTAAAAGGCCTTTTCAGTGTCATGTCCTATGAAAACATTACTTTGTATTTTCCATAAATACAATATTTCACTATGCTATAGCCAGAACATGATGAAACTAACTTAGGTGCCAAGAATGATGAACTGTTATAGGACATTAATTTGCATAAAAAACAAACAAACAAAAAACTCATTGAAGCTACAATTATAAAGCATGAACTTTCACAATGTTTGTACATGGAATAATTTTTTCTTACTGAACTTGGGAGCAAAAACATCAGGCCACACCTCACCTTTAGTGGCAACTTTTGAAAGGAGAGATTTGGAATGAAATTAATCATAATGACTAATAAAGGGCATGATGTAATTTTATGTTCTTTGTTTTTTGGCTTACCTATAGAGGAAAACAGATGCTCTAATCATCAATAACAAAGGATTTTTTGAAATATTATCTTGTTAATTCTCACCTCATCCCTCTATTGGGAAGTGTCTTTTATGAATCACCAAAAGGGTTGAGTGACTTATCCAAAATCATACTAGGACTTAGGTACAGAGATGCCACTGGAATAGGGATTATTAAGTTTCTAATAGTATACTCCATTTTGGGAAATGGCAGGATGTGATCTCATCACAGGTATGGCAACCTTCCCTACCACTCCCATAGTTCAGGGAAACAAAACAAGAAAGTGGAGGGTGAGAGCAGGAAAAGTGTACATAAAGAATGAACATTCAAAATGTTAGCTGATTAACCCATTAACAGTTTGATTGGTAGGCATGACTGAAGTCACTTATAGATTTTGTGTTCAGCAACCCCTTCTTTAGACAGCTCAACTGTCCTCCTTAAAAACATTTGCTGAATTTTATACAAAGCACCAAGGATGTCATGATATCCACCCAAGAATTTTAAAAGAACTCAAGAATGGAAATGTGAAAAAGTTGGCCAAAAATATTTTTAGTTCTTTATACTGATGTCTGGAAAACATTAATATTAATGAACTGACTTCTATCTAAGGGTTCTAGAGTGGGTGATATGCTCAGGGCACACCACCACACACGCTACTGAAAGTAAGTTGCTCATAGTTCTGACCTCTGTTTGGCAGCAAGTTGAAATCATCTACTTTAATAATGCATCATCCCCAATTAAGTATGGACACTCTGCCCAGCAGTGCTAGCAAGTGAATGGAGTTGTATGCTATTAGCTGCAATTAGCCTCAGGCCATATTTCATTCTTTGTCATTAAATTCAGTTTGTCCTAATTTTTTTTGTAGCCTTCATGTAATTCATCAGACTATTTTGGAAAGGGGCTTTAATTTCTGTATTGGGGCTGTTTTCCCCCTCTATGTTTACTAGATTTCGTCATTTATTCTGACACTAGAATCTCTGTGTCTTCATCCTTTTGTACTGTTGGGATAACTGAGACATTGTATATATGAATAATAATACCTTTCCAAGAAATAACCCTAGAAAAATTGTTTGGAATAATTTAACAGTACACTTGGACTTTTAGTAAATCTCTTTCCTGAATTTTCTAAGGTTTCCTTATACAAGGTTTTGCTAAATCACTGTTAGTGAACTGTTATGTTACTCTACATTATCAGACTTTTGTATATGGAATACATAGAAGCACTAGAAAGGGAAAAAGTTATCAAGATGTGACATTCTGTTACCAGTATTCTTTCTTTCTTTCTTTTTTAAGTGGATGGAATTATAACTGAGTCATCATCATTCAGAACCAGAATAGGGATGAATCAGTCCTCAAGATGTTATCTAGCGTTTCACTCTAACGACGTAGGGAAGCCACAATTGGTCTTTAAGTGTGTATGTTGGCATCAGTTATGTTTTCATTCATTTCTGCCAACATGTCTGTTATTTTTTCTTGTTTTAAAACATGCTAATAATCTATCACTAGGATAATTAGTAGGTCTTTTTTTCTTTCTTTAAGAGTGGGAGTTTCATTTTACAATGGTGTGACTTTATCTTGCAATTGTATCTGGTTGTTTAGAAAATAAAGCCTTTCCATTTTGTTTAATTTTTAAGTATTAATTTTTAAGTATTATACACTCGCAGATTTTCCAATACAATTTGAATCCAAAAGTATAAGCCACACCCTTGAGATTTTATGCTTATCTTCTCAGAACAGCAGTGATAACATTAATAATCCCAATAATAAGTGATCAGTGCATTTGCTTACATCTTTGTTTTATGTTTTTGTCATTTTTCTGGATAGCTGTCAGGTGCCTTCAGTCTTGCCCCAGATATGTATCCTATATATATATGACACTGAGCAAGTCACTTCCTCTTTCTTAGTCACCATTTCCTCATCTGTAAAGTGGGGGACATCACTGTAGCATTTCTCTCCTATGGCTGTTTTAAAGGTCAAAGAAGATCATACATGTAAAATACATTGCCGATTTTGAAGTAGGAAGGAAATAAACATTTTTAAAAAATAAAGTGCCTACTCTGTGCCAGGAATTGTACTAATTTGTGTTACACATATTTCATCTGATCTTTGTAATAACCCTGGGAGTCTGGTACTATCATTATTCTCATTTTTACATTTGAGGAAACTGATGCATACAGTGGTTAAGTGACTGGCTAAGGGCTACATAGCAAATACTCGAGGCCAGACTTGGACTCACGTCTTCATGACTCCAGATATGACATTCTATGCACTACACCACCTAGCTTACTCTGGTACTACATAAATATCAGTCATAATCATGTTAACTTTGTAAATCCTATTTTATAATTATATTTTAATTAGTAGTCATTTATATTTCCAGGTAATCATTTAAAAAAAAAACCTAACACCTGAATCACTATTGATGTTATGACAAAATCTCTGGCCTTACATCATACAGGAAACTTCTTAGAATACCTGTTCTGTGATACTTCATCATCTTTTCATACACCTTACAATCCTACTTCCCTGTTCGTGATTATCTGCACATTTACCAAATTGCCAAGAATTCTTTTGGTTTAGAGTTAGCATGTAACTGAATCCATACAAAAGAGGTTACACAGACAGATGTTGTAGATCACTTCCTTAAGCTTTTCCAGGTAGAGATGCAATATAGAGATCACTATTCTCAACAGATAGCAAATTTCTCATGAATCAAAGCCACAGGCTCAAATTTATAGTAGCAAAATATGAACTTGAAACAAAACAAGGCCCCAAAGAATAATGCCATGAGCACAGTGTTTTACAGAATTTATGCATTTAAGAAAAATTTGTTTGAAACACTGAGACCAACTTGTCATTATGGCATTATACAGTTTACAAAAATGATCAAAAATTATTTTCTACAATAATTCAGGAATTTAAAAACTTTGGCACAAACAAATTGTGCTACCTTATAGGTCAGCCTTTCTTCCTCAAATCCTACTGGCAAAAAAACCAAAAACTAAAATGAAAAACAAAATAAAACAAACAAACATTCAAAAAACTGAGTAAAGCCTATAAAAAGAATGATTCCCCTCCCACCCCCCAAAGTATTCCTAGATTTCTTTTTTCTTTTTTTGGGGAGAGATGGGTGGATTGTATATTCAGCTTGAAATGGCAGATAGTTAAAATAGTTAACATTTCAACTGGTCATGGATGGGGGAAGAAGAAGAGAAACACTAGGTATCAAACCAGCTTCTCTTTCCTAAGCTTCTTAGCTTGGCAGGGAAGGACACTGGAAGAGAATCTATCTGCTGATTGTCTCACTTCTCTAGACAGGATAATGGACTCTACTTAAACATAAGTGTAATGTTTCTCAAATTGTGCTTTCAGGAATCTTGAAATACCTCAAGTATGCATGTGTGCAGATGTGTTCATTGAACCTTGGTTTGTTGTTAAAATGCATTGACAAACTGATTTCAGAGAATTTTACTGTGAAACTTATGCCAAAGTTTAGTTTTAACTGAAGGGTTCTATCCATCACTATGGAAAAGTTTGAGAAATACTGTTATAGAACCTTCTTTGCCTTTCCCTTTGATCCCTGCTCCTAACCTGCCTCTTTAAGGGATTATTCCAACAGCATTCTCTAGATCCTTTGGAAGGGAAATGAAAACCAAGAGAAGTGATAAATTGTAGAGGCATTCACATTCATCCTGCGGGGATTAAAATAGGATCACAGATTGAAAGCTGGAATCCAAAATTCATATTTTACAAATAAAGACACTGAGGTCCAGTGACATGGCCAAGGTAATCCAAGTAGGAGGGAAAGCAGGGATTTGAACCTAAATCCTTTGACTATATGAGGACTTGCCAAGCCAAGCCACAGACGTCAAATCTTGGAACTTAAGCTTAGTAGAACATAAGAACATAAGCTAGGGGCAGGGACATTTTACTTTTTTCCTTTGTATCCTCAATCTACATTACAGCAGTTTGAACTTTGCAGGCAATTAATAAATGTTTTTGGAAATGGATTGTCTCTGGGTTTTCCTCTGTAACATTGCATATCTAGAAATTTTCCCACCTCCCAATCCCCCCTCCTCCCCACCATGAAATCAAAAAGTAAAAAGAAAATATAAGAAAAAAAATTAAGTGACATGTTCATACTTCCTAATCTTCTGTTCTCCTTCCTTTTTTTTTTTTTTTTTTGACTAGTCAGTTATGAGTTGGCTGCCTTTGCAAGCCTGATTGCATTTAGTTAGGAGGAGGACTTAGTCATGTCCTAGACAAAAGGCAGCCAATCACTGGAGTTTATACTACAACTTCTGTTGCTAGGTGTGGTCAGTCCTTCCAAATATATAAAAATTACAAGCTCTGGTGTTGCACTTCCAGCTTGAAACTTTCCCTGAAGGTTCTTTCATTAGCTGTTTGGGAGAAAGAAAAAAGGTGAGTTTTCATTTCCCCCTTAGGAGCTGTACCTTGCTAAATCCCCTATCCCCTAAAACTTAGCTTTTTGAAGAAGCTGGCTTTGGAATTTACAGGATAGGTGGGTGTGACTTGCCGTTTTTTAAAAGTTCTTGTTTTGTAAAAGTGTTTATGCCGTTACATTCAGAAACAAGGTGTTGAAATTGACAACATTGTTTGTTTACTTTTGCTGTCCACTGGATAGAAGAATAAAATAGAAAGAATGGCATGTGGCCAGTTTACTTGGTGTTAGAACCCTACACTTTTTGGTTAGTTACCATGGAAATGAGTGGTTTTTTTTTCCCTTCCCCTGCAAGTTTTGAGTTTCTACCAAAGTTATGCATGCCTTTTATGGACAGGAAAGGGAGGGGAAGGGAAGAGGGAGCCTGTGGTTTTCTGTGAGTCTCCGAGAAAAGAGGAGGCAATTCATAGTTTATTGCAGCTGGAAGCCAAAAGTTTAACCAAATTTGAATTCACAATAGCAGCAATTGTTTCTAATTAAGGCATTTTGAAATTCATACTTTTGTTTTACTTGTCCTTCACAAGCTACCCATAAGCTTCTCACCACTTTTCTTTTTCAAGGGTGTGGTCACATTCCTTTTCCAGGTAGTTCATGTGCTAACCTGTTTCTCAATTGCTTTATATCTCGCTGGAGGGGAAAGAAAATAGATGATTTCCTGGGTGGTGTACTGTAATGGTATATCCTGAAGAACTGGGAGATGGGGCCTCTAAAGCCTTCCTCATTCTAGGGACCATTGCCACTGAAGAAATTAATGGGTGGGGCATGTGAGAAGAAAAGAGTCATTTTGGAGGTAGCTTTCTTTCTTATAATGGAGAGAAAGCTGGCTTGGAATTTGTATCTTTAAGTCCTAGTTCTGTTTTTTACTACCCGTTTTACTGTGGGCAAGTTACTTAAATACTCTGTGTCTCAGTTTTTTTTAATCTTCTCAGAGGGAGCCTGGCATAGTGGTTCAAAAATCAAACTGGGTTCGGGTCCTGACTTTGCTACATACTTGTTGTGTGACTCACACCTCTTAGTGGTGCCTGCAACTCTCCAACACTAAAGCACCAATTTGTATTGGTAGAGGGAGTTCCTGGTATTCCAGGCCCTGTTCCAAAAATCCCCTAAGCAAATCCCCTCCCCCCCCAAAATATCTGAATTACGTGATCTCTACATTGTCCTTTCTGTTCAAAATGTATAATCTTAATGAAATTCTTTGAGACTTAGAAGTACTGGGGCTGCATTACATTGGGGCTGTTCATTGTCTCAAACTATCTTTCAAAGATGATTGCAGAAATCTTTTTGTGAATGTTCAGTTTATAAACAATTGGTAAAAGAGTTTCTAATAAATACCATGGGCATAATTAAGCACTGGATTAGTTTAAGTTTAGGATGCTCGTACAAATCTTCCTCTACTTTCACTTTTGGAAGATTCATGTTGAAAATAATTTAAAAGTGGTGAAATTCTTTTTCGGTCATATTCTTAATAGTATAATTTTGGCTTAACCATATGTGCTACCTCATTTGGAAGGTAGGGAATTAAACCTGGTTAAGTTGGTACTTTACAGGTAATTAATAATGACTTCATTGTCTAATCTAATAATTATTTTGTTAAACATTAAATTGTATATTTATTTAGGAGCTCCCTAAAGAAAGTAAGTTTGTTAGAAATCTAGACCAGGTGAACTGAGTACCTCCTAGTTGCATTATTCAATTCAATAGGCATTTTTTAAGTGCCTATGATGGTAAAGTGAATGATTGCACAAGGTAACATGAGAGACAACATGACTTGGTGGAAAGAAGGCTGCCTTTAAAGTCAGGAAGACCTGGCCTCAAGTTCCTTCTCAGATACATACCATCTGTGTGACCACAGACCACAGTTAACCTAGTTAACTTTTCTCAATGTCCCAAAGAACTGAATTCTAAGACCTTAAGTTAAAGGTGAGTTGCTGATCTGCTTTATCAGTCGATGAAGTTTCCACCAGAGGAGTTTCCTAAAGGGATTAAATTATAGATTAGGACCATTTCGCCTTCCCTCCTTCCTTCTCTTTCTTACTCTCTCTCCCCCCTTTTTCTTTCTCGCTCTTCCTGTCTCTGTCTCCCCAGGCTTGGAGGGCAGTACACAGAAACTAGATGTATGCCAAGGGAAGGCAGAATTTGGGGAAGAACAGTTAGATCAGTTTGACTGAAACATAGACTATTTGCAGAAGAATAATGTGAAAGAAATCTTCAAAGATAGAGTGAGGTTAGATTGTGATAGGCTTTAGATATTAAAGAAAGTAATTTGTGTTTTCTCCTGGTATCTACAGGAAATTGCTGAAGATTCTTGCAAAGAGGGCTGACGTGATCAGATTTATACTTTGATAGGATTGCTTTGGCAACTGTGTTTATCTTCAAACTAAGATTTGTGTTTGAAATAAACTGGTAGTATATTTTTTTTTCCTGTAAGAACACTAATCTGAGAGTGCATAAACCTGAGGCCCTGCTGTATCACTAGCTAACTAAATAATCCTGTAATTCAAGGAAATTGAGAGTTTTAGTGACTTGACTGAAATCACATTGTGGGTTTCCTTCCCATAAGCTTACTTGCTCAAAACTGAAATCTTAGCAATTAATAGAGTAGTCTTTTCACTACATCAATTAACAAGCATTAAAATACCTACTATGTGGAGGCAACTAAGTGGTACAGTAAATAAATAGTATACTGGGTCTAGGATCAGGAAGGCTTGAATTCAAATCTGGTCTCAGACACGTATTAGTTTTGTGACTGCAGGGTCAAGTTTCTTAAACCTCAGTTTCCTCATCTGTAAAATGAGATAATGGCACTACTGTCCAGTGAAGATAACAATGAGGTTGTATTTATAAACCAAACCTGCATGTGCTGTTATCACTTTTGTTCCTACTGTGTGACAGGAACTGTGTTAGGTGCTGATTGGTTTTGGGGGAATGGAGCAAAATTAAATTATCTACAGTGTTTTGTGATTGTCTATGTATAAAAAACATGATTTTCCAAAAATATTAGGTAATTCACATTTTCAGGAGTGAACCTCTCATAGCTTGGTATTTGTAGAAAGGTAGACTGACTGTCTTTCTCAATTACATAGGTAGGTATGGAAGATTGTTGTAGTTAAGAAATAATAGGGCAGAGGTTGACAGAATTTTTTAATCCACCCCCAAGTGCCTTTAGAAATTTCCCACTTACTGACTTAGTCTCCAGTGAGCATATGCTTTCATTTTACATGAATTTGAATTGCAAGTGGAAATATTACATCAACAATTGAGTTGCAGAATGCCCTAGGCCCTGGAATTGTGATGGGTTCCATATTTGAATTATATTCTAGTTTTGGCCAGTCATTAGGATGATTTTCTAGTCCCACCTGAAGTTTATCGTGTGCATTCATTAGATAGTGAGAGCAGACAGTAATCAGAAAGGAAAACAGTTAACATGTTAAAAACTTGAAAAATTTCAAGGTCTATTATATTCAAGTAAGTTGTCTAGTACTATTAATATCTTTCTTCTGGAATGTTCTTATCTCAATTTATCCTTAAAGGGTGTTCTTTGTTTATTTGGTTGGCTTTAATATTGCTTAATAAAGCAATTATTTGCCTTGTCCAAATATTCCTCCCTGCAAAAACTGAACAAAGGTCTCTCTGGACATGCAAATACAGAAGCATCACTAATCTCTAGAAATTGACATACTCAGCAACAGATATCCTAGGATTAGTAGACAGTGATTGTTCAGTAAACTTATTAAAGAGAAGAGATATGTATTGCTGCTGCTCCTGTGGCAAGGGAGGCTTTACACTCTACAATGAAAACAGCCGGTCTGCAAAGGGACTGACTTGTCTCGATATGAGAACCAATGAAGCACAGAGAAGCTTTATTTCTGGGTTATAAGAAAAAGTTAGGGTTTTGTCAGTGTTTTTATAAAGAATGCTGAATTTGGAGTCAGAGCAACTGGGTTCAAATTCTGGCTCTGTCACTGTCATTCTGGGAAAGTCACTAAACCTCTCAGCCATTATACATTTCTGTAAAATGGGGGAGCTGGACAAGATGACTATTAAAGTTTCTTCCAACTTTAAATCTTTGGATCCTTTGAGGTACTGACTATATTGCCATGGGCAAGACACTTATCTTCTCAGTGCCCCAAACTTTCAAAGCTAGGCTATTAATGATGCCTTGAGGTCAGAAGACCAAAAAAATCACAGCCTCAAACCCAAATCCTAAGTTCTTCAAGTATTTTCAAGGCATAAGACACTCTGCATGAACGAATATTGCAGATGCTATTGTAGATATTTTTTATTTAAAAAAAATAGTTTGAATGTTCAGTTAAAAAATTATGGTCATTTGATAGGAAGAAAACAAGGCATTTCTGTCTCCTTGGAATATATCAGATAATTCAACCTTTGCTTCATAATTTATATATATATATATGTACATATATATATCATAAAAATGTATTTAAACACGTACGCATACATATCAAAAATGCACATACACACATGCGCGTGTATATACATGATACACACATATGTATAAATATATATACATGTCACTGTTAGAATAATACATTGTTGCCTTCAAGGGAATATGTGTTGCATATGTATACACATGCATATATGTATGTATATGCATTCATAGGAGCGTGTTTATATATGTACATTTTTGTCCTCAGGGGTTATTTGCCCTTATAAAGCTGAAAGTTCTGACTTTTCCATGAAGGTTACCTTTCAAGTCTCACTCTCAGAGTACTTGCTTCTAATTGACTCCTCATCTCTTTATTTGACTTATAATTCTCTATAAATATGAAAGTAGATATTCAGGATTATTGGAATGTTGAGTCAATGAGAAACTATACTAAGGGCAATTCTAACTGAAAGAAGTGCATGAGCTTTGTGAAAGACATAGGATGAATTATCTCTTGTTCAGATTGTTATCTTTGCGCTCTGATAGAACCGCTCACCTCTATCAAAGTGAAGGGTGCTTAGAAAGCTTTGTGGTGTGTAGTTTACCTCAGCTACTAGTTCCAATTGGATTTGTGGCAAAATACTCCAGGAAAATGAGTATCAAAATGCTAAGAGCTGTTTCCCCTTCATTTTAACTTTTACCTATGTTTTCTTTTCAGACACTTCTTTGAAAATGGCTATGGTAGCAGAATTCCTCAAGCAGGCCTGGTTTATAGACAATGAAGAACAGGAGTATGTAGTAAGTACAGACGTAGTGGTTTATTAGAACTGTGGTGTCTTCTGCCACCTCCTATTCCCCTCTTCTTTATATGTTGCATTCGCACATTAGAATGGAAGTTCTCTTGAGGGGAGGCACTGCTTTGTATCCTTATATTTGCTTCTCCCTGCCTATAGTGCTTCACACAATGCCTTACCACAGTGTTCACTTAGTGAGCAACTAAGAAATGATGTGCTTATCTATCAATATTTCACCCAAATCTGGGTATTTAGAAACAAATTTCTTTATTTTTCTCTCCCCTTTAGAAAACTGTGAAGGGGTCAAAAGGAGGACCTGGGCCATCAGTTAATACCTACCCTAACTTCAACCCATCTTCTGATGTTGCTGCATTGGATAAAGCTCTAACTGTGAAAGGTATTTATGCCATGTCAGAATATTCCCCTTTGGAAAATGTGTGGATACATAATCTGTAAACAATTATCTATGACGCTAAGACTTATCAGAAAGTTTTTCTTCTTTGTTGCCCACTACGAAGGTGGCCACAAATAAGTATGTGTTTGAATTGAAACAAATGGGAGGAAATTCTACTTCTATTTCAAAGTTGAGGGATTTTCTGGTGAAATAAAGTTGCACTTTATTAGTAGGAGGTGCTTTATTTCTTATTGATGCTTTCAGATTTGTAGAATCATAGGCTCTAAAGTTGGAGGAGATAGTAGTGTCTTAAGGGTTGGTATGAGAAAGAATAACATTACTCTTCCTCTCTAAACATTGTCTGGTCCAAGTTTGGGCTGCAGATACAAAGAATCAGGATTGAAATTTCTCTATTCTTGCTGTCCAGCCACAACTCTGTCTGAGAATTACAAATTGGGGAAGAGAGGGAGCTATTTTACCTTTTTCCCTATTCAAGAGATGTTGAATGACATAGTAGGTCTCAAAGCTATGAAAACCTAGGTTCACATCTTGCCTCTAATAAATACATGGCTGTGTGACCCCAGTAATTCATTTAATATGTCAGGGCTCTAGACAGCTCTTTGACACTATAAGTTGCAGAGAAAAGGCCAACTTGCATTGGTAGAAGGGATTTCCTCACCAGGGAGTTTCATTGGCCTATGAAATTGTAAGTCCAGTCTCTGTTCTCTTTCTCTGCTATTCTATTAGTCTGGAAAAGATTTATCTGTTGACTTCAGGAAGCTATTCCTACAACATGCCTTCAAGATTAAAAGAAGAATAATTTTGAGCTATCATTTTAGCTACTGCTTTGATAAATATACTTGGAAATTTTGCTCTATGGCTTTGGGAAATAATTGTTAAGCTAAAACACAATGTAAAAGAGTTCAGAATTTAGTAACGTCCCTTGGGTATAATTTAAGCTCACAAGTCTAAGTGGTGAATTGACTTCATAACACAATCTAATCCATATTTTAATGTCTGGGAGAGCTTTTTTTTCAGAGGAAAATGAAATGGATTGTTTATCTGACATTTTGACATTATAGCATATACAACCTAACAAATAACATCCAAGATAAGAACATAATTCTGAAAGTGGTTGTCCATCAATTTTAGGTGTAGATGAAGCAACCATCATTGATATCTTAACAAAGAGAAACAGTGCTCAACGTCAGAAAATCAAAGAAGCCTATCTCCAGGAAAAAGGAAAGGTAAACGGAAAACTTCTTTATTGAGTTGAAGATCTTGATTGTAGCCTTGCTGGAGGAACTCTGAGGTAACAAGTCAAAAGGGAAAGGGAACTACCTATGAAGAGAGAGGATCCCACTGCTGCTGCTTACTTGTGTTACCTTGGACAATTAACTTAATATATCCAGGCCTTAGTTTTCTCTTCTATAAAAGGAGGTGGTTGGGCTAGGTGACCTTTGAAGTCACTTATGTCTGTAACTCTAGGATCCTGTGACTTTTTAAGCACATTTATAGTCTCACACAATCCTAGGTAAGAAGATAATTAGCCTTCACCCACCATAATTTATCTTGTAGAAATTCAAGTTCAAAAGCAAAGACTAATCAGTTCACACTTCTCACCTCTTTCCCCAGCAAAAATCTTGTTTGCAGCCTAAATAAAAGTACTGTATACCAGCATTATTTGATAGGGACTATTTGAACTGAGGGCAGCGAGGTGGTGCAGTGGATAGAGCACTGGGCTTGGAATTAGGAAGACTCATCTTCATGAATTTAATTCCAGCCTCAGAAACTTACTAGCAGTGGGACTGTGGGCAAGTCCCTTAACCCTGTTTGCCTCAGTTCCTCATCTATAAAATGATCTGGAGAAGGCAATGGCAAACTACTCCATTATATTTGCCAATAAAACCCCAAATGAGGTCGCAAAGAGTTGGACACATCAGCATTTGAACTAGAAGGAAGAGTTTGCTTAATATTCATTGCTGTCCCAAAAGTCTTAGTGTAGTTTTAAGCTTTAATATTATCAGAAATATAAATGTTACAAACTCACAAAAACAAAACTTAAAAGTTTATTTAAATATTTATTCTTATCTAGTTTTGTTGGATAATAAATTTTTATTTTTAATTTTAACAAGGTAGTACACCCTGTCATGCACTGAGTTTCTGTACACTACTTTATCAGACTAGTGCTTCAGTCGAGGCAGTTCTCTTGCTTAGCCACCTCAGTTAAATGATCTATCACCATGAGATGTTTTCTTATAAGGTCAAAACCATCATGTATGCATCAAAACTTTCATTTTTTGGGGGGGTGATCTTCAGGCTAGGATTACAAATACATTTCTTTAAGTCACTAAGCATCATCTGTTTTTGCAAAGTTCAAAGTTCAACTAGAATGATTTAGATTAGCACAAGTTGGTGTTTGTGATAAATTTAATAAGATGCAAATCAATATCTAAGAATTTAAGTAATCAACTTTTAAAATGTTTTTGTAAGTTTATATAGAATTTATGCTTCTGCAATTATTAAAGCTTCAAAATACACTAAGACTTTTGGGACAAGCTGTATGTATATGTACTTATAAAAAATTGTGTATGTGTTAGCACACATTTGATCTCTTAAAACAATAGAATATTGGTGCTGGAAAGAGACATAGATATAGCTGAAAGGAGACTACCCCTTATTTTTTTTTTCAAGTAGATGAGCAAATGGAGACCAAGAGAAAGGAAATTACTCTCCCAAGGTAGTATAAATATGAATGACAGAGCTCAGATTTAAATTGACACCTACTTATCCTAAATCCATTCTACTTTCCACTAGGCCATGTTGTTATTTTAATTTTCTCGCCTGAAATAACATTTCATTTATATAAATAACATTACATTAATAACAATAACACAACATTTATGAAGTCCCTGTTACACTTAGACTTTGTGGAGTCTCAAATGACATGTAGCGAGCTTGGATGTAAGTGTATCAGTTTAACATTTCACTTTGTGTAGATGATTTTTGCCTTCCACAAAGTATGGTGGAATGAACAATGGACTTGGTATCAGGAGATCTGGGATCTTATCCCAGCTTTGACATTTATTACCCTCCCTAGGCCTTAGTTTTCTCAACTGTAGAATGCAGGTGTTGGGCAGAATTGACTTCCCAGGTTTCTTTTAACTCCAAATTCATAATTTCTCTGAAGAAAGTTTCATGAAGATATTAATTCTTTCTTCCCTCAGTGCCCAAAAGAGTTTTGTTAATTTATCAATGCTATTTTATGGATTCTTCCTTAACCTTTAACCCCTTTAGAACGTATGATTTGATTGCTTTGTTTAAGTAACAGTCTACTCCTCCTAGGGAAAAAGTCTTACAACTATAACAAATAACGAGGTGCTTCATAACCTGACCCTCTAATGCCACCTATTCTTTTTCATAGCCCCTGGAGGATGCCCTGAAGAAAGGCCTTACAGGCCACCTGGAGGATGTTGCCCTGGCTCTGTTGAAAACCCCAGCCCAGTTTGATGCTGAGCAGTTGAGGGGTGCTATGAAGGTAATTTATGATGTTTACAAAATGTCTAACTGATGTACTCCTTCTTGGCCAAACCTATAGGACATAATGCACAGACTGGCTCTCAGTAATTTGATCAACAGACATTTTGTAAGTGCTTATTACATGCCAGGCCCTGCGCTACATGCTGGGAATATGAAGAAAGACAAAAATATGGTCTCTGCCCTCAGGGAAGTCACATTATAATCAAGGTGACAGAATGCAAATAACCATGCCCATACAAGATATATACAATGTTCTATCTGCCAAATTTCCAATCAACATGTTAATTCATGTTGTTACGCTGGGATGCTATGATGTAGACCCAGGCAGCTTGCTACCCCAGGCTGTTGTGAACCAGGATATTGTGAAACAGCCCATGAAATTTGAGTTTTTTCCAATTATGGATCCTTTGGAGGAAGCCTATACAGGCTATGCCAAAAGTCTTAGTGCAGCCTTTTCTTCTAAAGTGAAGGGCTGCATTAAAATTTTTGGAATGTCTTTTCTAAGGATTGCTTTCTATCCTGAGGCTTCCAAAATCTTTAGAAAATTCCTTGCTGACCACTTTTACCTGGGAATCACTGAATGTGTTTTAATTAAATCACCATTTATATGAACTTTTAGGATCTGAGTGGTTCATTGCAAAGGATGTGGAACCCCTCCTCCAACAGTACAAATTGAATATAATGATTAAAATGCATCATCAAATGATGGAAGAAACCCAGCTAAACAAGTCAGATACTAATAAATGATATTTTAAGGCTAGCCTTTGAGAGTATATTTAATAGTAATGCCTACCTATTCAAATGCTTTCTCATTAAGATTTCTCTCACAATTGGGGAGGGAGGGTAGAGTTAAAATTAATATATCTCAGGCCCTTGAAACAAAGTAAACAGTTATTTTTATTGAATAAGGCCTTTTCTCATGTATTTTGTTCAGGGTCTTGGAACAGATGAAGATACCTTAATTGAAATTTTGGCATCAAGAAATAACAGAGAAATCAGGGAAATCAACAGAGTCTACAGAGAAGGTGAGTCAACAGTAGCTTATACAAACATAATGAGATAGATGAGGAAAATATTATTTTTCCTAAAATTTTAAATTTGTTGGTGCTTATAGACTCTTTGTAAAGTCCATACATTCAAATATTAGGGACAACCAAAAGGGCATCAGGACAGGCAAACTGAGAAAAAAAACAACAAATAAGTTTTGACAATTAAAATCTGTGACTCAAATGAAATCAACACTGATGACAAAGAATTGGTCATTAAATGGCATTCAGAGATGAAATGTGGTAATTATATGCATTTATTGATCGGGTTTTTGTAAATGTAGTCCTTTCCAATGTTTTGAGGCTAGGTTCTGAAGGAGAGCCTTTTCTTTGAAGAGAGCCTGGAAAATGACTCAGCTGCCCTTTTTCCTTTACAAGATGACTTAGCCAAGAGGTTATAACTGACATTATTTTTAATTTTGACTTTTCGTATGTGAGCAAATTGCTACATCTCCAGGGAAGACCAAGAACAATAAATCATTATTTACCTACTGTAAGGACTTGGGAACAGATATTTCTTTCTTTTTAATTTTTCTATTTTTAATTGTTAATTTTACTTTATGGCATTCTGTTAATGATATTTTAGGCATTGGAAAGAGCAGAACTGTAGCAAGAAATTCTTTGGCAGCACTTTGTTTTATTCAGCATCTTTTGTTCCTCAACCTTATAAACAATGCACAGCAGTACAAAAGATTTTCACTGGTGACCACACTTACCACAACACTTTGAGTGGCAGATCTTGAAGGAAGTAGAATATACAGTAGGTTCATAGTATAATTTGATAAAGGAAATCTGAAATCTTATGTTTTGAGATCTCCTGTGAAATCTGGCACCTTGGGCCTTTTGGTGCCAAACAGATATGTCAGTGGCATCCTGTACCAGGGATTGTAAGCTCCTTGTCTACCGGGGCTGTTTAGGCTTTTGGAATTTCATAAAACACTCCCAATTTTAATAAGGACAACAACAAAAGCTAATATCTATATAGCACTTTATAGTTTTCAAGGAAATCTACATATATTTTCTCAATTCAATCCTCACAAGCCTATTGGTTAGGTGCTATTATTATTCCCATTTTATAGATGAGGAAACTGAGGCTCACATTGATTAAGTGACTTACAGAGGATCATACAACTAGTAAGTGTCTGAGGTAGGATCTGAACTTCTATCCTGGCATTTTATTTTTTTGAGCACCTACAAATAATTTGAATTCGGATTTTTGTACATATATTTTATTATCTCTACTTGATCATAATTTTCTCAAGGGCAGGGCCAATATCCCATTTATTTTTGTACCTCATCTGGTACCAAACAGTGCACATAATAGAATATTTTTTCAGTGAATAAACTGTGGTATCAGTAAAGAACAAGAAAACTAAGATTGTTATTCAGCTGTTCAAAACTAAAAAGAAAATACCCACCTCTAGTTTCCATTAAAGTTCCTCATTTCCCTGTATTTTGCAACCTCCATGTATTTTCTAGCATCATATTAATGTTTCCATCTTTTTATATGTTTTTTTATGTAACCAAAAACAATGAATATAAACTGAGTTTTATCCTAGCATCTCACTTTATAATGGGAAAATATTTCTTTTTTTCTCACTTTGCCTGCATAGATTTAAGGAACACACATTGCTGAATGGATTACCCATTTAATGGGTGTCTGTGTGGTTTAATTCTGCTAGCGATACAAACCAGCCCCTGAATTTCTCTGATGGTGATGAAGCAATGTGGCATTCTCTCATTTACTGTTGCTTTATTGAACAAATGACTTTGGTGATGCAAAGCCATACTTACCTTGGGTCTACTATTATGTAGAGATGGATAAGTTTTTTTTCTCACTTAAAGTATAACTTCTTTTATTTTTCAATTTTGTAATACAGAACTTAAGAGAGATCTGGCCAAAGACATCGCTTCAGATACATCTGGAGATTTTCAGAAGGCTTTGCTTTCTTTGGCCAAGGTATGTGATTGCTTTAAGTAACTTCACTGAATGCCGCCTTTTGAAAAGTATAATTTTGAGATCTTCCAAGAAATTATCTTCCTTCCTTTTGTGTATTATTCCTAAAACTTTTATGAAAAAAATTATAAAAATGCTTTTGGGTTATGTTGGAGAAAATAAATTTTAAAAGAAGAATAATGGTATTTTCCCTCCCCTCCCACCAGGGTGACCGAAGTGAAGATGTTGGCGTGAATGATGATCTGGCTGATAATGATGCCAGGGTAAGAATGCACTTATCACTGTGAATTTTCTTTTCTGATGTCCTGTCCTTGCTGTAACTACCTTTTCTGGACAGAATTTTCCCATTTTCTTTATGTATGCGTGTTTCTCATGACTTTCTTTTAATGTTGACTAACATTAAAGACTAACTAAAATCTGATGCTTTCCTTCATCTCTATTCTTCTGTATTTTGAGTAAAGCAGGAATTAATGAAGGGGAATTAATGAGGCTACATGCCAGGCCCTGTACTAATCACTATTAGTACAAATCTAAGCAAGTGAGGAAGTCCTTGTCCTCAAGGAGCTAACATCCTGATAGAGGAAAACAGCATGGAGTTGGAAACGAGGGGAACGGGTAAGGCAAAGCTTAGTGACAGTCAAGAAGTGGTGTCATCCTGAGATTATTCGGGATAAAGTGAAAGGTTATGGATCAGAGTCCAAGGCTCCAGGGAGCCAAGAATTGAGTTACAAATCTGATGCTGGAAGGGATCTCAGAGGCCAGCCAGTCTAACCCCTTCATTTCAGAGTAAGAAATTGAGTCTCACTGTAGTAAAGTATTTGCCCAAAGTCATAGAGGTAATAATATCAGGGGGAGATACAAGGTCAAGTCCTCTAATGCTAGAATCAGTATTTTTTTTTCTCTGTACTATGTGTTTTTTATATTAAATAAATAAGGTAATGAAAATAGACCTTTATTTGGTACTCTTTATTTGTGTAAAAAGTTTTTTTCATACATTCTTGCTGATTCCACTAGTATTTTTAAAGGGTAATATTTAACTTTGGAATAAGTCCCCTTAATTGAAAACATTTGTTACTGGTCACATGAGGTTGGCTTTATGTTGTTTCAAAGTCAGTGATAACCTGTGATATGACAAGTGTATTCAAGGAGAAGAGATCAAAGGTACTAGAGATAGGGGCTATTCTGAATTTGCAGTATCAGTCGGGGTTAATAAGTATTGAAAAAATAATGAAGCTTCAGATGACGTCATCTTATTGCAACCAACTAAAGGATATTTTTATGTAGCCTTTACCCATAATGCTGGGTACATAGTAACCACTCAACAAATATCTATTGAGTAATCGATAGAATCAGTGGAAGCATACTATACTTTCTACTTCTCCAAGTGGGTAGAAATCCAGTTTCTGACTTGGTTAGTTTTTATCTGAAATTTTTATTTGAACAACATTTAAGGAGAATTTGCTGTTTATTTTCTACTTTACAACAGGCTTTGTATGAGGCAGGAGAGAGAAGAAAAGGAACGGATGTGAATGTATTTAATACTATCCTTACCACAAGAAGCTACCCTCATCTTCGCCGTGGTAAGTAGAAGACAGTTTTTTGGAAGGGATGGGGTAAGAAATGGAGTATATTACTTTTAAGAGTTGGACACAGAGAAGAACTTCCCTGGAAACAGAGTAACCATATTGGAGAAATAGAATCAAGCTTATAGTCATTCTTTTCATTTGTTCTCAAATGAAAGGAAACAAATTTTTTTCAAGATCATTCCTATATTCCATGGTACTGTAAGTATGGAGCCCTTTACGTAGTAATCTTTCTCATGTCTTTTCTGACTACTTTTTCAAAAGTGCAGCATTTTTTAAAGCACAAATTTAATCCATTTTATAACTTTGTCGTGTGATTTGAATTAAGAATTTAGGGTCTTAAGTGAAGGTGAACTGTCTGCATCATTCTTGGTAATTGATAATGAGATAGCTTGCACTCTGTATTTCCTCATGCCTGGTTCTTGCCCCCCTCTTCCAACAGCTTGTTTCTTCCCTTAGCCATAAATTTGGCTTTGGGGGTGAGGAAATAGATCATTTAGCCCAATTTTATTTTTCTCTTTTAGTGTTTCAGAAGTATTGCAAATATAGCAAGCATGACATGAACAAGGTATTGGACCTGGAACTGAAGGGTGATATCGAGAACTGCTTAACTGCCATTGGTATGTGACCCTGCAGCTTAAATAGGCTGTAGTTTGAAGTTTGAAAATGTTCTTCTTCCTCCAGAGAAATTATCTTTTTATTATATTCTAGTTCTGCTGGAGTAAATCTGTCCACATTCTTGGTAAAGAGCTTTCCTCTTTTCCCCTGTCAAGAGATATCTTTATAAGAATTCCAACACTGCCCTTTTTTCTCAAGTATAGTTGAGGGTAGACAATGCAGATTAGGGGAGGGGGGATGTTTCGGTTCAATCAATTGCTCCTAATTTGTGCTGGGGACTGGGAATATCACTCAAATGTGAGACAGTCTTTGCCCACAAAGATTTTGCACTTACCAGAGGATATAGCATGTTCGAAGGTAAATATTTGAATGATACATACAGAACAAATACACAGTGATTTG
Source organism: Notamacropus eugenii (assembly GCF_028372415.1). NCBI lineage: Eukaryota > Metazoa > Chordata > Mammalia > Diprotodontia > Macropodidae > Notamacropus > Notamacropus eugenii. The sequence continues at coordinate 372,406,795 of NC_092874.1, forward strand.
GGGAGACGGTACACCACCAACTCTGGGAATCAGGTTCAAGCTTTTGTTATTTTATGATTTGCAGACTGCAATAGAATTTCTTCCCATTTGAGAGGGGACGGGTTCTAGAATGTGCATGCTCAAACCTTGGCGTAACTTCTTTTGGCAAAGAGATGGCTATCCACTTAGAATCATAGAATCTCAGAGTTTGAGGCAATTAGAGTTTCCTATAATCCAGTTTGTAAGTGATAATAACAACTAACATTTAAACAAGTTTGCAAAGGGATTTACAGGTTTTAACTCATTTAATCCTTACAACAACTTTGTTTTGTACATACTACTATCCCCATTTTAAGGTGAGCAAACTGAGGGAGACAGAGGTTAGATAACTTGTCAGAGGTCACCCAGGTGACATTAGGGAAAATTCACACTCAGCTCTTCGTGACTCTAGTTTCTCCATTCTATCCACGGTACCATCTATATCCCTTCTCTGGTTAATATCCCTGGCAGATGTTCATCTGGCTTTTACTTTTAAAGTCTTGATAATGGACACCTACAATTTACAAGGGAGTGCATTTCACTGGACAATAGAAACATTTCTTTACTTTGTGATCTACAATCCATCTCCTTGAATCTTCTCATTGACCCTAATTTTACTAGCTTCTGGAGCCACACAGTGTGTTTAATTTCTTTTCCAGAAAACAGCTCCTCTTGTATTTAACATCAGGTATCATCTCCTCCTTAAATTTTGCTATCTCAAACATCCTAGGCATCTTTGACTATTCTTCCTAAAACATCATTTCAGCATGCTCTCATACAGATGCTCTCAATTTTTAATGCCCTTGAAAGATGACACCTGGAACCGAATACCATACTCCATATGTGATCTAGCAACCTTTGTAATTTATTATTCCTTTGTTTGGGAAATAATGTTTTTATTAATATAGTCTTTCAGCTTTTATTTTTCAGCTTTCACATGTGGTGCATTCACTCATGTTGAGTTTATTGTTACCTAATCTTGCAACCTTCTCCATATGAATTCTTTCTTACCTTTTCCAATATTTGTACAGTTGAGATTTTTATCCTCATGTTGTATTTTACATTTATCATTACTAAATATAGTCTTTTTAGTTTGCTCCTCATCTTTTTCAATGCTCTTGGCTTTCTCCCAGCTAGAACAAAGGAAAATTGCTCCAGTTAGGTGCTGATAAATCTTTAAAATCTACTAATCTCTCCCTTAAGGAAAATGAGCATTCTCATAGCAGCAAAAAGGTGAATGGTTTCATAAAAACACATCTTGAAACAGCATAACAAACACAGACTAGAGCAAACAAAAATCTGCCCAACAATAACAATTAAAGATCTATAAAAGTGTGTTAGACTGCCACCAGAGGTGGGTGTCCCCCTACCCCCACATCACTGATGAGCTTGGATTGGAGATGGTTTTTTGTGGTAGTACATCATGTTTCTTACCTGCATGATAAAACTCATGCCATAGAGTCCTCCACACATCTGTAGGGGCAGGGCAGTTTTGCCTCCATATGCTACAATGGGGAAAGGACTTCACACAAAAGCCATATGGACCATGTGACTGACCATTTATCAATCAGCAAATATTTATAAAACACTTAACTGTGTACCAGGCATTGTGTTAAGTTCTGGGGATATAAGAAAAGTGGATCCTTTTCTCACAGAGGAGGAGAACATATATAAAAGTAAGTGTATATAAAATAAAAAGAGTAGATAGAAGGAAGTCTTTGAGGAATGTTATATAGTATGCTATCTATTATAGGTTGGATTATATCATCTCCAAGGTGCTTTCAAGTTCTAAGAGTCTATAATTCTACATCTGGGAAAGGGCAGATCCTCATTTACCATCCCTCCATAATGTCAACATGATTTTTTCCCCGTGATAAGTATACCAGCTATAAAATATTCATCCTCATTCATTTATTTATTCATTCTCTCTCTCTCTCAGTGAAATGTGCCACAAGCAAACCAGCTTTCTTTGCTGAGAAGCTTCACAAAGCCATGAAGGTATAGTTTACCTAGAATACTTTCTTTTGGGGGAGTCTTACTATTTACAAGTTAAGAAATGATATATCTGTACTAGATTGGAGAAAAAAATACCTTCAATTGAACAACTTTCACTAGGCTGAATCAGTTCTTTCAATAATAAAGAGTTGCTTCACATTTTTGAAAAGCTGTAGTTGGATTTGATATGTTTGAGGTGAATTTTGAGCATGCACACTTGACTTTGTAATTAAAGTCCCTTTATGAGAAACTTCGGTTTGCTTTGACCGTTGCATAAAATTCTAGTGCACATGAAAATTGGGACGTTTTCTTCTTCTTCTTGGCCCTTGCTATTATAGCACTAGTGCAATTGAGGTTATTGATGTTCTAATTTTCCTATGATTAAATTTCATCTTTTAATTATGTATTTCTACTGTCCACAAAGCAGTAGTTGAATTTAAGAAACACAGAGATCAACGCATATTTTAAATTGGCTTTGATTTTTAGAAATTATTTCCAACAACCTTATTTCTACTAAGAAAAAAAGGAGAGATGCTTTGGACTGAGGTGATTTTTGCTGGATTAATAACTTCACAATATCCCTTAACTCATTTGTTTTCTGTTGATCTACCTATTCCATTAATTACCAAGAACCACCAGTGGAATGGAAATCTATGGATGTTTAACAAGTAGTAACTGGTTTCATCTTTTAGTTCCCGTTGATTTTTCCCTGACCCCTTCTTCATGAAAGAAAGGGAAAAAACTCTAAACTATTTCTATGTTTCATTATATGATAATTGTATTGGAAAAAATTTCCACACGTCATATTTTACAACTAGCTGCGATAGAATATTCATATTTATTCATTTATTTTTGTTTCTGTCTCCAAACTTTATTTTCTCCATTTTGCATAATTCTCACAGGGATTTCTATCTTCAAACAGCCTCTTACAATAGAAAAAAATATTGTTGTTTTTGTTCATTGCTAAAGGTTGCTATTCAGAAAACACAGTACAAAGGAACAGGCATATATGTTTATTTGTTTCCATCCATTCACATATCATATATGAATATATGTCAGTTTATAAATGTTCACACATATTCTCTGTTTTAAAAAAATTAAATCACGAAGGAAGATAACAAACAGTGGATACATTCACGAGCCAGCCTCCATCCCCCCATGATAAGAAGTCCAGTCATTATTTCCAAAATAAAGAGGGTGGACTAGACCAGCAGTTCACATACTTTTTTTGATCTTGGTACCTCTTTACACTTTTAAAAATTATTAAGGACTCTCCAAAGAGAGTCCTTTTATTTATATGGGTTATATCTATTGATTTAACATATTAGAAATTAAGATGTCTTAGTATTATTATGAAAATAGATTTGACTTCACAGACCCCCTAAAAAAGGTTTTAGAGATCCAAATGAGTTCCTAGATTATACTTTGAAAATCCTTGGACTGGATGATCTCTAAGTTCTATCCTAGCCCTTAGATTCTGTGAACCTATCAATATTTTCTAAGAGGTAATTCCTTCACATAGTATAGGTCTTTGGAATAGAAAAGGCAGTGATGATTTGAAGAGTAAAACCAAACAGACTTATAAAAAGTATCTCAGACTTTTCCATTGAATGTGAACTCAGGTCTTCTTATTACAAGTCTGAGTTCAGTTCCACAAGAAGTCCTAAATTGTTGCCTTTAGTGCATAGAGATGTGTTCAAGGTTATACAACTAACATCAAACATACAATTTGGACTTGTGTCTTTGAAACCCCAAGATTCCCACTCTATCTACTATGCTACATGGTTTGTATGTGTGTATACTATGCCACAAATTCTTTAAGAAATGAAATTTTACAAATGAGCACAATTTAGTGAGAATGTGATAAGTTAATAGTAACAGTTATACTTGTTTTGAATAGGGTGCTGGAACTCGTCATAAGGATCTTATCAGGATCATGGTTTCTCGTTCTGAAATCGACATGAATGACATCAAGGCATACTATCAAAAGATGTATGGCATCTCTCTCTGCCAAGCCATTCTGGTATGTTTTGTCTCTTGTTACAACATTGTTGTAACATGTTGTAACTCTTGTTACAGCGTTGACAGTCAAGAATTCTTTTGGTAGCTTAAAGTATTATTTGTTCCAAGAAGACAGGCAAATATCTGCCTAAGGACTGTGATTTTTAATCATTTGCTGTTTGGAGAACTACTTATTTTTCAATTTAATGGAAAATCAGGCTGATTTTCTTTTTAGGGGAGACATATTTCTAGTTTTTAATGATATTTTCTTGGAATGGGGGCCCATTTGAGAAGCTACTCCCCTAACAATGAAAGACATAATTTTCTCTGTGACAAACATTAGCCCTCATTAGGAGAATTTGATTATTAATTAGGGTAGGGAGAGTTTTGGAGGTTTACTTTGGGGAAGTAGTGCTTGGTTCTGAAAATGGATTCATTTTCTAAGCATTTGTCAGTGAGTGATTAAAGTATGTCTCAATTAACTGTCTTAAAGAAGAGACAAGGGAGGTGTAATTATAATTTCTTTTAATTTATATAACTAGAATGTTGCAAGAATAAATGAATGAGAATTATATTTATAGATGAATTCTATTAAAGTTAAAAACCTTTAATGCCAAATTATACAAAATATTCTCAAATATTAAAAAAGAAAGTACCCTACCAGATTCATAGTTGCCCTATTTTACATTTGAGGGAAGACTAAAGCAAAGAAAGAGAATTATGGACCAATGTCACCTCAAAATGATCAATAAAACTGCCCCCAAAAACCCAACCTTTATTTACAAAGTCATCCACTATGGCTAAATTGTATTTATACTAGAGATGCAAGGATGGTTCAGCATTAGGGAACATAACTGATCATGAACATAATCATATTAAAACAAAAAACATCTAAAATCACATGATTTCATTAATGGATGTATAGAAAAAGGAACGCATGAGAGAATAAATTTCAGAGCTTTTTAAAAGAATTGGCACTAGTTTAATTCAAGCTATATTTTTTTGTTAGGTGACAAAAATCCACCTGATAGAAAGGAGTGGCCAAAGAACTATAACTATCTCTGTTTCTGATGAACTATTATGAACCATTCTAACATGTGATATGGTTAGCTTGATGTCATGTTACATCGAGCCATAATGCATGACTTTGCATTTCACAAAACTTCTGCTTCTTTCACTTTGAAATCTGAAACTAGTTAACTGACTTATTCTGGGAAATAATCAACAAACAATAATTTGTTAAATGCCTACTATGTCAAGAGTATTTAAAGATGAAATATTTTATAATTACGGATGACCTCAAATCATTGTTTTAAGGTAACATTAATTTTTTTTCTTAAATCTGCAGGATGAAACCAAGGGAGATTATGAAAAAATCCTGGTTGCCCTGTGTGGAGGAAACTAAATGGCATTATTATGACATACTCAAACTTTATCATCAGATGATATTATTGCATTTATCTCTACTACTTATAAAATATAGCATAGATTCAGAGAAGTTTTTTTTTAAAGCTTGAATTATCATTCAGTCATCTGCTTTCTGGAAAATTTAGTCTGGAAAACTTATTCTTTTTTATCTCAATGCTGTATAATAGTGTTAAGATTTTTTTAAAAAATATTTATCCAAAAAGCATGTACCCAAAATGTTTACATTTAACAACATTAAAAGGTACAACTAAAGACTTTATATAACATGGAAAAATAAAGCAAATGTAGAAAGGATTGATGTGTCATTGGCCATTTTGTACTATTTTAATTTTTTGCATCAAATATGCATGGATACATACAGGTATTGGTTGAAGACATTTGGACCCAAACTTGAATTACAATATTTTAGTGGAATAGCCATTGAGGTTTCCCATTCTTTGATTGAATAGAATTGGCTTATACTTTAGAAAATAACCACTCAGATCTCAGTATTCTATAGTAGTTTCACAATAGGTAAACTGTTTCCATATTAATGAATTTGTTTAATTTAGAAGTATTTTGAACATTGTACCATTGAATATATTTCAGGAGTTAGTATCAATCAAAAAGACCAAATTAGTAAAATCCTATTTTTGAATTAGGAAGTGGTATACAAATATCATGAAAAATTCTTCCTTATTAATCAAGTTTATTTTTAATATAACAAATAAGACTAAACCAACTACATATACACTGTATGGCCTCCAAAATACCGAAAGAGTAATTGACACAAGTTGTATCTACTGATGCAAGCTTATCCTCTTGTGAAGGAAGAGTGTGTGTTATGACTCCAATAAGAGAGCACCATACTAATGTTGCCCATCAATTTGACCAGATTTTTCTCACCGCTTAATGTTTTCATTTGAATAGTGACACTCTTTTGGTTCTGAATTACTTTATATAAGTCTTCCCATGTGTATTTGTTAGGAAGAGGGCTGAAACTGAGTTTGCATGGAGGTAAAGATTGGAATGGTGGGAAATTATGTATCTTCCTCTCTAACCTTAATAACTGTAAGTTAACATATCTTAATGAAAATCAGAAATAAGGTTAAGAAAAATAGGAAGCTACTGAAGGTGCTTCATGTGGGGTGCACATGACTTTTAAATATTAAACTTTTAATATGACTTTTAAAATGAATGTATATATTTTTATGCAAAAAGTCAGAAGATTCCACTTCCCATGGCATGCAGGTTTTAATTTTCTAAGTCAGGTCACATGTGGATACTTAGACAGAATAAGCACAGGTTTTCAAGGTTGCCACATTTACGTAACTACTTGGCCTGGTTCTGAGCTTTCCTTTTTGTCCAGTACTTTTTTGTTTGTCCAATAACAGGCTTTCTTGAAAACAAGTTTTAGAATTATAGATCTAGAGTTTAAAGATACTTCAGAGCCCCTCTAGTCTAGGCCTCTCATTTTATAGAGGAGGATACTGAGGTCAGGAACAAAAGTGACTTTCAATATATTTCTAAAACCCTGCATTTTCCTAACTTCCATGTACAGCACCACCATCTTCCCATTTAGCTAGGTTTCCAACTGCAGGGTCTTCCTTCATTCCTCACTTCACCCCAGATAGTCAATCTTTTGCCAATATTTCACATAATAACTTCTTTCCTCTGACACTGCTGACATTCTGGTTCAAATCCTTATCACCTCATGCCACGACTACTACCATAGTATTCTGATGGGTCCTTCTGTCTTAAATCCCTTCCCACTCTAATTTATCCTCTACTCAGATGCCAAAGTGACTTTCCTAATGCTCATGTTACCCTCTAACTCAGAAAATATCAGTGACTGCTTATTACCTTCAGGATCACATATAAATTCATGTATTGAGCTTTCAAAGTGTTCAAATATCCAGCTCCTTCCTACCTTTCTAATCTTATTATACTTCCAGCTACACTGGAATTCTTGGACACTCCATATAGGACACTCCATTTTCTGATATGCCTTGTCATTGGCTGTTCCCCATGTCTGGATTGTGCTCCCTCCTCACCTCTACCACTTAGCTTGGCTTCTTTGGCTGCTTTCCAGTCTTACCTCAGATCCTACTTTTTGCAGGAGATCTTTTCCATTCCCTGTGTCTCCTATCCATGTACCCTGCCCTAGGCAACTGCTAGTGCCTTTCCTTTGAATTTATTTCCATTTTAGCAGGTATGTATCTCACTTGTAGGGATGTCTGCCTATTGGCTCCCCCATTAGAATTTTGGCTTCTTGAGGGTAGGATTGCCCTTTTTTGCACCCCTCAGTGCTTAGTATAGTGCCAGGTGCATAATAGATACTCAGTAAATTTCTGAGTCCTAGAACCTATTTACCTTCAGGTAGAATTGACTAGCAGTTCCATAAACCACCACACTATCAAGATTGTTTTTAAGAAGAAAAATCACTTCTTGGGATTATGACCAAGGTGGTGTTGTGAGATGGGCCTGAGGCATCTTGCATAGGGCATAGATCTGAAGGAGTTTTGCCCTTTATGGGTAAGGGAGCAGTGTAATTTTTCCTAAGGCTGAAAGGAGGCAGAAGTACTTAAAAATGGGAGGTGGAAATTCATGGATTTTTGATCTCTCCAAAGAAGAAATGGGTACCAAGTTCAATAGTGGTGAGCCTTTGACAATAAAGTACACTTTTCAGACTTGAGCAGAGTAATGGGAGAAGCATGCTTACTCTAGAAAGAAAATACTAGTTGTAAAGGCAGAAAAGTTTTCATTACATCTATTTTACATTCATTGTGAAAGGGTAACTCCCTAATGGAGTACACTTGCTCAGACAAATGCAAGACTTTTAATGCCCTGTTCCCAATTCAGATTTCAGGCTTTGTTTCCCATTGGCTAGATGCACTTCCTGGACCACCTCTTCTATGTTCTTCTCCTTGATATGTTTCCCCTCAAACAGTTGTTTTAAGCATGTGTACAAGCTTCTCACCTTTTTATTAATCAGAAGCCTGGTTCTTCTAGGTCACAGCTCTGATTAGGTACCTCTGACATATCCTGTTATCACTTAAAGCTGGGAGTAGTTTTAATCCTGTGGAAACAGAATTCCTTCTTTTGTTTTTCACAATAAGAATGAATAAGGGATATTTTCCATCATAATCTGGGAAGCTTCTGCTTTTCTTGTGATTATGGGAAAAGCATTTCTTTTTAGCCCCCTTGCTGATAAGTGGCTATAAGCATAGACTAAATTTATTTGCGTTATTTGACTTAATTTTCTAGCATTTAGGATTCCACATGAAACATTTAGAATGTCTTCAAGGGAATTAGAACCTATCAATCTTTCCTCATTATTATTTTCCCTGTTCTTTCCTTCTTTCCTTTCTGAGAAAGTCTAAACTCATATCTTAGGATACTGGCTTACAATATGTTTAGGGGCAGAGAAGTTTTTGTTTTTTTGAAATATTACTCTTCACTTGAGTCGAAGTCAAGTTTTGGTTTGGTCATCATCCTCTGTGGAAGAATGGCTTATATTCTAAGGTTGTATCTGACAAGTCAGACAGGGAAGGAGAACAAAGGAACTCAAGATGCCAGTTTAGAAAAACAGAGAGAATGTTTTCTTGATGCAGGAAGTTTGATAAGTTACTTGAATAGGAGAAGAGCAAAACAAGTCAGAATAGGCAGAGACTGAAATGTATCACAAGATTAATGGACTGCAGAGGCTCAATGAATACTATTTACGTGATAAGCTCTTTGTTGTTGTTTAGTCATTTCAGTCATTTCTGACTCTTTGTGACCCTATTTGGGGTTTTCTTGGTAAAGATGCTTGCATGGTTTGCTTTTTCCTTATCTAGATCATTTTACAGATGAGGAAATGGAGGCAAGCAAAGTTAAGTGACTTACCCAGGATCACACATCTAGTAAGTGTCTGAGGCCAGATTTGAGCTCATGAAGATGAGTCTGCCTGACTTCAGGTCTAGCACGGTATCCACTGCACTACCTAGTTGCCCTGATGAAGTCTTAGGTAGCATTAAAAAAACTGAAAATTGAAATTTTAGCAAGATTAGTTTATTGATATGCTCATAATTTCTGATCACTCAGTAATTTAGTCAATTATTATTTTTCTTTGACAATTTAACACTCTTCCCCCATGCCCATGTTCCACACAAGGTAGCTTTTGTCTCAGATGTATTACTACTGCAGGTGTGTTTGTAATACACCTCTGTTCTGTTCCCAGAAACCATTATTTGAGTATATCTGTGTTGCTGAAAAAAATTTATGGATGATCCATGTTGCATTCACTCTTAGATTCTGGGCTTTGCATTGTTGAATTGGGTTCCCATGGCATTTACAGCAGAACTTTTCTATTCCAACCAAGTCTTCATCATGTGAATTCAGTCTCATATGTGACCTCCTATTTTCTTCCCACTTCTGGACTAATTTTAACCTGCATATATAGATATAGATACAGCAGTATCCAACTCTCTATGACTCCATTTAGGGTCTTCTTGCAAAGTTACTGGAGTGATTTGCCATTTCCTTTTCTAGATGATGAACTAAAGCAAACATGGTTAAGTGACTTGCCCAGAGTCACATAGCTAGTAAGTATCTGAGGCCAGATTTGAACTCAGGTCCTCCTGCCTCCAGGCCTAGTGTGCTATCCACTGTATCACCTAGTCACCCAAAAGACAAAAATAAAGTAATTTTAAGTCTATACAAATATGATCTTTTGAACTTGGGACGTTATTTTAAAAATAAATATCCCCAAAGTAAATAAAAATAGCGTCCTTTACTCTAGCAACAGTTGGTTTTACCCTTACTTGACTTGGTAGCAATCTGTTCATAGGTCTGAGACAGAGTGAAGACTTTCTATTATAAAGGCATACATTATCATCTTTTTTTTTTCCCCTAGATAAGTTAGTATTTATTGAACAGAAAGACAGATAGGCTAAAAAATAGGGAATAGCAGCAGTTTCAGGTCTTGAGTAATGAAAGCCTTCTAGTAAATTTCATGGGAAAACTTAGCAAAATCAGACTACATCATAGGAAGAGTTATATATTTTCCTCCATGACCTTTCATTTATCCTGTACTTCTTAAATTTTTCTGGGGTGGAGATGGGTTGATAAGAGCACACATAGCAGTCATAGACATTCTGCTGTCTGGAAAATATGTCTAATAGCCTGAAATCATGAGAATTTCCCTATTCTGCTTAAGGAAATTATCATAATCTTATTGAGTGAGGGAACCTAAAAGTGAGCTTAATCTTGTGACCACAGATGCCAAGTTGTTTTGGGTACTCATGAAGAGCTCACAGGCAGTTTAGTCCACGGTGTTGGCTCAATGATAAGAATAAAACAGCAATATTGTATAAAAGAATACAAAAGGGATTGAACTTAAAAGCAGAGGACTTGGGTTTGAAACTTACTTCCTTTATTAGCTATGTCATTTGACCAAGTTTTTGGAAAAAAATCTGTTTCTTTTGCTTTTTTTTTTTTATTAAATAGGAGAAGTTAGATTAGATGATCTCTAAGACTCCTTTTAGCTTTAATTCCTAAGATAAGTAAACAGACTGGAATATATAAATATGAAGACCATATGACTGAACAATTTAGATTCATAATTAATTTTAACTCAAAAAGTATAAGATAAAGCCACAAGGAAATGAGATATGAGGAGCAGGGATGTTCCTGAGGTTTTGAAATGAAACAAATCATTTTTCTACCGAAAAAGATTATAGCTTGTCAGAATTGTAAAGAACCTCAGAAATCATCTATTCCATTCTGTACCTGAAAATGAATCTCTTCAACAATATTCCTGGGAAGTGGTCACTGTCTTTGATTGTAGATGATTGATGATAGGAATTCATTACCAAAACAACCCATCTGCATTTTGAATAGCTGTTTCAATGCTTATAAAATGTCTTCATCAATTTTTATTTCACATGTGGTTATTAATAATGAACCAGAACTTCCAGGGATGCTTTTTTTTAAAAATCACTGACCAGAACTGATTTAGGTCAAATCACCTTCATATTTCGCAGTTATGCATATTTGCTTTCTAATAAATCAATCATGCCAGGAAATTTAATCATTGTAGCTGATTTCACAAAACTATTAAAGGTTAAATTGATTAGCTTATGCTGATAATTCAGACTCAGTGAAATTAGCTCTTTTCTATCAAAAGGGCAAATTCATGGGATCATAGGACTTAAAGCTTGAAGAGATCTTATAAAACTCTCTAGTCTTCTACTCCTTATTTTATAAATGAGTAGATGAAGGAATAGAGAGGGTAAGTGACTTGCCCAATGTCACACATATAATACTAGTGGCAGAGCTGAGATTTGAAACCAGATTCACTGAATTGCAGAGTTTGAGATGTGGAAGGAACTGTAGCAGTCCAACTCATACATGAGGGAGTTCCCTATGTAAATCAGGCAAGTTTAATGCTCTTTCTGTAAAACTAAGTTGATCATGGACCTCCTAAATCCATCTAGAAATTAACAAAAATATAAAATCATTTATATTTCCAAGGTCATACGCACATGAAATTCACAGGTTAAAGATCATATTCTGGTAAGTTGATTTTGATTCTAAAATTAGTTTTCCTGAGGGTAATGGAAGGGGAATGAGGTTGTTTTTAGAAGTCACTTTTTTGGCTTTCTTTTATATAAAGCTAACCAAACCAAAATGTTATTAGCTGGCAATTTTAACATTGTCAACATATACACACCCTTGTCTACATTAAATTCAGACTTGAAAATCTACTTTGTTCTTCAAGCCTATACTTGCTAAGCACACCAGGAGTAATGATGTATTCTTCTAGTGGAAGAAATACATGTGTTCATTATAATGTTTCTGTTAATTTTGTCATGGAAATGTAAAAATTGGGGCACTAAGCAAGGAGGTAGTTATTAATAGCATTGTTATTAACAAAAACTTATCAGTCTATGGGGTATTCCAACATACTTTTTTTTCCCTAACATACTTTTTAAACAAATTGCTGACTCCAAAGAATGGGAAACAGATGAAAGTAAACATGACTACTACTATTTACTAGAACATTTCAATTAATATAAAACAGTTGCTAAACAAAGATATCCAAATGAACATAGTAACCATGTCAAATGGCCAACAACATTTCATCTCCTTGCCAAGCAGAGAGACATAGTATTTAACTCAGGTTTGCATAAGCTTATTTGCAACATTATATGTAGGAAGAAATAGATTAGGAACATTTTTACTTTGAAAACTAGATCAAATCAATGACAGGGAAAATGAGCCTCCAGAAAATTTAGAGTGAAGTAATAAAACTAGTCTCAATATTACTTTTGAAAGAAATAGGAAGGAGGCCCTTCCACTGAAAATGGCTACCTGGAAAGGGCAGATCATCTGGTTCTCATATATGTATTTCAGGAAAAATCTGAAATTTGCACAAGATATATACTGAAAAATCTATAAAAACATAATAATGTTGGTTGTGGTCAATTGTGTCCAACTCTTTGTGACTCCATTTGAGATTTTCTTGGCAAAGACACTGGAGTGTTTTACTATTTTCTTCTCCTGTTAATTTTATGGATGAGGAAACTGAAACAAACATTTAAGTGACTTGCCTATGGTCACACAGCTAGTAAGTGTCTAAGGTCACATTTGAACTCAGGTCTTGTTGATTCTAGGTTGAGTACTCTATCCACTGCCCTACCTACCTGCTTTAAGAAATTATAGGATTGACAAAATCAGATGATTTCCCAGTACGTCATTTCTTCTCCTTGCAGTCTTTTGTAGTCTCCTATTCCTCCCCCCCCCTTTTTCTTCTACGCTGCTCCCTTTCTTCTGTCTGTTCTAAGGGGTTTAAAGAAATAATTCCCATGCTATGCCAAAATATTATCATCACCTCTCATTTAAGCATAGCTTGGGCTTAGAATCATTATTTCTGCTAGGGGGTTAAAGAAGGAAAAAAGTCTTAGAAAACAATGATCTTTCATTTCATTTAGACTGAACTTTAAAAAAAACCTGTATGAAACAATTCAGACATTATACTTTTACATGGAAAACATCCATTTATTTGTTGTTGTTTTTTTTTGTTTTTTGCCAGAAGCATGAAAGCTTTGCTTGGATTGAGTTTATATTAATTGAATTAGAAGATGTATTTTCTAATCTGAGTAATATGTTTCTCCAAAGCTCAATATCTTTCTTCACATCTGTCCAAGTATTTCAAGTGCTGTTTCATTGCCTCTTTCCAAATTGTTTGTCTTTTGGGGGAGCAGTGTACTGCTTTAGTTATTAACACAAAACAGAAGTTATCCAATACTTTATGTTCATGAACCTTGATAAAGGTTTCTAACACACAGTTCTTCATATAAATGTCCCTCTACCATCCCTCCTAGAGAGAAGAAAAATGTTAAACATCACATAAAACTGTATATAATTGAATCTTCCCCCATTCCACTCTAACACTCTTCAATGCTTTTTGGACCCTCACAGCTGTTTCAGATTCTCCAGTCACCAACTTTCATGGGCAACAGTGCCTGGAACAGAGGGAATACTCTTTTGGTTCACTCTCTTAAGACATCATTAAGACTTCAACCACTTGGTTTTTCCCTTTGCCTTAGGGACTTCTTTAATTTAAATGTTGATGTCAACTGCATTTCAGCTATGGCTTTCTCACGTCTTATGAAATTGAACAATTCGCTGTAGGTCTGATTGGGGGGACGTTGAGAATGAGACTGCTTACAGGCAGATGTGGCCAGGTGATGACAAAGGAAAAGTAAATATAAGGAGAGACTTAATGTGATCTTGGAAAGAGAGGTATGGCTTGAAGGAATAGGAAAGTGATTGTCACAGTCCTTCTGTACTTTGCCCTGCTCGGGTCACATTTGTAGTACCATTCTTAGCTCTACTCAGTAACAGATTTTAGGAAGGACATCAGTCAGCTGAGGAGCATTCAAAAGAGGATAATCAAGATGTCAAAGACCTCCAAGATGTGTATGGGTTAGATTGAAGGGCCAATGAAATCATTTACCACCCTGAAATTCTGTGATTCTGAAATTTCAGTAATGGAAGTGTGTCTTTTTCTCAGAAAAATCAATAAGCATTATGAACTGGGGAGGTTGACAATCTTCCCCACCTCAGCCCCATTAGCAGCTCCCTTAGAACTCCTGCTGACTTCCTTTGAGGGTACTATTCCTGCTTGTTTATTTTTAGCTAAAAATAAAATTAATATCTATAATTCTATTTCTCCCCTTTTTCCTTTTTCAGTGTCTGAACCTTCCTTTTTTTCTCATTCCCAAGCAACAGGTAAAGCTTTTATTTCTCTGGAATTGAGGATTATTTTCAATTTTTAAAATTATGTACTGTATACACTATAGGACTCAAAATCCTCTTGGAAGGGTTGTTTACGTAAAAGCTACACACTATTCTTTAAGACTTTGCTATCTTATGCTTTTAGCTTAATGATACGGTAGCATCAGTTTCACCCTGCATTCTTACTTGTTATTTACTATATCAGCTAGTGCTATGGAAAACAGAAAAAAATGATTTTAATCAGTGTTTTATTTCCAATGGGAATAAGTACAAGTTTCTAATCCCAAGATTTCATCTAGTTCCAGATGCAATTGCTAATGGTTTTTGATACCATTGTCCTTTCTAAGAAAGTTAACTAGACTATTTTAAGTTTTACTGCCCATATTATTACCAATTACAGGAATGTAAGAAAACATTCAGTATAGAAAGCTTTAACTAAAATCCTAGAGATAGAAAGCATGATTGGCTAAAGCAGCAAAGGTAACACTTTTGGTAATCTAACAGAGCTCTTAATGATGAATTAGCATTTACTGTAAACAATACTCAGGGTACTTTGTAGTAAATCTGACATATGATTTGCATGAAATACAATGTACCCTCCCTTCCATAAAATTGCTTGGTTCAAAAACAGATCAAAATCTTTTATTAAGAAATGAAATGAGGGAGGCTAGAGCCAAGATGGTGGAGTAAAAGAAGGGACTCGCATTAGCTCTTCCTCAATCCCATTCAAATGACTGCAAAAAATGACTCTAAACAAATTCAAGAACAGCAGGCCTCCCCCCCCAAACACACACACACACACACACACACACACACACACACACACATACACACACACAAACACACATACACAGAAACCAGAGTGAAACAAATTGCCAGCTCAAGACAATCTGTAAGATCGACAGGAAAGGTCTGTTGCACTAGGCTTAGACAGGAGTGCAGTCCAGGGCAAAATGTGACAGCAGAGACCCAGACCACCAAGCACAGAGCAGGCCTCAGGGGACTGAATCCCTGGCAGATTTGGCAGTTTCCAAACTTCTCAACCCACAAATGTCAAAGATAGCAAAGAAGGTCAGTGGGAAAGATCTGTTAGACCTAGGTGAGAGAGCAGCATGACCTAGACCCAGTCCTGGGGTGGCAGTGGTGGCAGAAGTGGCTGCTTCTGGAGCTCTTTAGCCATAGATGGTGGGGAAATCCAGTGGCTGATCAGAAGACAATTGCAGGGATCTCTTTTCTGGCACTGAGGCAGGCATCTTTTGTTTTGCCTGTGCTTGGATCTGGGTCATAGTGTTGGGAGGTATTTCAGGGATAAGGAAGAGCGCTAGTGTGGTGGAAATTGTGGTGGCTGTGGAGAGGGAATCTTCTTCACAGTTCCTAGTCATAAAAGAATGCTTGTGGTAACTCACAGACCATAGCACAGACTAGGAGATGAGTAAACACCACTCCCTTGATTATGCAACCTTGGAAGAAATGAAAATTTACGGATCCCTAGAAATATCTCTGAAAACAGTTGCACAAAATCTCTGACACATGGTATAGTACATCTCCCAAACTCGAAGCAGAGGCCTACCTTAACAAAAAGTTAAAAAGTCAAGTAATTGGCTGCGAAAATGACCAAACTGTGGAAAAAGACTCAGACTATAGAATCATACTTTGATGGCAAAGAAGATCAAAACATTCAATCAGAAGACAACAAAGTCAAGGCTTCTATATCTTCAAGAAAAATACAAATTGGTCTCAGGCTATGAAAGATCTCATAAAAGATTTTGAAAATCAAGCAAGAGAAGTAGAAGGAAACTTGGGAAGAGAAATGAGAGTGATGCAAGAAAATCATGAAAAATGAATCAACAGTTTACTAAAAGAGACCCCCAAAATGCTGAAGATAATAACACCTTAAAACAGACTAACCCAAATGGCAAAAGAAATCCAAAAAGCCATTGAGGAGAGGAATGACTTAAAAAATGGAATAGACTAAATAGAAAAGGAAGTTGAAAATCTCACTGAAGAAAACAACTCCTTAAAAATAAAAATGGAGCAAATGGAAGCTAAGGACTCCATGAGAAATCAAATTATAAAGCAAAACAAAAAGAATGAAAAAATAGAAGACAATGTGAAATATCTCATTAGAAAAACAACTGACTGGAAAATAGATCCAGTAGAGATAATTTAAAAAATCCTTGGACTACCTATATGCCATGATCAAAAAAAGAACCTAGACATTATCTTTCAAGAAGTTATCAAGAAAACTGCCCTGATGTTCTGGAACCAGAGGGTAAAATAAAAATTGAGGGATTCCATCGATCACCTCCTGAATGAGATCCCAAAAGGAAAACTCCTTGGAATTCCTGAGTTCCCAGGTGATGGAGAAAAAATTGCAAGCAAAAAGAAACAATTCAAGCATTGTGGAAACACAGTCAGGATAACATACGATTTAGCAGCTTCTATATTATGGGATTGAAGAGCTTAGAATATAATATTCTGGAGATCAAAGGAACTAGGATTAAAACCGAGAATCACCTACCCAGCAAAACTGAGTATAATTCTTCAGGGAAAAAAATGGACATTCAATGAGATAGAGGAATTTCAAGCATTCTTGATAAAAAGACCAGAGCTGAATAGAAAATTTGACTTTCAAGTTCAAGACTCAAGAGAAACATGAAAAGGTAAACAGGAAAGAGATCATAAGGGACTTATTAAAGATGAACTGTTCACATTCCTACAAGAAAAAATGATATTTGTAATTCATGAGACCTTTCTCAGTATGAGGGCAGTTGGAGGGAATACATATACATATATATATATGTGTGTGTGTGTGTGTGTGTTTATGTGTGTGCATATATATACCTAAATGTATATGTATATACACACATACATAAAGAGGGCACAGGGTTCATTGAATATGAAGGGATGATATCTAAATCACAAAACTAAGGGGTAAGAGAGGAATATACTGGGAGAGGGAGAACATGAGAGGTAGAATGTGGTAAACTATCTCACATAAAAGAGTCAAGAAAAAGCTTGTACAGTAGAGAGGAAGAGGGGGAAGGTGAGAGGGAGTGAGTGAACCTTACTCTCATCAGATTTGGCTTAAGGAGGGAATAACATATACATTCAATTGGGTATGGAAATCCATCTTACCCTGCAGAAAAGTAGTGGGAGCAGAAGAGAATATGTGTGTGTGTGTGGGATGATTGAAGGGAAGGTAGATTGGGGGAGGGGGTAATCAGAACCAAATACTTTTGAAGAGGGACAGGGTCAAAAGAGTGAAGAGAATAAATGGGAGGTGGAATAAGGTAGAAGGAAATATAGTCTTTCACAATATGACTATTATAGAAGTGTTTTGCATGACTACACATGTATAACCTATATCAAATTGCTTGCCTTCTCAATGAGGGTGGGTGGGGAGTGAGGAAGGAAGAGACTTTGAAACTCAAAGGTTTAAAAATGAATGTTAAGAATTGTTTTTACATGCAGCTGGGAAATAAGATATGCAGAAAAGGGGGTATAGAAATTCATCTTGTCCTACAGGAAAATAGGAGAAGGAGATAAGAGAAGGGGGGGAATAGAAGGTAGGGCAGATTGGAGGAAGGGGTATTCAGAATGCACACCATCTTGCAGTGGGGTGGGGGAAGAGATGGGGAGAAAGTTTGGAACTCAAAATCTTACGAAAGTGAAGGTTGAAAACTAAAAATAAGTACATTTAAAAGAAATGAATCAATGGAAAGAGCACTGGAGTGAGACCTGGATTCTGCTCTGAGCTCATTTGTTATGTGACTTGGGAAAAGTCATTTAACCTCTATGGACCTCAGTTTCCTCATCCAGTAGGTAAGAGGCTTGAACTAGAAGACCTTTAAGGGCATTCCTAACTCCAGTGTTCTAGGAAATTAGGAACTGAATGCTGGGGTTTGAAAGACAGTAAAGCACTAGGTTTGGGGGAGAGGAACAGAAGTACTGTATGATTAGCAATACTTCTAGGTCTTTTCATTCCTTAAATGGTGTCTCTTTATGAAAATCTATATAGTTTGTCATATTCAATTTTTTTCTGATTTACAGAAAAATTTTGTTTTGATGCAGCATAGAAAGTCCATTTAACTCATAATTGTACTACACCAAATGTAAAGCCCACAAAATAATGCAAAAGGATGAATGAGTTGGATTAT
Organism: Notamacropus eugenii; assembly: GCF_028372415.1. Lineage (NCBI taxonomy): Eukaryota > Metazoa > Chordata > Mammalia > Diprotodontia > Macropodidae > Notamacropus > Notamacropus eugenii. Next base: position 372,425,661 of record NC_092874.1, read on the forward strand.
GTAGATGATGTTACCGTTTGTCAAAATGAATGGATGAATGAATGATAAACCATTTAAATACTTACTATATATATCAGGGATTGTGCTAAATGTTGCTGATGTACATGCAATCAAGCAAGACTGAACTTGAGGAGCTTATATTCTATTAAGGGAAGAAAACACATAAAGGGAATAATGGTCTTGGAAGAGTGTTTTGGATATAGAAGACAGATTAAAAGATGGTTGGAGTGATAAGGCAGTTGTTTAAAACATAGCCTAATCAGGAATGAGAGTCTTTGATGGTAGTTCAAAGAAATGAGGGATATTTCCTTTAAAGTTAGTACCAACTTAGTCTATTTTTTGGACTGTCATTTCTACTGGCAGTGATAGCATAGAGGTCTGATATTTTGCCATTTTTAAAAATCATAGCATCTAGTATTATGCTCTGTACTCAATGAATATATAGCTCACTAACAGACATAATAAAAAAAGTAAAATCATCTCCAAATGTCTCCTTCATTTTCAAGCGATTTAATTCCAAAGAGAGATACAAATCCTTTAAATGTTTTACCTCTGGTAACATTTTCTTGAACTGATAATGCCTATCCAATTTTCTTTATCTAAAAGTTTGAGGAATTCTACTGCTTATAAAGAAAAAAAAAGATATGCCTCCAAATTGATACAAAATCTGAGAGCCAAGCAATTTGTGAAATGAATATCACTGTTATTTTTCCTTCTATGAAAATGAAAGCATATTGAAAACAGAAAAGAAGAAAGAAGCAACATACAATATATTCTTGATGATTTAAAGTACGCCAAACACTTCCATTTCTCCATTGAGTATATCCATGCATCTCATTTCTGACACATACTGTAATGACACTGGGAAAGTCACTTAACACGTCAGTGCTCTAGTCTCACAGGCCTGATTTCCTTTCACTTCCTTACCTCTTTCTTTGGTTTCAAACCTCGAAAAAGAATGAGAAATATTCTGTTAATCTGTAGGTTTCTAAATATTCATATTTTGTCACTGGATGTCCAAACATTTAGGAAACTGATGCTATTTGTTTGCACTTTCATCCAGAGTTCTTTTGTGTCATGCAGTCATGGTTGAACTTGGCTAGAGCTCATTATACTGTAGGGCAGGGTAAAGAGTGCTAGATTTAAAGTCTACAGACCCCAAATCAAATCCTAATGCAGCTACTTACTACCTGTGTGACTATGGACAAATAAGTTAATCTTTCTGAGCCTCACTGAATGGAAGAGTTCAGACTAGATATAGCTAGATGGCAGAATGAATAGAGTACAAGTCCTGGAATCAGAAAGACCTGAGTTCAACTTTGTCCTCAGGAACTTATTAGTGATGTGACCCTGGGTAAATCACTTGACTTTCTTTTTGCTTCAAAGTGCTGTTGTGAGAGTCAATTGAGTTACTATCTATAGAGTGGCTGGCACATACTAGGCACTATATATATGCTCATTCCCTTTGAACTTTAAATTCCATGATCCAATTTCCTTATAGAATATGACCAATTAGTTAATTAATAGAAAAATCTAAGCTACCACAAATTAGAGAAACTGAATTTTTCACCTTTTAGCTCTCGACTTCATTATGAAAATTCAGGATTGCAAGAAAAAACTTAGCTATTGGACTGAGTATTCTTGTTTCTAGTTTGGCTGGAAATACTAGAAGAAAGAAACTTCTAACACAGATACTTGAAATTCTTCCATGTAGAAAAGAAAAAGCTTTCTTAGCTTTGGGACAGGTTGAGGTTCAGTTCAAAGGTCAGCACTGGGGATTGTATCTGAGAATCCAAATTGACCCACCCTTCCAAATCCTTGCCTTTATATTGATGTATAAATTAATTTGTGATATTACTCATTATTTACTTTCAGAACACGACTCACAGGGGATTTGTACATAGTGCAGAATTGGATTATAGGCAGAGTAATGTAATGGGAAGACTATTCCTGGGAATAAAGTGGCAATGAACTTCTAAGAGGGAAGCCTTCATTTCTTAATTTAAAAAAAATGCTTTCTAATTAACATTTTCTGGTGAAAATTTCAATGATTTTATAAAATCAGATTACTTCTAACAAAAACAAATTACATTAAATGATTACTGGAGCTTAAAACTACTTTGACTTTCAGACACCTTGCATGTAGGGACCTATCCTCACTGAATATGAAATTCCATGTTAACAGAAAATGCTTGTATGAAAGGGATTATAGATCATAGATAAGGGTCTCCCTAGAACAACTTTCCAGTTTAGCCCTTTCTTTAATACATGAAGGATCTAAGAACCACCAAGGTTGAGCATCTGGGACAAGATCATACAGGTGGTAAGCAGCAGGTTGGGGATATGAACCCTGCTATTCTGGCTCTAGAGCTATTTTTTTTTCTTTTGCTCCAAAAGTATGAAGGAAAGTGTCTAGAGAAAGGAAAAGGAAATGTAAAATGACTCTAACCTAAATGCTCAAAATTTTTGTTGACTCTTTTCAGTCTAGGCAGAGGAGTTAACTGCCGTATTAACTGACACATATGCTTATTTTTTAAACCCTCAGAGGGTTGTAGGCCAACTGGCCCATCTGGAATGATTTTTGTTTGTTTCTGGCCAAGCTAATGGAAATGAATACTGTATTCCTTGTTCCTCTGTGGAAATAATTATTGTAATATTGTCTCTGTGGAGTCTATGATCACTGAAAACTTGGAGTATCAGAAAAAGCAACCCAAATATAAAGATGGGTGCTACTGATATTTTTTCACCCTCAGACTCAGTATTTTTAATATTTGAATCCTGCATTTTAAAACATTGAATATGTATCTTCTTTGAAATAAATCCCTGAAAGTTTTTTTAAATTTATTTATTTAACTTTTAACATACATTTTCACAAAATTTTGGGTTCCAAATTTTCTCCCCATTTGTCCCCTCCCCCAGCCCCCCAAAACCAAGCATTCTGATTTCCCCTATCACCAATCTTCCCTCTCTTCTATCATCCCTCCCTTCCCTTGTCCCCATCTTCTCTTTTGTCCTATAGGGCCAGATAACTTTCTATACCCTTTTACCTGTATTTCTTATTTCCTAGTAGCAAGAACAGTACTCGACAGTTGTTCCTAATACTTTGAGTTCCAACTTCTCTTCATCCCTCCCTCCCCACCCATTCCCTTTGGAAGGTAAGCAATTCAATATAAGCCATATCTGTGTAGTTTTGCAGATGACTTCCATAAGAGTTGTGTTGTGTAAGACTAACTATATTTCCCTCCATCCTATCCTGCCCCCCATTGCTTCTATTCTCTCTTTTGATCCTGTCCCTCCCCAAGAGTGTTGACTTCAGATTGCTCCCTCTTCCCATTGCCCTCCCTTCCATCATCCCCCCCACCCTGCTTATCCCCTTATCCCCCACTTTCCTGTGTTGTAAGATAGGTTTTCATACCAAAATGAGTGTGCATTTTATTCCTTCCTTTAGTGGAATGTGATGAGAGTAAACTTCATGTTTTTTTTCTCACCTCCCTTCTTTTTCCCTCCACTAATAAGTCTTTTGCTTGCCTCTTTTATGAGAGATAATTTGCACCATTCCATTTCTCCCTTTCTCCTCCCAATATATTTCTCTCTCACCCCTTAATTTCATTTTTTAAAGATATGATCCCATCCTATTCCATTCACTCTGTGCTGTGTGTGTGTGTGTGTGTATGTGTGTGTGTATGTACTCCCACCAACTGCCTAGATACTGAAAAGTTTCAAGTTACAAATATTGTCTTTCTATGTAGGAATGTAAACAGTTCAACTTTAGTAAAGTCCCTTATGACTTCTCTTTGCTGTTTACCTTTTCATGCTTCTTTTCATTCTTGTGTTTGAAGGTCAAATTTTCTTTTCATCTCTGGTCTTTTCATCAAGAATGCTTGAAAGTCCTTGATTTCATTGAAAGACCATTTTTTCCCCTTGAAGTATTATACTCAGTTTTGCTGGGTAGGTGATTCTTCGTTTTAGTCCTAGTTCCTTTGACTTTTGGAATATCCTATTCCAAGCCCTTCGATCCCTTAACGTAGAAGCTGCTAGATCTTGTGTTATCCTGATTATATTTCCACAATACTTGAATTGTTTCTTTCTAGCTGCTTGCAATATTTTCTCCTTGACCAGGGAACTCTGGAATTTGGCCACAATGTTCCTAGGAGTTTCTCTTTTTGGATCTCTTTCAGGAGGTGATTGGTGGATTCTTTTAATATTTATTTTGCCCTCTGGTTCTAAAATATCAGGGCAGGTTTCTTTGATAATTTCATGAAAGATGATGTCTGGGCTCTTTTTTTTGGTCATGACTTTCAGGTAGTCCCATAATTTTTAAATTGTCTCTCCTGTACCTGTTTTTGAGGTCAGTTGTTTTTCCAATGAGATAGTTCACATTATCTTCTTTTTTTTTCATTGTTTTGGTTTTGTTTTGTGATTTCTTGGTTTTTAATAAAGTCATTAGCCTCCATCTGTTCCTTTCTAATTTAGAAAGAACTGTTTTCTTCAGTGAGCTTTTGGACCTCCTTTTCCATTTGGCTAATTCTGCTTTTGAAAGCATTCTTCTCCTCATTGGCTTTTTGAACCTCTTTTGCCAATTGAGTTAGCCTATTTTTCAAGGTGTTATTTTCTTCAGCATTTTTTTGGGTCTCCTTTAGCAGGGTGCTGACCTGTTGTTCATGCTTTACTTGCATGTCTCTCATTTCTCTTCCCAGTTTTTCCTCCACCTCTCTAACTTGATTTTCAAATTCCTTTGTGAGCTCTTCCATGGCCTGAGCTCATTGAATATTTGTTTTGGATGATTGGGATAGAGAAGCTTTGATTTCTGTATCTTTCCCTGATGGTAAGCATTGTTCTTCATCATCTGAAAGGATGGGAGGAGATATCTGTTCACCAAGAAAGTAACCTTCTATTGTCTTATTTTTTTATCCCTTTTCTGGGCATTTTTCCAGCCAGTTACTTGACTTCTGAGTGTCCTCTCCACACCCACCATGCCTCCAGATCCACCCAGCTAGAGCTTGGGGTCCGAGATTTAAATGCTGCTTCCCAGCCTCAGGGCTTTGGGCTGGGGTGGGGCTGCTATTCAGTGTGAGATGAAGTTCAGCTGCTCAGGTGGGGGCAGGGCCACCTCACAGGGCTTAGTTCCCTCAGGGGGTTTATGTGGAGACTTTCAACAATGGATCCAAGCTCTTGCCTGCTTTGGGAGCCCCTGTCCTCTGCTGCCTCTGCTGCTGCCTCCTAAGTGGTCCTGAGTTATGGAGATACCCCTCTCCCCTCTTGTCCAGCCAAAGAGACTCTCTCACTGACCTTTGCCACCTGTGGGCGGAGGCTGCTGGAGATTCTGTCCCTGAAGCCTGCTTGGATCTGCTCCTCTCAGTGCCATGTGGCCAAGGCAGGGCTGGGGTCTGCTCTGGGTCCAGTGCACGACGGATCTTTGATGTTGGTTTTTCAGGGCTCTCTGGAACAGAAATCTCCTCCACTCTGTTGTTCTGTGGCTTCTGCTGCTCCAGAATTTATTGGGAGTTCTTCTTTACAGATATTTTATGGGCTGTGGGTTCAGAGCTAGCATATGTGTTTCTTTCTACTCTGCGATCTTGGCTCCTCCCCCTGAAAGTTTTTTAAAAAAATAAAAATATAACCAAAGAAACATACTCTGCAATATTTTCTAAAAGTACTTCATACTTTAAAAAACAGCAGTTACCAAATAAGCATAAGAGAAACTACATTTAAAGTCACATTTTCTTTTCTTTTTTTCTTTTGCAAGTCACATTTCCAAAGTAGAACATATGTCTGTCTATATCTATGTCTGTCTGTCTATCTATCTATGTATCTATGTATCTATCTATCTGTCTGTCTGTCTGTCTGTCTGTCTATCTAGTTAGCTCTTTTTGTGGCAGCAAAGAATTGGAAATGGAAAGGATGCCTATCAACTGAGGAAAGGCAGAACAAGTTGTGGTATATAATTGTGATAGAATATTATTGTGCTCTAAGAAATGATAAGTAGGATGGTTTCAGAAAACCTGACAAACTGAAGCAAAGTGAAACGAACGGAACCAGAAGAATATTGTGCTTATCATAGTTCATGATTAACTATAAAACTCTTTGCTATTTTGATCAAGAAAATAAATGACCCTAGGCACTGTTCAAAGGACTCATGATGAAAAATGCTATCCACCTCCAGAGATCTACTCTAAAAACAGATTGAAGCATACTTTTTCTACTTTATTTTTTTGTTTTATTTTTAATATGTCTTTTCTCTTGCATGTATAGAAGTAGGTTTTGCATGACTTTATATGTACAATTGATATCAAATTGCTTGCCTTCTCAAGGAGGAATAGAAGGCAGAAAGAGAATTTGGAACTCAAATTTTTAAAAACAAGTTTTACATGTAATTGGGAAACATTTCATGAAATATACTTAAAAAAAGAAAAAAAAATAAAGTATGTTTTCTTGAGGATTTTAATTTATGACAGAGTCATCTCAATCTATAGAACAGATATTTCTGAACAAAGTTTCTGAAAGTAAATCTCTAATTCTCATATACAATTCTATTTTCTAAGGTACATAGAGATCATAGCAACTTCTTTTATGTTGAACACTATAGGATCATACTATCAAGACTCGCAAGGGACCATATTCTATATATGCTCCTTTATAATTTGTTAGTAAATTTCTTTTTGTTTGAATCCTTGGGCTCCACTCCTCCTCTTCCTTATCAAATCATACTACCTAGGCCCTTCTTCGCATTTTAAATATAAGAAACTGTACTTACTCAATCAGCTAGAATTTATGAGACACCCATTAAAAGTGCCAGGCACTCTACTAAATTCTAGTGAGTCAAAGAGAGGCAAAGCAAAATAAGATAAGATTAAAGAAAAACAACAACAGTTTTCACTTTTCTTCAATGTGATATTCATGGTGCCTACAGCAGCCATGAATATCCCCAAGCAATTCTGAATCTCAAAATACCACAGACTCTCCACATGGAAGACAGAACCAAAACATTTATTCAGACACCAGAAAGCCAAATCCATCACAGTAATAAAAATCTATACACAATAACATTAAAGAAGACACCATCCTCAAGCCTTCCCCTTGCTAGGCTTCCCACAAACCAGCTCCATTAAACAAATCACAAAGAGGTCCCCTTAAAGAAAATCACAAGTAAGCTGTTTCACTCACGGTAGGCAGTTTTCTGTTTGCCTATATCCTTCCTAGCTCTGACTGCTCTCATGACTAACTTCCTCTCAGTTCTGCTCTAGCTCCCCCCTTCCTATCCCATGTGACTTACACTCATGTGACTCAGGCTTCCATGTGACCTGGGAAGGTCATATGGGCCTATTAATGAATGGGAAAGATATTCACATTTAAATTACCATTACAGGAATTCACAGTGTAAAGGAGGAGATAACACGCAGATAATTATGTACGAACTATAGTCCAACCAGGTTCAATTACTTGTCTACTGTCATAAAGCTTATAAGAGGAAGCACTAGAAACTGTTCTTTGTTCTTCCAGTGCTCTTCAGAGTCAATGTGACATACAGGGCAGATAATTAGACTTTGAGTTGGGAGGACTCAAGTTCAAGCCCCACCTCTGAGACTTTTTAACTATGGGACTCTGAGTGAACTGATTAACCTCTCTGCCTCAGTTTCTTTAACTGTAAAATGAGATTAGAAGGCCTCTCAGGTTTAGCAATAAATCTATGATCCTATGATCTCTCCATACTCCAAATCTTCTCTCCAAGGCTAAGTTATAGATAAGGTGATCTGTACTGTTAAACATTCTACATTGTTTTCCTACAAAGATCAAAATATAGATTCAGTCCCTCATTTGTTCCCTCCAACTTTGCAAGGTTCAAAATGAGTCAGCAGTACAATATGGTAGTCAAACAAACTCTTGCAATCTTAGATTTTGAAAGAAGGAAGGCCATAGTCCTGTTTGCTCTGACCTGATCACGCATCAAAGTTGTAAAAAATAAGTCAAGTTAAATCTCTAAAGCCAAGAGATTTCACATGTTTGAACAAAGGAAATAGAATTAGAGCTCTCTGGATGCTGGTCCTGTTCTTTGTGGCACTAATTTACATTTTAACTGGTTTTAGGGGCGAATGGATAAAGCAATAGTGGAAAATATCAAGGATATTGTAACATTTTGTAATTTCTATGGTACATTCTTAAATATATTGGTTCATAATTATCCTTGTGATTTCACATTAATATGTGAATATATCATTTCTAATTGACAAGCTTGTTTCATTATGGAACTGGCATTCATTCTCCTTAGAACAGTAATACTTAGTTCTAGGTTTCACATTTTAAGAAGGGCATAAGCAACCCAGTGCATAACTACGCTGATAGAGGATCTATTGAAGAAACTGAGAAAGCTTAACTTTGAGAAGGAGGTGGAGAAGGGCATCAAGACTGTCTATAGGTACTTAGGATACTCTTACATATGGGAAAAATTAAAAGTTCTGCTTGATCTGAGGACAGAAGTTGTAATGATAAGTTCCAATGGGAAGATTTAGGCTTGATATACAGAGAAACTTCCTATGAGAAAAAAAAAATAAAAGGAATGTATTGTCTCTGTGGATAGTGGTTCTTCTCTCACAAGAGATTTTTAAGTAAAGGCTAAATGACCATTTGCAGAGATACAGAGACATGGGAAGGGATGGTATTATATGACCTCTGAGGTCCCTTCCAACTCTGGCATTTTATAATTCTGCACTATTTTAAATTATTTGTATATTTTTGTTTGGACACAATTATATATAAGTAAATATACATGCATATATTTGTATATACATATACATACACACATATATACGTGTGTGCATACATCTTGTTGGTCAGGTAATCCAATTAATCAGATACAGTACATTAATGTAATGGTTCGTTACTCATGTTTAAGTAACATTTGATAGTATGACTTGTTTTTATTCTTTCTGCTATTTTTAACTGCAAATTTGTTTTTTATTTTGTGTTTTTAATTTGTTATAGATGCCACGCTTTATCCAATTTTTGACATTTACTGCCATCTAGTGGAAAGTGTTCGCAGTATTTTTTCCCATCAACTTTCTTTTTTAACTGAGTCGTTTGACATTTATTGAGCACTGTTAAACCTACTCCAGGGCATGAGAAATAGAAGGCCCAGTTTTTAATTTCAGAGTATACACAAGTTTAGCAGATTTAAGAAGGTTGACAGTTAAGGGAACTGCTTGTCACTGAGCAATATGCCACTTTCTTAGCCCTCTATCAAAGGTGGTAGGGTTTATCTCCAGTTGTCTTGATCTGTACCTTGCCACTGGACCCAGATGACTTCAATGGAGAAAGTGAAGTTGGTGACTTTGGGCAGCCCTGCCCCACTTAAATCACTTGCAAGTAACAGCATCACTTTTGTGATGTTATGGTCCTCTTTGACAATGAAGGGTAAACAACAACAACTGTATTGATGTGAAGGATTGTCCTAGGAAATGCAAATTAATACATTATGCCTTTTCCCCAAACAGTTACCAGAATATTGGTATAAAAATTACAAGTGGACATTAAAAATACTTCTCTATGATATAGAATAGGAAGTGGGTTTTCATTTCATTGCTCTAAGGAATTTTCTGGTGAGGAAACTCCTTCTCCTGATGCAGATTGGTACGTTCTCAGCAGTTTATAGGCTTGGAGTCACTTAAAGCACTGAGAGAGTGTGATTTCTCTTGAGTCAAAGAGTATGATCAGATGCAGATCCAGTTCAACTCTCTAGCCATTGTACCACACTGCCTCAAAGTAACATATGAGTGCAAATTCACTCCCTGAAAATTATATATATATATAGACATATACATATACATATACATATATCTATCTATCTATCTATCTATCTATCTATCTATCTATCTATCTATCTATCTATCTATGTTCTGAAGAACAAAAAGGAGAACCTTAGAATCATAGGATAGTGAAAGTAGTTATAGAAGACTGCTTTATACCTAAGTAATCCTAGAAAATATAATTTCTCTTTTTGGGTATAGTTTTCCTCATTTATAAATAAGGGATTGGACTAGTCAGACAGTTAGGGTTCCTTTCAACTTTAAAATTATAATCTTAAGATTGCAAAGATACCTTCTAGTTCTAAAATACTATATTCCTTCTCTCTTGGTATTAATGATACAAAAACTACAAATTAAAAAGGAAGTTGGATAGATTTGCAAATCTACCCACTCACTTATGTGTACTTTGGAATTGATTGTGTAATGTGGGAGACACTGGCAGAGGCCTGCCCAGCATGATGTAGTGCTAATATGATGTTCACAGTGCCTATGGTGGCCATGAATGTGCCAGCACAGTTCTGAATCACAAAATATAAGAGACTCTCCACATGGAAGATAGAATCAAAACATTTATTCAGACACCAGAAAGCCAAATCCCAACAACCAAAAACCAAATCTATCATAGTAACAAAGAAATCAATACACATTATCAGGCCTTCCCACAAAGAACACCCTTGAGCAAAATGCCCTTCTCTCACTCACAGCCAGCTGCCTGCTTCCTCTGTCCTTTGCAGCTCTGAGTAGTCTGACCAACTTCCTCTCAGCTCTGCCTCTTCCTGCTCCACCCATTTAGCAAACTCCTCCCATGACATGTGATTTAAGCAGGTCACCTGGGCCTATGAATGGATGGGAAAGATCTTCCCATTCCATTAAAAACATATTAACAACACACATGGTCTGCCTGTATCAAAGAAGGTACCATGCTCTATGAATGAAGTAGAATTGTATTAGCTCAAAGGCAAAGTGAGTTGCACAAATTTGGAGACATCTCCACTCTAAATGTTCATATGGACTATTTGTGTCTGACCTGTGATAGAATTTTTCAAGCTCATATTGGTCTTTTCAGCTGCAGCTGGACATATTGTGTGCCTTGACTCTAACATAGTGATATCATTTTGGTCTTCTTCTAGAATGAAGTAAAACAATTCAATCAATGTGTATATACACACATACACATACATGCATACACACACATGTATGCATGTATATGTATATACATATATTTATATTATATGTGTATATATACACAAACATATTCACATGTACATATAGTTTCTTTGACCCTACTGTTGGTGGGCTAGGCCTGTTACATCTTAGAGCCTACCCAGGGTTGTTCAGGACCCTAAGGGGTTTGAGGAATCTCTTTTTCTACCATTGGATTGAGCCCTACACTGATTATGTTCCCCTGCATTTAGTTGCTCAGAGATTAAGGAGACCATTTCCATTTAATCATTTGACATAAGATTAGCCTCTACAAGAGAATATTCATTTAAAAGGCACAGTAAGAAAAAAACACACAAACATTCCTTTGGGGACATAATCCCTGTCCCTCTTTTTCCCCCTCCTCCTGCCATCCACTTGATTTACCACGTTGGTCTCTGGGAAGATGATTGGGATTAGACTCAAAATTCAGTTTAGTTCCTACAAAGCATTACCTGTAGTAAATCCAAAAGCCACAATGGGTTAGTGTCCTTAGACACTGCGATGCCCTGCCTGGATTCTTAAACTCCTGGGTCCTCTTGATTTGAGGTATCAGGTTGGACAGTCTATTCATTGAACATATAGAATAGCAAAAGTCAGTTTCTTGGTGCCACATTGAGTAAGGGGGAAGAACTGATGGTGAAAGAAGGTGTTTCTCAGGCCTTCCTTTCATACCACTTGTAACCAGACCCCAGTGAATAGATCCTTCACTTTTAGATGGAAATAGAGGAAAAAACAAACACCTGATCACACTCATTTGGACTGTCTTAAAGATGCAATTACTTCCAGTCACACAGCCAATGAAAAGAAGTATGATCCCAATCATGTGGTAGGCCAACACAGAATATCTTTGCTTGTTCCCAGTCTCCAATCTCCTGGAATCAGGTCTTAGCTACTTTCATGCAGGTGACTCTATCTTAGGTATTCTTAACATGTATGTCATCAAGGAGTAGATACTAAAAATAACTGAAAAGAAAGTGAGAGGCTACCTGGATACCCTCTATAAGTTGAAGTCACCAGGGACCAGATAAACAATATCCTAGGTACTGAATGAACTGGGAAAGAAGATTGCTGTTAGCCATCTTTGAAATTCCTTCACAGTCAGGTTATTTTATATAAAAAAAATGAGGTGTGGCTATAAAGTGATAATATTAATTTTTTGCAGGAAAATAAATTGACTCAAAAGCTAAATTTCTTTCTCATTAATTATGAATGCTCTAGAGGAGTTTCTACTATATTAATAGTATTTTCTTCATGAAATATAAACATGAATTAAAGTGAAGTGATCCATATTCATAAAGACAGTTATCATGTATATATCATAACACATGCCATAATGCAACATAACATAATATAACATGACAAGATACAACATTATATAACATAATGTAGAGGTATATATACATATACATATGCATATACATATATAAGTTACACATCTACACCTATATACATCTAAACACATATGTATACATGGACACACTTGTAAAAATAAGCATCCCAACATACGTAGGGGGACTTGCTACACAGATTCTTAGATCTGCATTCATAAAAGGAAAGGCAACTTTTGAGGGGTGAACAATCACTTTAATCAAGCACAGGTATCAATCCTTTAACCAAGCAATATATCATTCACCTATTTCAGAAGAGTCAACACCCCAAACTTCAAAGAAAATACAATGAAATTAAAAGTCTACAGACATGCTTTCAAAATGTCTGATCATTAATATACATACATCTTTACCAGAGAGGGAACATCTGGGTTTCTCAAAACTGGGCAGGGGAGGTCTCCTTAGCAGCTTCCCCAGAGTCTGGCCAAACAAACACCTCTAGTCAGTAAACCCCAAAGTAAAACCTCACTCTCAAAGTCTTTATACACTTTTTAGAGCCAGAGGGCATCACATCCCTGGAGAACCAGTGCCTCATTAACAAAAGGCTTGGACCTTCTTACAGATCTTCCCAGGTCAGACAATGGTTGGGAAAGATCCTCCTCAGTAACTCAGTCACATTCAAATAGAGGCATTATACCTCTTGATTATACTAAAACAAAAGCAGCAAAAGATCCTACTTTACTTGCCATTGCAAAACTACACTACACACACACACACACACACACACACACACAGACATACACACACATATACATACATACATACATACATACAAGTTTGGTGCTTAACCTGACTAAAATGATTACCCTTTAGCCTGACCTTGGCAAATTGATAAAGGTTCTTTACTTGGTACATCCTATCCAGAAATGCCAGGAGAGGGATTTCTAATATGTATATAAGTTAATTCTTATGGTTACTGACTAATGTTGTGATTTTCGATTCTGCTTTCAATATGAATTCATTTTTTTTTAGTTCTATTGGAAAATTTATGAATTTAATTCCTCACCACCGGCCCAAGAATCCAGAAAGCATCAGCAAACCCAAGTGCCAAGTTCTATACTTTCCAATCAGATTTCCTGAAGTGAGCAGCAACAGTTGGAAGGCACGGTGGATAGGGCACTGGTTATAATCCAGAAGACTCCTCTTCAGATCCAGACTCAGAAACTCACAGGCTGTGTGATCCTGGGCAAATCACTTATCCCTGTTTGTATGACGTTCTTATCTGTAAAATGAGCTGGAGAAGGAAATGACAAACTGTTCTAGTATCTTTCCCAAGAATACGTCTAAAATAGGGTCATGAAGAGTTGGACACAACCGAAATTAATCAACAATGTGTGTATATACATACATTGAAAAAATGATGTTCAGAGATTGTACCTGGGAGGCAAAAACTTGAGAGAATTCAAAGAAAAGTTTAAAGAAAACGAATTTAGTTGAAGGAGGAGGATTTAAAAAAGAACCAGTTGTGGAAAAAAAAGGCAAGATAAGTAAAAAAACAAACAAACAAATACCTAAACCAAACAAACTGGTAAAACAGGGTAAAAGGTTAGCAGGAAGAATAGCAAATGTGATCACCAAGTAGTTAAAGGGTGAGAATATCACCTAGTTGGTATAGTGGATAGGGTACCAGGTCCGAAGTCAAAAAGACTCTTCCTCCTCAATTCAAATCTGGCCTCAGACACTTAGTAGCTGTGTGACCTGGGCGAGCCACTTAACTCTGTTTGCCTCTGTGAAAATGAGCTGGAGAAGGAAATGGCAAGCCACTCCACGATCCTTGCCAAGACAGCCCTAAATGAGATCCCCAAAAGTTGTGACTGAAAAATGACTGAAATTAGAACAAGATAAAGGCTGATAAAGGAGTTTTAAATGTCAAAAAGCAGCATTGAGCTGATTTGATATTGTATGCATGTATTTTGAAAGACATTAACTGAAGATCTCACCTACAGTGGGGAACTAATTAAATCTTACCATGAATTGCATGGATTATGCAATGCTTGTTTTTCTGCTCTAACAAAATGATTTTTATGTATGCTTGAAGTATAGGCTCTCTCCCTTCTAGAAGAGAAGCTGACAGGACTTGGAGAATGCATAGGTTACACAGGCCAAAGAAGAGTTCTTAAAGGGAAAAAAGATGTAGAAACATAATCTGAAAAGAAAGAAGTAAAAAGATCTGAAAAGGCAGAGTAAAGTTATGACCTGAAGTTGTGACCTGAGTCAGGATGATGAACAGTGCAAAAATGTCAAGCAGTGGATAAATGAAAGATCACTGAATGCTTGGAGTTAAAAGCAAACATACCAAAAACTAAACTAAATTTAAGACTCTTATGAAACAGGTAGTTAGATGGTCTTAGAGGGAAGCAACTGTTTGTCCTCTTAAGAATGATAAAGTAGACCCATAGGTGCTGTCAGATGATTGATCATCCAATACAATCATAGAATATTTGATGAAGTTAAATCAATAGGCAGATATGTTGTCTTTTGGAGGAATTTAGCTTATAGGACATGACAGAGACTGCCCTAAGACCAGTCAAAACAGGTGAGTATTAACCACCTCTGATAATTCACATGGCTACAAATGATACTACTAGAGGGAAACTAGAAAGGATTGCCAAAGATTATGAAGTCCTCAGCAAGAAACTGAAGAACTTAGGCAGAGGTGACTTTTGGTCTCATGTCTGCTAAAGGCAAAGGGCACAGAAAAGAAAAGCAGATTTGTAAAGTGAACAGATGGTTATGAAAATGGCATCTAAGAATGGGATATGTATTTGTGGATCACTGCTTAAAATGTATATATGAGAGCTCCCTGCATGATTTTTACCTACCAAGTACTGGTAAGACTATTTGACTAGTGCCTTACAAATTTAGTCAATCAGTGTTTAAAAGCATGGGGAAGAGTAGAAAATGGGATAGTGAGAATATCACAAAATTCAAAATCCAAGCAGTAAATAAGCATAGATTTAGAGTCAGATAGATCTTAGATGCCATCTAGTCCAACCAAAGTGCTAAAATCCCATGTCTATACGATGTATAAAGTACAGAAGGCACAACAGACAGAGTACTGGAACTGGCATCAGGAAGACTTGAGTTCAAATCCCACCTGAGATATTTTTTAGCTATATAACCCAGGGTAAATCAATTATTAACCTTTGGTTGCTTCAGTTTCCTCAAATGTAAAATGGAAATAATGATAACACTTACCTATCTTACAGGGTTGTTTTGAGGATCAAATGATATTATATTTGTGAAACAGTTAGTACAGTGCCTGGAACACAATAGGTGCTTAATAAATACTAATTTCCTTTTTTTATTTGCCTTCATAAGGCAACAAATAATTTAAACTAGAAGTCCTAATGGAGGGAGTGCATATGGCAAGCTCTATCAGTATATATGAATATAATCACTCCTATTCCTTCAATGAAAAGAAGGAGATTAGTGGAGGATGCTATATTTTCTTTTAAATTTTATAGTTTTGATTTCTTAGGGCATTAAGCTTTTTAAAAAAATAATATCGCACTTATGAGCAAAATAAATCATTCATTTAATTTCACTTTTTAATGTCTCTATTTTCCACATTATTCAAGTTCACGAAAGAGGCAATGAGGAAAGCTTTTTGTGTTGAGAGTACAAAACAACCCCTCACTGCCAACCCAAACTACTACGGGAATCAATGGAATTTGTACTTCCATAAAGGCTTCAGGATCAGGTCCAAACTGATTAATCTGGTGTCTTTCACTTTTAGGGACATATTTTCATTCCCTGAGCAGAGAACACAGAGTGTCTTTTGAAAACAAATGCATGTTGTAGGTTCCCTGAGAAATGACAGCTGGGAAAAAGCTGCTTTTATTTTCTCTTCCCACTAGGTGTAGCTGTTGGCATTTGGTAGAGAAAATGTCTCAGGCTATATACGTGTATGTATGTATGTACATACATTCTCTCACGTATGTTTATTGGTATGGATGTGTACATATATATTGTGTGCGTGTGTGTGTGTATGTGTGTATGAGAGAGAGAGAGAGAGAGAGAGAGAGAGAGAGAGAGAGAGAGAGAGAGAGAGAGAGAGAGAGAGAGAGAGAGAGTTTTCTTTTGGAGCACTGGAGACTTTAGGTGTTTTATGGATCCCATGTACTAACATCTGAAATAAAAACTGATGGTCTTAGAACACAAGTGCCACATTTAGGATGATGTTCATTATTGTCAATTACTGACTGATTCATTAGGAATGGAGCACCCAAATGAATCCTGTGGTAAATATCCAGTGACTAGGCTGACATTGCAACAGCGGAAGTGGAGTGAAGGTTCCCTTGCAGCATCAATGCATTTTACATGGGTAGGATATAGCAGTAATCCGATCAGCTGCAACTGCCACAGGAACAGACGGGGCCCTAAAAATAGAAGCGCTATGGTAATCTGTCTGGATTACTAAATTCAGTGACTCCTTGGCAACAAATCAGAGAAATGTTTGCAGAAAAGGATTTAAATATATCAAGAAGTTTTATCTGCATTATGGAGAGATCCATAAGGGCCCCCTAATTCCAGGCTCTTGTTTCTGTGTTGCTTCCAAAAATCAGAGCCTCATTTTGTCAAAATATTACCTCTCCAGATTTTGTAGCTTAATCATCTTAAGACCATTACAGACCTAATAACAAAAACAACAACAGTTTTTAAAATAAAGAAAAACACTGAAAAGATTAATACCATTCTCTGAAACGTAACATTACAATTTTGTATGTTTCTTATTATTCGGTTTAGATGAATGATTGCTGAAGTGGTTGGGGATAGGGACAGGGATTCTTATGGGATCCTAAGTTTGGAACTAGAAGGGACCTTCAAAATCATCTAGTTAGACCCCTTCATTTTACCAACAAGGAAACAGAGGCTCAGAGATGTGAAAAGATTTACTAAAGACCACCCACGGAAAGGAAGTGGAAAGACTCCATCTAGTCATCTCATTCATGGAATTGCTATGTTTCAAAAAAAAAAATGCTGATGTGATAGTATAATCTTAGGATTTTATGTTTGATTCTTGGCTCTGCCATTTATTACCTATTCAAATTCGGGCTTCAGTTTTCTGTAAGATGAGGGGTTTGCATTAAATGACCTTCAACTTTAGAGCTATGATCTTACTGTTAGAATAGATGTGCATTTATATATCAACATCTTTTTCATTCAGTTGTTGGCCAGTCATTTTTTCAGTTGTTTCCAGTTCTTCACTATTCCAACTGGGATTTGCTTGGTAAAGACACTAGAGTGGTTTGCATTTCCTTCTCCAGCTCATTTAACAGGTGAAGAACTAGAGCAAACAGAGTTAAGCGACTTGGCCAGGGTCACACAACTAAGGAGTGTCTTTAAGCTGGATTTGGACTCAGGAAAATGTCCTTCTGATTCCAGATGTGACATTCTATCCACTGTGCCACCTAGCTACTCAAACAGAATGCAATGGAGAGGCATTGTGTTGTTTTACCAAGCAGGAATTTCTTGAAGGAAAATTTGAAGAATAAACTCTAGTCACAACAACACACTCTTTTGCTCTTTCCTATACAGCAAATATCCTTAAGCTCTTCACATTTTGCATCTCTGCACATCCTTTAAAGCCCAGCTCAAACGTTGCCTCCTCTCTGAAACCTAAGCTCTGCCCCCTCAGTGACTACCTTCTTCTGTAGAATTTCTCTTAATCTTTTAAAATATATATCTTTTTAATGTATGTATTTATTATTTGTGTAGGTTAGTTAATGTTTATGTCTCATCCTAATATGATGTTGGCTTTAAAAGAGCAGAGACTATTTCCTACTCAAACTAGCAAGCATGCTGTAGAGGCAATGTGGCAGAATGGATAGAATGCTGAACCTGGAGGCCTGGGGTAGAATTCTGGGCAGAAGCAAAGCTCTATGTGTTCTAAAGCAATTCCTTAGGATTTTTCTATTAATTCATTGATAGATTACTAAGTAGATCTCAGTAATGGAATGGAATTCTCATACACAGAGAAGGCAGTTAATAAATGATGTACAAACTATTGAATTTATCACTCATTGTTTATCTTTAGAAAGAAATAAGGGAAGAAGAAAGAGGAAGGGAGGAAAGGAAGGAAGGAGAAAGGGAAAGATGAGGGGAGAGAATGGAAGGAGGCTGAGAGACAAGGGAGGGAGAGAAAGAAGGAAAAAAAAAGAGTGGAGGGAAGACAAAAAGCAAAGAAGGAAAGAAAAAAGAACTAAAAATAGTAGCAATTCTTATGGATTTTTTTCCTCAGCAGTCAGAATTAATTATTGTGTGGAATCTCACAAATGGGGCAGTGTCATGATACTCTGACCTTAGAAAATCTTACTTTCCTTTTAAATTACTATCATATCTTTTTTAAAAAGATAGCATTCAAATCAGTATGCCACATGGTTGACAGATTCACATGGAAAAATATTATTTCAGAATTTATGAAGCATTTAGGGAATGCTTATACTGAAGTAAAGAATTCTGATTTTAAAATAAAAAAAATAAGTGGTTCCTTCAACCATCATTTCGATGACAATTTTTCATATAGTATTTGTGCGTATAATTAATGCAATTGTGTGTATGCATGTAGATTAATGCAGTTGCATGTATGTACATATACAGGCATGTGTCATGCATGAACATTATGTATATGCATATATATGCATACACATAGCACTACTCCCACTGTAGTAGACTTAACTAGTTTAAAAATCCTATTGAATATGAAATTACTGGTAAGAAAATATAAACTCATTGTGTACATGAAGTTTAACAAGTTTGAAATAGGGTAGTGAAATTATGTCAATTGGGAGAAATTATAAGCAGTTGACAGTACACTTGTTTAAGAAATAACTTCCTATGTAATTTATATAGATGTTAAGCTCCCTCCCTCCCTCTCTCTCTCTCTCTCTCTCTCTTCCTCCCTCTCCCTTTCTCTCTCTCCCTCCCTCCCTCTTCTGCCTCTCTCTGTATGTCTGTCTCTTCCTCCCTTTTTTTCTCTCTCCCTTCTATCTCTTCCTTGCTTCCTATCTTCTCTGCATGTCAATTTCCCCATATCTAATATGAAGGAATGGTTCTGGATGATTTCTAAGTATGTTCCAGCTCTAAATTTATGATCTCTTGGTACAAAATACATATGGATATAATCCTATTCTGGTTTTAAAACAAAAGTAATTCAGTCAGCTAGCCCCCAAATACCTGTTTGGCATATAAATGCATAATACACATATACATATAGAATGCATACCCACACATATACAAATGCATGCACATAGAAGTTGATAGAGAGTTGGCTTTGGAAAGAAGATCTGTGTTTAAGTACTGCCTCTGCTACACGCTTATTGTATAACTATGGACAAATTACTTAATCTCACAGAGATCTGGGTCACTCTCTAAGATTATAAATTGGAAAGAAGAGACAACTGCTTTGCTAAAGGAAGTTCCCTCATTCAGAGAAGTTCTTTTCCCAAAAACTTCCCAGTCCCAGTCCTTATTCTTTCCTCCTATTCTCTGTTCCTATATCTCCCCCTTTTATCTCTTCCTCCTTCCCAGGTTAAGGAAACTCCTACCAATGTAGGTCAGCATTTTGCAACTTAAACTGATTTTTTTCTTAAACCTCATCCATATATATTATGCATCATGTATATATAATACAAAATATATTACCTATGTACAACAGTGATACTCATATATAAATACTGATATTTTGTGGCCAAATGATGGTGGCTCCTGAGGCCCAATCGTTTTAGTATAAAGCATAATGTTTTCTTTCTCTCCAGGATATTAATTAAATTTTTGAGTTTCTATTACTGTTAATGTTTTGTAGATATACATGGAAATATTTTTCTATATGTCAACTCTATGTTAAGATGGAACAACTTTTGTCCTTATCAAAGAGTTAAATTCCTGGGTGTCTTTGTGATAACCCTCCCTCAATTACAATACTGTCCAGTGACATGGATCAAAGTGAGACTTCTATGTTTATTGACTTGTATGTTGCTTCTTGTTTCTGTGTAGCACAATTGAGAGCCAGTCTGTAGTGAGAAGGGTCTAGGTTTAAGTCCTGACTCTTACAATGCTGGCTGTGTGATCCTGAGTTACTTATTTTCTCAGCGTCCCCAGGTATTTTTGTAATAGACAAATTTCTTTCAAGCAACACAATGAAGGTTGGAATGGCAAACATGAAGTCATTACTGCTCCCAAATGCCCCGACATCATTTTTTAAAACTAAAGGCTATTTATGCGCTTGGTTTTTTTTTGTTTGTTAGTTTTTGAGGAGAGGGATGGGTTTTTTGGACTATTTTTTTTTTTTTTTACTTCAATGAACCTAGGTTCAAGTCTTGGCTTTTCCACTTAATTGCCTGTGTGATCTTGGGCAAGTCTTCTCTCAGCTTCACTTTTGTCACCTATGCAATTCATAGGTTAGGCTTGATTTCTAAAGTTCCTTCCAAATATAAAACTTGGATCAAGGATCTTATGTTACTTTAAGTTATATTTAGTTTTTAAAAGTAACTTTTCCAATAACAAATCAAGAATATTAAGTTTAGCATTTTCTTGGATGCATACACTTTAAGGAAGATATGTGTCTTTGTTTTGGGGGGCAAGTACCCAAATAAAAATAGTTTAAGTGTATTTTGGAAAATATAGAAATTACCAAAAAATCTAATACAAGAAGTTTAAGAGAAAATTCATATTCGATGTCACTTATGTCTCAGAAAAAAATTTCAGAGAGAGAGGATAGTATATTTTAAGATGTAATTGGACACTATGGTGTTTATGATATGCTCCAACATCTTTTTTTTTCCAATTTCAGTTTTTCTTGACAAATCTGTGACACTATTGACCCCTTCTTTTTAAAACTGCTCTGTTGGCTTCCATAATAATCATATGACTCTTGTGACATATGTATAGACACGTGTATGTGCATATATATGCATACATACTGTATTTATTTTTAAAAGTTTGCATTTCTTTATCTTGTTGGTTTTTAAACATTAACATTTTCCTAATATTCCTCCCTATTCTACTCCTAGAGAGTTTCTTAAAGTAAAAAATTACGAGAAACAAACAGGAAAAAATATTCATAAATAATCAACGTGCTGAAAAAAGTCTGAAAATCTGGGCAATGTGTAATTCTTGTGAACTCCCAAACTTTGCAAGAGGGTGGGAGTTACTTCTATCTCTTCTTATGCTTTATAATTTTCTTATATTGACATTTGGTTTTTTTGTGGTTATTCTTGCATTATTGTAGTTATTCTGTATATTGTTTTTGACTCTGCTTATTTCACTTTGCATCATTTCACATAGATCTTTCCAAGCTTCTCTGTACTCTTTATATTCATTGTGTCTTATAACACACTATTGTTGCATAACATTCTTTTATCGTGATTGGGTGGGCATCTACTTTGTTTCCAATTTCTTGCTTTCACAATTTTTTTAGTGTATATGGGGACTGTACAACCATACTTCAATAGAATTGGTTTCCATTATAATCCCATGTATTTTATTTTATGTATCTAAAATGTGGCATGTGAGTTGTATACTTAATCAGACTGACTTAAAGGTCCACCATGCAAAAAAGGTTAGGAACTCCAATCTATTTTTCTCTTTAGAGAGTTTATTTTCTCCACTTGTGACTTCAACTATCTAACCTCTTGATAGATGACTGCCAAATCTCAAAGCAAAACCCTAATTTCTTTCTTAATCTCCATCTTCATATTTTTAACAAACCTCTGAATATTGCTGTTTTGATGCTGCTGTTATCTCTAATCTCATCATGTCAGAAGAGGTAATGTGCAACAGAAAGATCACTAGATTTGGAGTCATTGACCTTGGACAACTTTTCTCTTTCCTTATTTTAAAAATGAGAGATGGTATAGCAGATGAGCTCTATGTTCCCTTCTGTCTCTAAATATGTGATCTTTAATCTCTGTTGCCAAAGCCACATTGAAACTGAATGAATTCTATGGTTAACCTCTCCCAATAAAACCAAATTCCCTTGTCCTTTGTTACCTAAAGCATAGGCTCTCACCTGAACCAACAGCGCAGAAGATATGCACTGCAGGTACTTGTTAGAAAATGCAGTCGTTAATCATCTGTGAGTCAGTACTTGTCAAAATCTCACATTTTAGACATCTGATATTTTAGAGAGAGAATCTATTGGACATGTTAACTATACATTTTTGTACATTCTACAAGTTATATCCCTGTACTAAGTTAGATCATCAGAAAGCAAAGTGCCTAGACCATATTATTTCAGCCCCCTGCAGAAATGCCTTCATTGAGTTATGATTTAATGTTAGACCCTTCAACCTTTATAGAAGGTCAATGCAAGAATAGTCCATTTTAACAATATTGTTAAATCCTTTGCAGAACAATAGTTGAAGGTATCTCCCATTCTATGCAACATCCTTTGTACAATGACCCATGTAATGTATTTCTGCTCAAGATAAATCCTAAGAAAAAAGTTTGTCTCTGCAGTTAAACCTGTATGCTTTCTTTTGTTATAAGATGAAAACTATGTTATTCAATGTTGTCCTTTTTGCTTTAGCTGACAGGAAACTTAAAACCAAATTCAGTGTCCAATTATAGTAATCAGCTCATTTTATCCCCCAGGTATCATCTATTTTCCATATTTCATAAATTATTTTTATTCTGATTTTCCCCACTTTTGGTTGTTTCTTCTTACAAGCAACTTCAAATCACCTTTTTCTGAGGGGAGAAGTGAGATTTTAAGTGGACAGAATGAAATCATCTTTTTCCATCTCCTTTCTTAATTTTTACATTTCACCCAGGTCAAAAGGGTGGATCAAGTTACAAGACTCTTGCTTTCACTTTAACATCCAATCAGTAACTATGTTCTGTTTATATATATGTAAAATGCCTTTATAATGCCTCTCATATTAGTACCTTTTCATTTATATCACCCCAATATTGCTTCAGACTCTTATTACCTAATTTCTTTTTTTCTCAGTAGTCTTCCCATTTGTCTCCTTGTTTTCTTTCTCCCCTGCTCAGTCTACATATTGGTGTTAGATTCTTTTTAGCCTAGTACCTTCGTATTGTATTTCCTCACACATTTTCAGTGATTCCAATTTTCCTACATGATAATACCCTAGCTCCTTAATGTGGCATTTAATGACCTCTATAAATTAGTTTCTGCCTTTAATGTGTATGTGATCTCACTGAGGTGGATATTCCTCCATGATGTGGATCACAACTCATCTACACTTATTCATCTTATGTGACTCTCATGCTTGTCATCTCATAAGCTTGCTACTTATGGTGGCAATCCAGTGCATTGTGGGGCTTTTTCTAATTGTTGTGACTTTTTATGGACATCAATTGAAAATCTAGTTTATCCATTTTTTTAGCTCTTGTTCTTATATAAAGCAGTCCCACAATTTTTCAAGTCATACTTCTATCTGATGACATCTATTACTTTTCTTCATTCACTTACTTCTTTATTATATTGCAACCTACGTCCATCCACCATGAAGCTGTCTTTTGCTCTTTGAATGACCTTTAACCTAATTCTTCAAAAAATCTGGCAAAGTACTGCCTTTAAGTCTTTTTCTTTCCTCTTCATCTTTCCAATTTCTACTCATTCTTTTAAATTAAGTTCATCTCACTTCTTCTATGAAGTGTTCCCTGAGAAATTCAGCACATAGTTCTCTCTCTTCTTTAAACCTCTAAATTAATTATATGCACTAATAATATTTCAATTGTCCAAATGTATAATTAATTTTTGCTAATTGTCTCAATGTATGGCATCTCTATAACTAAATGATAAATTTCTCAAGAATAAGGAAAATTTTTTTATACCTCTTTCTTTTACTATACCACCACATAGCAGACACTGTATAGATAGCAGATAGCATATGTAGTCAAGAATTTTATCAAACCTCGTTTCTCAAGGATATGTATCAGATTAAAACTCTGGTGCAAAAGAATGAATACAAATGTTAAAATTAGATAATCATTTTGAGATTACCCCCTTTCCACTTTTTTGAGATTACCCTGAATTGTATTTTCAGTTTCCCCATTTATCATGCAACACTAATGTATGTTGAAATAAATTTAGTTTGCAAACTAATTCTGTGACACAATTTGGATGCCTTTGTTTGATGAATTACTGCTTTGTGGTTTTAAATGCTACCATAATCACTTAAAACAATGAATGTAGCTTCCAAAAATTCAGTGTTAATGGTGGGAGAATTTTGCTCATTAAAATGGAAGGACTGATTCTCCTGGAATTTTCCAGGATCTATTTCAATTGATCCTGGCTTATGATACTTGTTTTAGCAGGCACATTCTAGAGAAGATGCATGAGATGGGATACATAGGCACAAAAAAGATGTTGGAGGTTCTGTAGATATGTGTGAAGAACTGAGAAATCCACATTTATAATGGGTTAGTGTGCTTTTCATCTGTAATTCCCCTAGTCAAAGTTGATGTCAGTTGTTATCAAGCACATATCATATTAGAAAACTTTGCTGATTTGAAATTAGTCTCATATTCTTCCTCTTCTTCTTCCTTTGTTTTTTGAAGCAGACCAATGACATTATGATGTTGGGGTCTGGATACAGTGTGTTCAGCTGGATTATCAGTCCAGTATGAGTTCAGAAGTTTGTCCAACAGGTTGGGCAAAAATAGTCTGTTAGAACATTTGTGGTGAAGATGTCTCTGGAGTTGCATGGCTCACCTCTCCTGTGTGCTACTGTAATTCTGCTTTACTCATGGAGTACAGCACCTTCTTTGAGGTGGGTATGCCATGCTGGATGGTCTTGTGCTAGTATTTTCTATGTAATCATAAACATTAAAGTTCTTCAGAGAGGCCATGAGAGTGTTCTTACATTGCTTATTCCAAATATCGTGTGAGTGCTTGCCTTGTGCAAATTCTCTGTAAAATAGTTTAGGTAAGTGTGCTTTTGGCATTTGGGCTATGTGGTCAACCACTGGAGTTGTGCTCTGTGAAGAAGAGATTGAATTCTTGGCAGTTCCACTCAAGAGAGGACCTCAGTGTCCTTAGCTCACTAGTTGTTCTTCGGAATTTTCCTAAAACAATTCAGTGGAAGAGGTTTGTTTTTCTGGCTGGAGCTGACGTACTGTGCAGGTTTCACAGGCATACAAAAGTGAATTCAGCTGTGTAGAGCCTCAGTTTAGTATGCAGCCTAATATATCATCTTTCCCACACTTTCTTTGGGGCCTCTGAAATGTCAGATTAGATCTGGAAATGTATGTGTCCATCTCATCATCAATGGATACATCCCTAGAAAGTATACCTCTAAAGTAAATGAACTTATCTACATCATTCATTCTTCACTTACTGTGACCTCTTTCAGACACTATTAGAGTTGCTATTATATTCAGGGATCATGTATTCTAACCCATAACTGATCAGGAATACCTGCTATATAACACCCTCAGCAGCTGATCATTCAGCCTCCACTTGAGTGTTTTAAGAAATAAGAAACACACTTTCTCATCAGGAATCTTATTTCATCTTGAAAGTCAAAAACTGTTATCTAACTCAACTCTGCATCACTAGGGTTTTCACTCATGATAATCCTGGACCAAGGGAAAAACAAGAGTTAATTGCTCTTTAAGAAATTGTAAGTCACAGCTCCAAAAGAATCATGATGGAAATGGAAAATGCCATCCCTATCCAGAGAAAGAAATGTGGAGTCCAAATGCAGAACAAAGCATACTATTTGCTCTCTTTTTGTGTTTTGTTTTGTTTTATTTTTTCTTTCCAATAATTCCTCCCATTTGTTTTAATTCTTTTATATAACATAACTAATGTGAAAATGTTTAATAAGAATATATATATATATGTATATATATATATATATATATATATATATATATATATATATATATAGAACCTATATTAGATTGCATGCCACCTTGGAGAGGGAGAAGGGGAGAGAGGCAGAGAAAATTTAAAACTTACAGAAGTGAATGTTGAAAACTAAAAATAAATTAGTTAAAAAAGAGAAATTGCAAGTCATTAAGACTGGGGGAAATGAAAAATTATTAAAGATGTGATACCTGTACTCCTCAAATTTATAAACTAGGAAGAAGACTACAATTTAATATATGCCTTATTTATTTTTCAGTTTTCAACATTTACTTCCACAAGAATTTCAATTTCAAATTTTCTCCAAATCTCTTCCCACCCCCACCCTGGGACAACATGCACCCCATCCACCCCTTCCTCCAGTCTGTCCTTCCTTCTATCACCCCTCTTCATTGATTCCCCTCCCCTCTATTTTTTGTAAGGCAAAATAGATTTTTGTACCCCATTCATTGCCTGTACAACTTATTTCCCTGTAGCAGGCAAAAACAATTTTTAACAATTTTTAAAGCTTTGAGTTCCACCTCCCCACTCACTCTCATTAAGAAAGTAAGCAATTTGATGTGTACCCATGCAAAAGACTTTCATAACAGTCATGTTGTGGAAGATTAACCACATCTCCCTCTGTCTTGTCCTGCCCTCCATTTATTCCATTCTCTCCCTTGACCTGTGCCCCTACAATAGTGTTTGCTTCTGATTACCCCTTCCCCTAATTTGCTGTCCCTTCTATTTTCTTCCCTCTTGTTGCAGATGGCCTGCGTCCCCACATGGCTCAGTGATGTGGTGAAGAAGAAAGACATGGGAGGAAGAAGAACATAGGCCAACTCCGTTTATTGATCCAAGGGTCAGGGTATTTATAGACAGAAACTACAAGCCTACCATGACATTCTGAGCATCTCCTGTCCTAAAGATTTGGCCAGTCTTATTGTCTTTAAAGACTGTTACCCTAGAGGGCATCTATTTTACATATCTCTTGTATTCTGTAGCTCTCTTGTTTGTCTCATGGAGACAGCAACATCCAGGGGACATGGAGAGCCATTCTGAATGATAATGAGCTCAGTCTCAAAGAACAGTTTCCCTGAAGATCTATCCTGAACTTATCAATGGCACTCCATCCTGGCCCTCAACAATTCCCCCTTTCTTTTGTTGTAATCAGAGATAAAGTACTTGGATTTGAAGACCTTACCTATGAGAGAGAAGGCACCTATAAATCGGTGGCCAATACAGAGAAACAAAGGGATAGAGGCAATATAGATATGAGCCAATGGAACAGGGATGCAAGGGGATTTGTATTAGCAACATAATCCCAATTCGCACTTGCAGTTTCATCGGGCTCAAGATTTCCCTTGGAGGCCTGATCTATAAATTACATATAGTGGTATTATAATGGACAGGAGTAACACAAATAGCAATGAACCTATAATCACATCTTATGAACAATCTGTTTCCAAAACATCAACTTTGTTTCCCACCACAATAGTTTCCCTTAAAGTATCTATTAAATTGTATGTACGGATAAACCAATTGATACAGAGGAAGCCAATGCTGCCACAAAGCTTATAATGCCTAAAATAATGCAACTTATACATCTTTTCTGTCTTACTTTCAACATTAACTCATTAGAAGTTTGATCAGATACAGACAGATACCAGCCTTTACTTTTGACAGCCATTAAAGCAAACCTAGGACACATAATTACAGATATAATGCTAGTATTAGCTATATGAAAACCAATGTATTCAGTGATAGTACAATTAAAGCATGTTATTTCCCAATCATAAGAGCAAAAATTCTATCTATATCAGTTTGTTTTTCAAAAACCTTAGACCCATGTGCTACCATAATTACCTCCTCTACCTTCCCTCCCCATGTCACCACCCAGAACCCAAGGTGGATTATGTACAAAAAGTCCATCTATCTCCCTCTTGATCAGTTCCTTCTGTTGCAGTGGTCAGCTGGAGGGTGCCCAGAAGCAGAATGAGTGTCTTCATTGTCCTGTCATTCCAATGATCATGGATTTTTTTTCCTTGATCCATATCTTCTCCAATGTATGGCAGAGGTTGGATGTTTCTTTCTGGTATCCAGATCATTTCTTCACCATTTCCTGTGGAAACACAAGCATACCCTCACCCCCACGTTAATACAGGACCTTGTGTTCCATTTCACTTTCACTTTTTTCCAATCAGTGTTTTGCCTTTTTGAAACTTTTTTTGAGCAGTCATAAGCCTCTCTCTATCTGGTGTCAGGTATACAACACCATTCTCCTTATTCTTTTGCCTTCTTCTCCCCCTTTCTTTTGTTTTTGGAGGAGAAGTTCTATGTCATGATAGTGATGTTCTACAATGACCTGACCATTAGGATTACATGGGATGCTAGTTCTATTCTGTATTCTGCATGACAGACAGAACTTAGTAAAGGCTTGACTAATTTAAGCTGGACCATTATCTGTTTTTATAATTTGTGCAATACCTAGAGTGGCAAAACTCCTAAACAAATGATCAATAACAAATTTTGTTGATTCCCCAGTCAGTGGGGTGGCAATAGTATAACCTGAATATGTGTCTATAGTCACATGAAGGTATTTATTCCTTCCAAATTCTGGGACTTGTGTGACATCCATTTACCATATTTCAAGAGGATTGCCTACTCAAGGATTGATAGATGCATTTGATGGAGTTGGCAAAAACGGAATGCAATGTGACAAGACATTACTACAGTGCTTCTTGCTTGCTCTCTAGTAATATGAAACTGTCTGCGAAGCATGGAAGCTGACTGATGAAATTGGTTGTAGGAATGCTGTGCTTCTAAAACTGTCAGTGTGAGCAAGCTGTCTGCTTGTCTATTTCCCTCTAAAATAGGCCTTGGCAGTTGTATATGGGATAGGACCCAAGATCTTTTGGGGTAAGGAATGAAGGTCTCAGCTTCTGAAATTGCCTCCTGCTGATACTGGGCATAGAGCTGTCCCTGCCTTGATAGGTCCTATTCAAGGGATACATGTCCTGAGCAGTTATCTGGAAGTTGATGGCTTGCACTCTGCAAAAGACAAACCTGGCATGGAAGTTAGACAAAGACCAAACAGGCACTAAAGGAATATAAATAAAAGACAATTACCCTGGCATAATAGACAAAGGAAGGCCAGGCTGGGCCAAGGGCAACAGATTTGATTATGAAAGGCCAGATTAAGTGGGAAGATTCAGGAAAACCTGGCTACAAATTTGAGTATGAAAAGTCAGGTTAAGTGGCAAGATACAAGGGGAGTTCTGGGAGGTTGCCATAGCCTGAACCCCATCATTCAGACTGTTTCACTCGCCTTTATATTTCTACCATAGACAAGATAGCTCACAAGCTACCACTCTTCACTAACATAACTGCATTGTCTTAAACAAAAGAGATTTCAAACTTGAACCTTACAACTGAATAGATGTACATCATTGTTTCACAAGCTAGTTTCTCCTTCTCTGATTACATTTACTCTGGAAGAAAAGCTTTAGAAAAGTTGTTAATAAGTTCAAACACTAAATTTAACTTTTGCTTAGGCCATGGAATGACTACAAGTTCAGATTAAAAGGGCAAGATCTTTTCTGCTTTATAGATTATTACATATTAATTTATCAATACATTGTCTTGAAAATGAAAATTTAATAGGCTTTACAAGAGATTGTTTTAAAATATTCCTTCCAAAGTGTTTTCTTTTGTTTTAAAACAGTTTAAAATTTGTCCTGATGTTGACAGTCACTAAACTTTTATAGAGAAAATTAGTTGAAAACCTTTAAAATGATAGTTCTCTTCTACTTTGAAACAAAAATAAACCTTTAAAATTAAAATCCATTAAAGCCTAGTTGGTATGAAAATGTCCTTAAGTGATATGAATGCCCAAAGTATTAGAACAAACCAAATTCTTAATTATCACAGAATTCCTAGATAACATAAAATGCTTGAGTCAAAGGTGCAATATAATCTCACAACAGTAAGAGACTGATCCTTTTAAACAGTGGGGACATCTTAAGTGAGTACTTAGATTGCTGAACATGTTCTAATTTCAGATAAAAATAATATTAGATTTCCCAGTAAGATTATACAAAAGGGGCTCACATGTTTTGCTGGTCACTTACTATCGATCATAGAAATTTGCTATATAGAAAGAGGAAACAGAGACATGTGACATAGCAAATATGACAGGATAAAACATCCTTGACTGTGTTTCAATTCAGATTAGAGTAAAATTCTCCAGTTATGTAATATCTGTTTCATAGCCAGACTCAAGAAAAGTCAGGTGGGAAATATTCCCTTTGAGTAGCTTGTGGCATTTTTTTTTAGATATTGTTTTAATGCAAACAACTATACCCAAATTCAAACTCAAAATAAAAATATTTATGATCTCAAATGCCTTTCACCTTAAACAGCAAAATTCACTCATCAGTTCAGAGCCAGATAGTCATTTCTATTCTCATGGAGTTGCAGTAAGCAATAAAGATTTACCAGGACTCATACACATAGGGAATTCCATTTAAGATCTTTCTTTTTCAAGTTTAAAACTTGTCCAGATATAAAAACCAATTGCCAAAAATCTTCTCCATTTATTACAACTTCTGAGCAAGCCTTATTCATTGTCTATAATTCGCATAAGCCAATCAAGTTTCTATCTCGGGGTTGATGACTGTACCTACAGGGATGGTTTCCCAGGGGCCTTAACAATTTTAGAAAATAGAGGAGATTGGTACCACCTATGCTTGCCAACCCCCAACCATACAGGAGGATTGTTCTGAATGGGCAGAACTAATCTAAATAAAGTTTTCATTCTGTTCCTTTCTTTCTACACACAGTAATCAATGAACAATTTTAGATTTAGCATTAAAACAGTAACTCCAAATAACTTAGTTAACAACCTTACAACTTTTGAAATGATAGCCAAATTGTTTTAACTGAAACTTCTTTAACAGGAAAAGGTGAAAATACATGGTTTTCTAAATGACAATTACGAAAATCAAAACATTACAAGATAAGGTTAGCAGGACTGATAAAATTTAAAATAACATAACTAGTTTTACACAATTTTTCCCAACATCTTTTAGTTTCAACAAAATTCAGAATAGAAATTGGTTTCTCTAACACTGTTTCTGGATAGCAGGGGTTACTCAATTTTTACAATACAAGACTATAAAAATTTAGAAGCACAACAGTAACACAAATAGTGCACCTTAGGTGTCATTAATTACATTTCCAAACCATCACATATATATTATTAATAGAAGACTGGGCTTACTAAATGTAGGGATTGGTTGGCTTGTGATCTCACACTGCTGTGACCCAACCCCTACTCTCGGGGAGGGTAAATTAAATTTCCTACTATTCTTTAGCATTCTATTCCCTTGACCTAATCTGGAATAATAAGAGTTACAATTCACTGTAGTCCTAGCTAGATGATGAGTTGGGACTGCAGGGCAAAAAAAAATCTTAATGGTTCTAACCTTTACTCAAGTAAATTTTACTTCTGTGTCCACTCCTTAAGAACTTCTTTGAAAGAGAGGGCTTTTGAATCTGTCAGCTGAAGCAAGGGAGACTTCCAGACAACTATCCAGTGGCGCCAAGTCCCCTCCATTCTATTGGAGAGTTCAAAAGCTTTATCTCTGCTGAGGTGTCTCTTTTTCAGATCTATGCATTTTTCCAATTTGCCTTAGTGCTAAATAATAACAAATTTTGATCTGTCTTAAACATCCAATTAGGAGTGACATGTTTCACTTAAAATATGACCAGAATAACTACTTTTTCATTATTTCCCATTATATAAAAACTTTTCTCTTTTAGGTGAGGCATGAGATAATTAAAATGCTAGTCAGCCTGCCTCTCTGATATGAGGGAAAAAGCTTCTAGGATTTCTTCTTGTCTTTCTCTCCACCTACCCAACCTGGCCAGGGTTAGAAGGTAGAAAGAGAGAGAGAATTTTGCCAAAAACTTTCCAAAACTTTTATGCTTTCCTTAAAACTGCACATACATTATTTTCTTGTATACCTTATCTGAAACTGCCTTTAGCAATATAAGATTAGTTTCTCTCTTTCTTTCTCCCATACTTCTCCCTGATGCTGCAGTCATCAGAGAGAAGGGACAAAGGAGAAGGAAAGAGAAAACATAGGAAAGAGACTAACACGCAAACACGCTCACACAGAACATAGAGATAGAATATACATACAGACAATAAAAAAGAATTCAAAAAACAGAGAAAAGATTGTCAGAAATCCTCTGCACAAATTAGAACTTTGGCTTTATTTCTTTTATTTTGTTCCAAACATACTTTATGAAATTCAAATTTCCACATTAAGTAATCTTCTTCAGGAGTGGTTTTATCTAAATTACACCAATCAGTGGGGCATAGGGCTATCTGAGAAATGTTGTCTGGAAGAGAATGAATGTAAGGATTGCTTCATCCATAACTGATTGCCTCTTGTATTAATTCCTTCAAAAATTTAAATCCAGAGGGGTGAATTCTCTTGCAACTCTTCCTGAGTTTCTGGGATCTGGGGTTTCTATCACTGGCAATTTAGGAGGCAGCTGCCATATAGACTGAAGATGAGCCTTGGATAAAGGACCTGCTGGTTTTCTCCTTTCTGGAGGAGTATAGCATGGTGGCTCTGTAGGAGCCAAGGGTTCCAGGGGTGCTGAGGCTTCTTCTGACAAGGAGTCCACCTTTTCTCCCCCTTCCTCCTTCTCCACAATCACCTCTACCTGAGTGTTTCTGCCCTTAAAAAGAATCTGACCCGTTGTTAACCTTACTTTTGCTATTTACCTGTCAGTATTGATTTCTTATGAACAGAATCTGCCTTTGGATTCTGTTAATATAGTAAGTTCTCCCTGTAAGCCTGCAATTGCTGAGATTTTACTGTGCCTGTGTGAACCTTGGACAAAGAGAAATGCCCCTGCAGGGGTTCTTTGAGGCTTCCCCTTACCTTAGTTGCTTTGTCACAATTAGGAATTCCTTTCCAAGGGGGCCACTATCACCAAAAGATGAGTCCCTTTCCTGGATCAGGTCCCTGTTGAGGCTCCATTTGTAGCGGATGGTCTGTATCCCCACACGGCTCGGTGTTGTGGTGAAGAAGAAAGACATGGGAGGAAGAAGAACATAGGCCAACTCCATTTATTGATCCGAAGGTCAGGGTATTTATAGACAGAAACTGCAAGCCTATCGTGACATTCTGCTCATCTCCTGTCCTAGAGATTTGGCCAGTCTTATTGTCTTTAAAGACTGTTAGCTTAGAGGGCATCTATTTTACATATCCCTTGTATTCTGTAGTTCTCTTGTTTGTCTCATAGAGACAGACAGCAACATCCAGGGGACATGGAGAGCCATTCTGGATGATAATGAGCACAATCTCAAAGAACAGTTTCCTCAAAGGCTTATCCTGAATTTGTCAATTGCACTCCATCCTGGTCCTCAACACCCTCTTCCTATCCACTTCCCCCCCTGTGTTCCTTCAGGATAAAGTAGATTTCCATACCCAATTGAGTGTGTTATTCCCTCCTGAAGCCAAATTCCATGAATGTAAGACTCACTTATTCCCTTCCATCTCCCCCCTCTTCCCCTCCATTCTTTCCTCTTTTATGTGAGATGATTTGCTACATTCTACCTCTCACTTTCTCTTTCTCCTAGTACATTCCTCACAACAGCACATTTTATTTTTTAGGTTTTCTCCCTTCTTATTCAGTTCACCCTGTGACCTCTGTATACACACACACACACACACACACACACACACACACATACACACACATACACACAAATCTATTTCGGTAAACATACACACATACACACATGTACATATACATATCTATGCATGTAGGAATTTAAACAGTTCAACTTTAATGAGTTCCTTATGGTTTCTCTTCCCTGTTTACTTTTTCATGTTTCTCTTGATTGTTGTATTTCAAAGTCAAATTTTCTGTTCAGCTGTGGTCTATTCAACAAGAATGCTTGGAAGTCTTCTATTTCATTGAAATTCCATTTTTCCCCCCGACCTATTATACTCAGTTTTACTGTGTAAGTGATTCTTAGTTTTAATCTTAGCTCCTTTGACCTCTGGAATATCATATTCTAAGCCTTTCAATCTCTTAGTGTAGAAGCTGCTAAATCCTTGTTATTCTGATTTTATTTATACAATACTTGAATTGTTTCTTTCTGGCTGCTTGTAATATTTTTTTCCTTGACCAGGGAACTCTGGAATTTGGCTACAATATTTCTAGCAGTTTTCCTTTTGGGGTATTTTTCGTGAGGTGATTGGTGAATTCTTTCCATTTCCATTCTATCATTCTATCTGATTCCATCAGATCATGATTTCAAGGTGGACCAATAATTTTTAAGTGATCTCTCCGGGATCTATTTTCCAGATCAGTTGTTTTTCCAATGTTTCACAGTGTCTTCTGCTTTTTCATTCTTTTGGTCTTGTTTTATATTTTGTTTTCTCACAAAGGCATTAGCCTCTATCTGCTCCATTCTAATTTTTAAAGAACTATATTCTTCTGTGAGCTTCTGGAACTCTTTTTGGCCAGTTCTGCTTTTTAAGGCATTCTTCTCCTCATTGATTTTTTGGACCTTTTTTGTAATTTGGGTTAGTCTATTTTTAAGCAGTTATTTTCTTCAGCAGTTTTTTGGGTCTCCTTTAGCAAGCTGTTGACTTGTTTTTCATGATTTTCTTGCATTGCTCACATTTCTCTTCCCAATTTTTCCTCTGCTTCTCTTACTTGATTCTTAAGATGCTTTTTGAGCTCTTCCATGGCCTGAGACCAACTCGTATTTTTTTTTGCTTTGGTCTTCCTCTGGTTGTATGCTTAGATTTTTCTCATCCAAAAGAATAAATGAAAACACCTTTTCCCCAAGAAAGTAGCCCTCTATAATCTTATACCCCCTTTTGGACATTTTCCCAGCCAATTACTTGATTTTTGAGTCCTTTGTTAAGTAAAAGGTGTGCTACCCCAAGTTTCAGAGGTTTTATGCAGCTGTTTTCAGACATATTTCTGGAGAACTGTAAGTTCTCAGTTCCTCCAAAATGGTATAATTAAGGCAGAGGTGTTCCTCCTCTCCTGGACTGTGCTCTTGAGCATCCACATGCACTGTTTTCTGCCCTAGGACTGGGAGTAGGATTCCCTCTCCATAGCCACCACCAACTCTGCCACGACAGTTCTCCTCACCCTAGGATTGCACCCAGAACTGAGACCTAGATCAGCTGCTTGATTCGCCTGCCATCTGTAGGCCAAGAGCTCCAGAAGCAGGTACTGTTGCTCCAGTGGCTGCCACCACTCTGGAGCTAGAGGCCATACCACGCTCCCCTCTGACCTAGGAGAGAGAACTTTCTCACTGACCTTTGAAATTGTCTTTGGCATTTGTGGCTTCAAAAATTTTGAAACCATAGAAGTTGCTAGTGCCTTGATGCCTGCTACAGTCTGGTCTGTGCCAGCATGACCCATGCTGGGTTGCACTCTGCCCCGAGTCCAGTGCAATGGGCCCTTCTTGTCAGCTTTCCAGGTTGTCTTGGGCTGGAAATCTATTTCACTCTGTCATTTTGTGGCTTCTGTTGCTCTAGAATTTGTGTGGAGTTATTTTTACACACATTTTAAGGGCTTTGCAGGGAGAGTTCGAGCAGGTTTATGCTTCTATTCCACCATCTTGGCTCCACTGCCCAAGACTACCATTTATCAAGTGATACATTCACTTCATTGTGACTATAAAGCAGAATAGGACATTATCAAACAGTTAGTTTAATTATAAATGTCTCTTATCTGACTGGTTCTTTTCTAGTCAAAGAAAAAAAAACTCCAAACAGCTTACATCTTATGGAAAGGGATAAGATAACAAGTACGTATATGGATGTATAGAGAATATACTGCATGAAATACAAATGAAGTATTTTGGGGAGGGAACAGACTAACAGATGAGGGAATCAGGAAAAAATTTTTGTAAAATGTTATACTGAATTGAGGCTTACAGGAAAACTAGATGTGCTAAGAGGTGGATAAGAGGAAGGAGTGCATTCTGGATATGGAGGATAGTCTTTGTAAAGACATGGAATTAGGAAGTAGAATATAGTGTATGAGGAACAGCAAATAGTCTAGTGGATGCATTGTAGGGTTCATTGAGTTGAGCAATATGTAGGAATATTGGAAAGATAGCAGAGATATAAAACACTATTTGATGTTGGAAGAAAGAAAAAAATGCTGAATGAGGGGAATGATACCCTGGAAAAAAGACCATTGCAGCTCAGTCTAAAAGGATGGGTAGGTTTTGAGAATCTCAAATATAGTAGGTATTTCATAAACATTTGTTGAGTTGACTTTAATTGAGGTTTTGGAAGGGTGCTCCAGGAATGGCAGTATAGTGCAGTAAAAGAAGCACTAACAACTAGCTTTATCTAGCTCTGTGACCTCTGATGAATCATGTGGTCACTATGGACCTCAACTTCTTCATCTGACACATGAGGGTAGATAGAGTATCAGACTAGAAAATGTACCTCTAAAATAACTCAACTCTAAGATTCCATGTCTTCAAGCAACATTAGTTAGAATCACAGTAGAGCAACATGGCATTTCAGTGCTAATTTAAGATCAAGTTGCTGCTAAATTGTTATTGGTAAAGACGGAGGGTTAATCATTTAAATCAAAAAGAAATGGCAGCAGCTAGGAGGTGAAGTGTATAGAGCACTGGTCCTGGATTTAGAAGGGCTTGAGTTCAAGTCTGACCTCAGATACTTTACACTTACTAGCTGTATAACCCTGCTCAAATCATTTAACCCCAGTTTCCTCACAAAAAATGTAATGCTTTCTAGTGTGATTACTTAAAACTTAGTTATGTAAATATATTTTCTTATATTGTCCTGGAAAGACTATAAACAAATCAGAAAAACTCAGGAAGACTTCTACGAAATGATACAGTGTAAAATGAGCACTGGTTACATGGTGATCATAGCAATGTAAAGGAAAACAACTTTGAAGGGTCTCTAGTTAACACAGTAACCAAAAATAGCATGTGAAGACTGAGTGTCTCTCTTGTCTTTTGGCAGAGGGGTGATGGCCTATAGGTGCAGAATGTGAAATACAATTTTAGTCACATTCAAAGTATTTTGCTCTATAACACTAACTTGTTACAAGTGAGGCTTCTATTTAGGTGTGAGGTGAGTTTGTGAGTAGGGAGAGAAATACAAAAAAAGAAGAGAAATTAAAAAAACTTTATATCAGAGGAACAAAAGAAGATGATACAAACAATAGGGTGTTTGTAAGGAGGGA
The DNA here is from genome assembly GCF_028372415.1 of Notamacropus eugenii. Lineage (NCBI taxonomy): Eukaryota > Metazoa > Chordata > Mammalia > Diprotodontia > Macropodidae > Notamacropus > Notamacropus eugenii. Next base: position 372,463,157 of record NC_092874.1, read on the forward strand.
GAGAAATACAAAAAAAGAAAAGAAATTATAAAACTTTTAAATATGTGAAGAAAATAGATGATACAAACACAAAAAATCATTTGTTATTGCCTTGTTAAATTTAGTGTACTCTTTAAAAACAAAATAATTATAATAGAAGTTCATTGTTTTATATATAATTCTTTTTGTGTATTTCATCAAGAAGTATTTGCTGATAATTATTATTTATAAAAATATTCTTAAAATAGCTTTGGAAGAAGAGTCCCTTTTCAGATAGATTCTAGAAGAGAAGTTTTCTCTTACAATATTCGCTCTTCCTAAATGTAGTGGAGAAAGCACCAGTTTTAGAGTCTGAGAACCTGAGTTCAAATCCCAGTTATATTGATTATTAGTTACATGACATAGAGCAAGTTATTTTACCTTTCATATTTTTCACATGTAAAATCAGGAGTTTTAACTGGGTGTTCCTTAAAGTTCCTTTTTCCACTTGTTAGTGAAAAATTTTTTTTATACCAGACTGGATATGTATCATGCACCTTTGGCCAAGATGTTGCTGTCTGACTACTTTTAAAAATTAACATGCTCTTTAATACACGTATTCTGGAAAGGGCAGACATCAGGCTATTATTTCTTGACATTTTCCTGCTGTCTAGTACTTTAGTTTGATTAAGAGAATCATGGTTATAAAGGTGCTGTCTTAATTTTTTCCACAGAATTGATTCATCGACATTTGCCTATCACTCTAATTGCAAGACTTTTTTTTGAGAGGTTGTGAGGTGGAGAAATGTAATGTCAACATTTTTAATCTTTTTCATAAGTTACTTGAAATTATTACCATGCAGGGGGAAAAAAAGACTAAAATGATCAAGGTGGGTATATAATGATGCTGTTTTATTTCAAAGCAATTCATTTGCTAGTTTTACTACATTAGTTTAACCCAGATGAATGCTTTCAGTTGCCTATTCAGGATTCAGACATCTCTGGGTAAGGGAAAGCTAAACTATTTGAATAAATTATCCTCTATAGGAAAGATGGAAGTGGGAGGGATGAAGAGTCCTTAATTAGTGATAGTTATGTATTGTGAGACATATAAGACAGACTATACTGTGCTATGAAATTTGTATAATAGTAATAACTCCTTATGTTTAAGAGAGCTAACTCTGATGTAGGGATAAGGAAGTTAATCTCTTGGTTATCAAGTGACTACTCCGAAGAAATGGCTGACCATAAGTGTCTAGACTTTGTGTCAGTGTTCTTCTGATTATAAATGAACTAAGTAGGGTAAATAGTTGACTGCTAACTAGGGTAAACAGTTGCAGGTATAATGCTGTAGTGTCAGTGTGATATTCACAGTGCCTATGGTGGCCATGAGTATGCTGGTGCAATTCTGAATTATGAAATACAACAGACTCTTCACATGGAAGACTGAACTAAAACATTTATTCAGACACCAGAAAGCCAAATCCATCATAATAACAAAAATCTATACTTAATAACAATGCAGAGGACAGCACCAGCCTCAACCCTTCCCTGTTAGGCTTCCCTCAAACCAGCTCCATTAAAAAAATTACAAACAAGCTATCTCACTCACACTAGTTGCTGCCTTTCCTAGCTCTGATTGCCCTCTAACTTCCTCTCAGATCTTCCCATTAAGAAACAAAATTACATTAACACTAAGCAAAAATTCATAATCAATACAAATGCTTAACGTGATGAAGAGACTGGTTTTTAGAAGAATTCATTTATATGAAAACTACTGAAAAGTTGCTAATTGTATATCATTCTTATCAATCCATTAGAAATCCCTTAATGATCACTTCTAGGTAACATTTTGTTAGCCATGTTCGAGTTACTATTGTGTTTAAAAAAACTTATTTAAGAATAATTATTGACTTTTCCCACTCTTCAGATAGCCAATTCAATGCACAAATATTTACTGAAATATTATTTTCAAAGGTCATATATAGAACACAAAAATTATGATATAGAAAAAAACAAAACAAAATAAAATACTGGCTCCACAGTTAGAGGATCAGCATTAAAAATAAACAAGGGTCAGCCAATTCATTTCCCTGGGCCTCAGTTTCCTCATCTGTGGTGTCAAACTAGATGACCTCAAAGGTCTTCTTTTCCTAGATGTATAATTGCTGTGAAATATTCCCTATCTTCAGGAAGCTTATAATTTAGCAGAAGGTCTAAGATAAACAACACAGATGAATATGTTAGAAAGCAGAACTATAAGTAACATAAATGGAGTATGAAACTTTTGAGATTTTACTGTATTTTTGATGATTTTCTCTTACAAAAATCCATCCTCTTGTTTTTTGCTGCTGTTATTTCTGTTGTAGAAATTGTTGGTTCCTAGCAAATACTTGGAAGGAGAAATCTAATGGCTTTTCAACTAGTTCTTAGGTTTAGTATATAGAGCATTGGAAATGTTTGAGAAAAGAGACTTGAAAATCATTATTTTCTAAGAAGGCACTAGTAACAGTAAAGGAAAAAAATTAAAAGTGTACTTGTCAGGGTTCCCTTTTCTAAAATGACATGCGTTTCATGCCCTTGGCAATAATGTGTATGAGTAGAATCCATTGTCACAAATATTTTATCTTGTATGGAGATGTAATACTTTTAAGTATAGACACTTAAGGTACACTTCTGTGTGGGTAGTAAGTATTCACACACAATTCAGTTCTCATCAATTTCTTTGCCCATAATAGGCTGCTGGCGTAGAAAACTGTCAACAACACAGAGAGATAACATGAATGGCTTTGTTCAGGGGTTAAAACATACTCTCACCTGTTCTCTGTGTTGGTAACTGAATTTTCTTCCTGGCTATTGACTGAGAGCAACAAGAGGGAAATGATGTCACTCTTGTGGTGCCCATCAGTCTTTAGTGGTTGCTACCAAGGCAACATAGTTACCATGCCAACACAATGGTCATTCCTTCTTATGATTGGCTCCCTATGCCCTCTAAGTTCAAAAATGCTCCTCCTTCTCTCAGTGAGGACACAAGAAGTACACACCTAAGCTGTTTTGGGTTCCATTTTGACCATTTGCCTAAAAGCTCCAAGAGGCCCAAAGAATCAGTTGCCTTCTTTTTCCTCTCCTATCAGCCAATATTGGGAGTCATTTTACCCTCAATTAAAAAAAAAAAAGTGTGGTGTTTAATCTTTTGATATTGGCAAATAACTTTATAATCACTCATAGCCTTAGCTTTATGAACATTATTAATTACTTTATTTCCTTGTTTGCTATTATGGTTGATGAACCTTTATTAATACCACAGATTTCAGGGGAAAAAAGGTATCAGGGTGTTAATGTGCATTAGTGGAAAGATTTTTCTTACTGGGAGTTTCCTCTAATGATGATGTCACAACTACAAAACAAAAACAAAGGAAACCCAAAATATGAAATGAATCAATTTCAGAGATCAGTAGATTTTTGCACAGGAAGTACTAGATTTGGAGGGCTAGTAATTAGCTAACTTGTCAGGTATGTTACCTTGGGTATTCTAGTATTGTATGTGTTGTACTAGATGGATGCTAAGATGTTTTTCAGCTCTTAAATTCTGTTTCCATGCTCTTAAATTCTGTGATTCTTATTACCCTTGGTTGAAGCCCATTTCAGATTTTTTCCTTTTATTTGCTGTTCTTTAAATAAGATAGCATTTCTTGTTGCTCCACTTTGAACAATTTTCATTACAATCATATTAATTCACAGTCTGATTTTAAATTTCTGAGAGCTGTCAATAATAATGAACCCAAAGCTTAACATGCTCTTTTCCTTTAGTTCTTGATCAATGGATCAATTTTTAAAAATTAATATTTACATATTTGGAAATTCCAGCTAGCATTGCAATGAACTCTAAAGACACTTTTTTCCTCTGGTTAAATTTCTTTTCATTGTTATCAAAAGTGGTTGTGCTGGAGATGGATTTTTTTTTTAAATGACTGCACCCTCACCAAAACACCTCCAAATCCATGGTTCCCTAAGATCAGGTATCATCTCATTGGGCATGTGTAGAACCATGCAGATTCTATTTGCTCCTCCACCAGAGTCATTACAGCACACGCTGTGAATGAAAATGTTCATTAGTATATTATGAATCCATAACTTCTGCCTAAAAAAATCCTATGAAAAGCAATTACCCAGCATGGTGGAAACTATGTTTTAAGCTCCAATATCCCTTCTAGATTTTCTTTATCCCTTTTGTCTCCCCCATGCTTCATTTGGAGAATTTATGTCTTCACTAAATAGACAGCTGGTAGAGCAATGGATGGAGCTCTGGGCCTGAAGTCAGGAAGACTTGAATTCAAATTAGGGAATAGCTGTGTGACCCTGGGCAAGTCACTTAACCTCTATCTGCTTCAGTTTCCTCAAAATGGGGATAATAATAGCAACTACTTCCAGGGTTGTTGTGAGGATCAAATGAGATAAAATTTATTAAACTCATTTATCATAGTGCTTGGTACATGGTAGGTGCAATATAAACACTTATTCCCTTTCACTCCCCCTAGGGAGATTGGATGGTGCTAGTCTTTAACTCTGTGTGATGGTTCAAAGCTTGTCTCATTGTGATTAAGAACTGAATTTTTGCACAGACAATATAAAATGTCAGTATAATGGATGGTAACTCACTGTACTATCATGGCCAGCAGAAGATACTGTAAAGATACACTGATGCTTACTCATTAAACATATGATTTAGCTAGAAAAGAGTGAATTAGGGACATAGATTAGGCTGCTTGAAACTATCAATCATGAGAATGAACAGTAATAGAAATGAAGACTATGACCCTTTGGTCTCAGAGTTCATAGAAGTTTCTTTATCGAAATTTAATTCAAGCTCTCAAAATTCTCAACCAATAAAATTAGTGATAGGCATTAATATGCATTTGATTGTATCCTGGGAGTTGTTTTAGGGTTGAGTTGGACTAGACAGATTTTAGGGTCAATTTCTACTGTGATATCTTGCAAAGATTGTGAAATATAAATATCTAGAATTTGATTTTGAAGAGTTGGATTGCAACTAAACTGAGACAAATTAATTAACCTTAATGTATCACAAGCATGCCAAGAATTAATCACTAAATCAGAGAAGGATTGTAATCTGCACTGGTGGAAAAGAGTTGCCACCCCAGGAATTCTATATGCTGACTAAATCCCAGATCTTTCACAGATTCCCAATTTATTCAGTTTGATTTTCATTCTTTATTTCATAATTTCTTTTAAGTTTTCCTATCAAGCTGGAAAGACTATGAGTACAGGCATAAGGAAATATAATAAGACGTATCTGTCCACTGAGGACTGGCTTATTTCTAGATGGAGTGGCTGATAATCAGAAGTTTGGATTCAGAGTAACAAAATTTTCGGCCACAGCAATCTATGTAAGACATAGACAGTAGAGGAGACATAATCTACCCCAAGGGGGGGGAGTGACCACCAAGATGAAATTATGGATGTTTGAAGTCTTTGGAGTACATATCAAAGCAGGGAGTTATGCCCAAGCTATTTATTGAATGAGTTATACATTCTTAGAAATGATATTTTCCTCGAAAAAGACAATTTGCATGCATCGTCTTCTTCTCCTCCTCACCTCTCATATATATAAATTAAAAACATATATACATATTCTTTCATTTTTGATTTGTCAGGGAGATTCCTGGGGGTGATATAAGCAGGAATGCCATGAAAGACGTCTTTCTTTTTAAAGGAATTTTAGAATACACACACTCATACACACATTTGTATATCCATGTATGTATGTATGGATGGATGGATCTCTTTCTATAAATATGTTTCTATGTACCTATTTCTATATAAAGAGCGATGATGTAGCTCTATCCACATCTAGATAGACTGATAGAAATGGAGGCAGTTCTCTCTGTCTTTTGGAATATACATATTTGTCTTTACAATTATCTATAAATCTCTCTGTCTCTTTCTCTCTCTCAGAGACAGCATGATAGTGCACTGGGGTGTAGAGGAAAATGCACTGGATTTTCCACTAGGTTTGACCCTGGTACTTACTACCTTTGTAATCTACTACTTTACAGGAAGTAAGTTACTTAAACTTCCTGGGGCTCACAGGTAAGAAGAGTCCCTTCTACCTCTGATCCTATGAATCAGCATAAAAATGGGTAATAAGTTTGTCCTTGCTCCCTCCTTCCAGGGATCCTGCAGGAGTGTTTTTGTTTCCAATAACACTCTGTGCAGAATTTCCTGATTGACAGAAGCTCCTAACCTGGTGAAAATGGACTGTTCCTCGAAGTACAAATTAAGACTTGGTGTTCGAAAGGTAAAACACTCAGAGTTCATCACGCCGTGCTGTAAAACAAATGCATTATGTGCTCCAAAACTTTGTCACACAATCAACAGGAAGCCTTCAACTCCTGCATGGCTGATTTGCACATTTTCATCAGGTATTTGCAAATGCAATCAAAATAAGCCTCTATGGTTTAAATGTCTAGGCATGACTCAACCACTTGATTTAAAGAATCATCTGTTTCAGACAAAATGAATATTTTTTAAAAAGCCTGTTCAAATATCAAATTTCTGTTTGAGAAGCAGTAGTTTACTTTAAAATTATCTCCATGATCATCTGTTTAGGATGTTGGAGAGCAGTCACTCTCAATTTTTGTTTTTGGTTTCATGACCCTTTTACTCTCTTGAAAATTATTGAGGAGCACCACCCTCTACAAAGCTTTTGTTTATATGGATCAAACCAATTGACATTTATTGTATTAGAAATATCTTAGTATTTAAAAATAGTTTTGAGCTTGAAGACCTCCTGAAAAGACCTCGGAGATGCCCAGGGATCTCTGGGCCATACTTTGAGAAAATGTTGAAAAGGCCATTTCTACACTGGTAGGAGATTAAACTAGATGAACTTGAGGTTCCTTCCCTTTCTCAGTATTTTAATATAATCATTAAAAAATCACAGTAAAGCCACATTGCTTTAATTCATTGCTAATTCATTCATTCATCAAGCACAGATAGCCTACTATGTGAAAGACAATGTACACATTTTCACACAATAAACATTCATTTATTTACTAACTCATATATATTCAGCCTAGACTACATGTAAGATTTTATAGCCTAGAATGATGAAGACATGGTCCTTGCTTTTAAAGAGTTTACAGTCAAATATAGGAGATGAAATACATATACTAGCACCTATAATACAAGGTAGAATATGATTGAGTTCCATATGAGTGCTACAAATTAAGTTCTATGGAAATGCAAAGGAAGAAAGAAACATTTAAAGTTAGGTAGTTATGGAGATCATGGTGGAGATGACACTAACCTGGGTCTTGAAGGATTAAAAAGATTGAGACAATCATAGGAAAAGAAAAGTACCATTTCATGTATGAAGACACCTGTGTATATGCATATGTATGCATACACACATACATTCATATGTATCTATCTACCCTTTCATCCATCCATCCATCTATCCATCTATCTATATATTATCTATCTAAATCTAATGAATATATGCATATACATAATATTCATTTTTAACACCAATTTTTTGCCTTTAGACATCAAATATGTACATGTACTTATACTGTTAAGTATTAGGGATGTGCACTTTTCTTCTTGCTGTATTTTTTAATGCAATGTTTAGAAAAATCTTTTAATAAACATGCACTGGGGGAAAACAAAATAAAACAAAACGAAACAAACTGTTCACATTCTTACTAAATGCACAGATAAGAACTGCTTAAAACAGAAATAAGGAAACGCCAGAGAATAGGCAGTGTGTAAATTTAAATGATAAATTTTGTAGCTAGTTCAAGTTTTTTTGCCCCAAAGTAGTAGTGAATGAATCTATAGTGAAATTGTGAGGTAGTATTGGTGTTCATCTTTTAGTTCAGTGACCCCAAACAGGATTCTTCATTTATGCATATTCCATAAAGTACAACCTTTAAAAAATTTGTCTGTCAGATTGGTCTTGCCTACTATAATTATAGATTCTAGATAATGAAATTTTCTGTGTAAAATTTGCTTATATTAGGTCTCTCTATTTCACCTAGGTTGAGAGTACAGTGATCATCATGGATCAAATCCTACTGATTAACATTGGACTTTTCACCTGCTCTGTTTTTCAGCTGAGAAAGTTTACCCTCTTCTTTGGGCATTCTGACGGCTCCCCTGTGTGATCTTGGGGGCTTGCCTATTGATGCTGAGCTTATTGTGGACATCTGATTAACTTTAGTCCTACTGTAGATCAGAACTCCCCAGTTTAAGTGATCTACCAATCTTAACCTTCCCTAGGCAGAGATTAAAGTCATGGACCACCACTTCTAGCTAAATCCCCTAATTCAAAGGAAATTATTAAATTCCTGAAAAAATAGTAGGAAGTTGTCATTAAAACCTGGAAACATATTTTGAGACTTTAATGACAGGTTATCAATGATAGGTTCTAATGACTTCACTTGAATTTGGGAGTTTTAAGCTATAGTAGGGTTGGCTGTGGCCAAACTAGGTCCTGTACTATCCAGGATGAACATCATGAACTTTACAGGAATTCAAGCCTACCAGGCCACCTAAATAGGGGAAAACTGACCCAGGTCAGAAATTATACCTGTCAAAGCTCCTATGCTAATTAGCATTGGAATTGGGCCTATATTGTTGAGTGGCTGCTGCTCTTTTGACGTGGAAAGGATAGGGAGCCTAATGGAGAAAGAGAGAGACAGAGAGACAGAGAGAGACAGAGACAGAGACAGAGAGACAGAGAGAAGACAGACAGAGAGATAGAAAACAAGTCAAAGCTAGTCATAGCAAGATAGAAAACTAAGGAATGGAAAACAGAAAAGAAAGAAAAAGGAAAGGAAAGAAAAAATAACAGAAAAGGAGATAACTTTTCTCTCATTGTCAAGACAAGAGATTTCTAGTGTTCTATGACCTTTCAAGTGCACTGCTCTTAAACAGGGATCATGAGAAGGATAGGAATCCAGTACCTTGAAATAAAATGGAATACCTCTGTAATTCTTGAAAGAACTGTATTATACTTTCATTTCTACAGTTTAAAAGAAGATGAAATATATTGGGGCTAAGTCTATTCTTAGGAAACCAAAACCTCTAAGATAAGTTCAAAACTGCTCCCAATGTATCTGAATACTAGCATCTTTTTTAGAGTGGCAGATATCCTTAAAGGTAAGTGAAATCTCATATTGTCAGTCAGCCTCTTACTGATTATTCACTCAATAAACTGAAAAGTTATTTAGTTCTCATAAGTGGTTCATATGGATGATCATCCAGAAATGTATATTTTAAAATACTTAGGTCAATAAAAGTTATGCAGTGTTTGACATTAAGTACTTTAATAAATCAACAATCTGTAATTTTGTCTGATTTGCAGCAATAGGACCTTGATTCAAAACCTGGATCTGCTAAGTCCACTCCTTGTGACCTTTAGCAAATTGTTTAACCTGTCTGAGGGGGCCTCAATTTCTTGAACTGTAAAGCTGGGCAATTAAATCAGATGACTTTAAAGTTCTTTTTGGTCCTAAATCTCTAATTCTATTTTTTTTAGTGTTTATTTATTTCTTTTTAGTTTTCAACATTCATTTCTAACAAATTTTGAGTTCCAAATTTTCTTACTATCTCTCCCCTTCCCCCTCCCCAAAACGCCTTGCATTCTGATTACCCCTTCCCCAACCTGCCCTCCCTTCTATCATCACCCCCACCCCATTTGTCCCCTTCTATCCTACTCTCCTGTAGTGTAAGATAGATTTTCCTACCAAATTGAGTGAGCATGTTATTCCCTCCTTAAGCGAAATGTGGAGAGAGTAAGCTTCACTTTTTCCCTCTCACCTCCTTCCTTTTTCTCCACCACTGAAAAAGCTTTTTCTTGCCTCTTTTATGAGAGATAATTTGCCCCATTCCATTTCTCCCTTTCTTCTCCCAATATATTTTTCTCTTACCCATTCATTTTATTTTTGTAGATATCATCCCTTCTTATCCAATTCACCCTGTGCTCTCTATCTATGTTTGTGTGTGTGTGTGTGTGTGTGTGTTTGTGTGTGTGTATAATCCCTCCAACTATCCACTTGAATCCTCTTAATTGAATTGAATATATATTTAGATTGTGGAAAATGACAGTGGAATGAAGAGTTTTCTCAAAATGACTACTTTCTATATTAATACAAATGGCATCCCCTTTTATAATTTGGTAGGTAGTTTCTAAGAGTTGTTGCTGCCAAAAAAAATCATCAACTTGTAGACTTTCTGGTGATAAACCTCTCAGAATAGTTACATTTATAGATATAAAAAAAATGGATGTGCAAGTCAATAAGAGAAACCCAAGAAAGGCTGGTGGTGCAATGAATAAATTAATGGATATAGAATCTGAAAGTCTAAGTTCTACGCTTGCTTTAGGTACATGAAGGCTGTATGCAGTCTCTGCACAAGTTAATTTCTTTCAGCCTTCTATTTCTTTTTCTGAAAAATGGGGATAATAAAGCATCTATCTCATAGTGTTGCTGTGCGGATTAAATGAGATAACACATACAAAGCGGTTCACAAAACTTAAATCACTAAATGCATGTTGTTTTATATATCATTAGTTACTTATTTGTTTATTATTATATTGGTTTGGAACACCTTGCTAGAGTTTGTGTTCCTTCAAGCATCCAGGGTCATGGTTAGGCATTAGAGCAGGATGGCAGTGGAGATTCAAAACAATTAATAACCTCAAAAATGATGCCATTTTTGAACAGGGGGATACAGCTTTGAATGTTAATCAAGACAGCCTCATCAATCACGGTGCTGTCTTTTATATTTATAGAGGACAGAAAGGGATAAAAGGAGAGAATATAAAACTCAGAATAAAGAAACAATTCTAAGGGTACGTATATAGCCTTAGTTCAGATTTGATGCTGGGATGAAATGAGGCACTTGAAAGTAATTGCACCTTTACAAAAGGAAATGTACTTTGCCATAACACAACAAGGACATGAAACAAGGATAACATGCTATTTAGTTTCTCTGAATATCCTGCCCTCTCTTACCCTGACCTTGTCTCCACTATAAAATGTCCTGGTCAGTAGGTCATCAGGATACGATGATTCTCATGGTCTTAGGTACCCATCAAGACTGAAAGACTTAGACTCTCCTTGACCATGACTTTTTCTGCCCCAGGTGACCAAGAAGCTAATTTAGGGAAATTTGGGCTAATCGGGTCCTTGTGGCAGCTTTGTTTTCTAGGCAAAGACTTCATATGTTTTGCCTGAGAGGAAAGAAGTTGTTTCAAGGAAATGCTAGCCTTTTCACAGAGTGGCTGTTTCAATTTTGTCATCCTAAATTCCTAGCACAGTGCTTTTCATGGAGTAGGCATTTAATAAATGCAGGTAGAATTGAATTGAGGCAATTTTGCAGTAGATTTGGAGTGATAAATTCCTTGTTGAATCCTGGTCATGTTTTTACTTCAGGCAAGTCACTTAACCTGTCTAAACCTGAACTTCATTATCTGTAAAATTTAGAGGTTTGACCTATATGACCTCTAAGATCTTATAGGTCTACATTTACGGATTTTATGAAAAATGGGCCAATTTTTAAAAATGGTTCAGTGAATTAAAAATTGGATTGAGAAAATATTTATTTGTGTGGAAAATGACACAGTGGGATAAATTGTTTTTCTACCAATTAAGCTGCCCCTGGCTGGTCTTTTAGCACATATACATATGTGTAGCAACAACTCTGTGGTGATAGGGTTTAACATTTTTGCAATCATTTCCTTAGTCACTTGGATTAATCCTTTCAATAGTGATTTACTTGTCAATATTAGGGGAAGAATCAAACACCCATCACAGAATTTACATTAGATGTTGTCATCGAGCCGAGTTAATTTGGAGAATAAGGTCTCCTGTGAGGATCTTCTTATAAGAACACCCAAGAGCAGAGCAGGTTATTTCTACTTGACAAAGAGACATCGGAGAGAGAGAAGCATCTGTCTCAACATTCTTATATTTTCCAGGCAAAGAAATATCACTATTCATACCCTGACTCATTCTTTAGGAGCTAATAAATAGATAAGGAATTTCAAATTCATCTTCACAGAATACTGTCCCTCTAGCTAACAACCTTAGCTCTCTGGTCTTCCCAGAATGGAAGAAACAAATGAATGGAGACTGTAGTCTTGTGAATCATTACTTAGGAGATGTATATGATGAGGGTTGATTTTCCTGTTTTCAGAAATATAAATGGCCTTACAGAGATACATACTGCCAAGAGGAATATCTTTAATCTTTTTTGTTTTACTGGATGTTACAGCAGATAGGCTTCAAAACAAATGGATACCTACAAAGCCTACAGGAAATTACATCTAGGTAAGCTATCTAGCATTCCTGTACCATCCACTGGTTTATTATTTTTGTTTCTTTTCTAAGAGGGAAAACCTCCACTTAAAAAGTTACTGACTTGCTGTGGTCTGTTTAAAAGAACACCCAAATAATCTAATTTCTTTTGGTTGTGCTATGCTGGTATTTGGAGTTGATTCTACAACTTTCAAAGTCCCACCTTTCTCAATACCCTAGGCACAAATAGAAATTAAAACCAACATGATCACAATAATCACTGTAAGAAATATATCCACCTGAAATATCATTCTGAAGATGCCCACAGCACAATAATTGCTATCTTGAGGTAGGAGTTCAGTGGCAAAGGATTTGGAAAGATCCAACAGTTGTTCATTTTACTCTTATAGTGAATTTGTTAGTAAAACGTATGTTAGAAGCAATTGGAAAGTAATACAATAAGATTCACTCCCATGTCCTTTAGGTCAGAAAATATAGGATGATTGTGAGAACACAGACTTTACGAGGTGGTGAATCTGTGTCCAGCACCAGTTCTTTCAGGATAGGAAGATTAGTCTCTCATTAGCCACTGTTTTTTTGCAGGAGTAGAGAAGACCGATGATGATGATAGTAGCTGGACACATGTCAGTGAAAACAAGATTGTGTGATGCCTTAAGTGGATGTCATGAGTTTCATTTGTTTATGTACCTTTTTTATGTTTATGTAAACATCTATGTATGTTTATGTAAACATTTATTATGTTTATGTAAACATTTGTTTAAAAAGTACCTATGTCTTAGTTGTTCATATTATTGCCATACCATGAGTTTGCCACCATGAATGTATTTGCTTCTAACAAACTGGAAAACTACCTACTTCTTAGATTGACATTCCCCAGATTTTTCATTTTGGTTTTTTCTTGCTTCTTGATAGTGCTCTTTATTAGCTGTGATTTTCTTTTTGAAATAAAGGGAGTCATTAAAGAAGAAATAACAGAACTATAGAATTATATGCACTTTTAGACATAACAAATAATACAAATCCTTTTGACAAACCAACTTCACATAAATAAATGAGTTATGTTTTATCAGAAGTGAGGCTGAGCAAGTGGGATATTAGTGAAAATACATCCTGTTGTAATATCTAATATATTTAAAGTGCTTTATAATAGAGTCTTGAACTAGAATCAGAAGACCTGGTTGTGCCATGTATTGACTATATGATTATGCACCAACCGCTGAACCTCTCTCAGAATCTGTTTAACTCACATTTAAATAGCACTTAAAAGTTTTATGTAGAGGCAGCATGTCATGAGAGAGAAGTCCACTTCATTCCAGGATAACTTTGGCTTGTCTTTCCTTTGACAAATACTGATGAGACAATTTTCTAAGACTTATAGTCACAGAGAAAGTGACAAATTGCATTGGTAGAGAGTTTCCTCACCTGAGATTTCCCTGTACCAAAGAAAGTACAGATCTAGTCTCTATCTCTGTTAAGTTTTCAAAACACTTTATATTTATCTATATATCTATCAATATCTATCTATATCTATCTATCTATGTATCTATCTATGTATCTATCTATCTAAAACCTCATTTCTTAATCTGTAAAATGAAGATATCTGAAATGTCTAGACTGAGTGTCCAGAGAGCCAATTAGCATACATTGGGAAATTAGGAGAAGAAAGAGCATTTGAGAGAGGCAATATGGGAGTCTGGGCATTTTGAATTTGAGGTAGATATATCCAGCAATAACTGGAAGTGTGGTACTATAACTCAGAGGAGAGAGCAAGATTAGCTATGTAGGTTTTGGAGGCATCTACATAAAAGGGATAATCAAAACCATAGCAGAACATAAGTTGTCAAGTGAGATAAGGGAAATTCTGAATAAGAAATTATTTTATAGTATGTTTCTTTGTAAAACTTCTAAAATCTCCTCTTGCTTAAAAATACATGATTTGGAAGAGGTACCTGTTATTCAAGTTAACACATGGGATAGGTTATTCTTATAATACCAACCTGCTTCCTCATTAGGATATCTAATTCTTCACACTATTAGATGATCAATTTACCTGAGTTTCAGATGCTGAAATTCAAATTACTTTTATATTCATGGTTTCATAATTTATTCCTATTCTTATGGGAAGATGTTATAATAAACTATCTGAAATCTTATTTTTAAAATTTATTTAATTTTAGTTTACAACATTCAGTTCCATAAACTTTTGAGTTTTAAATTTTCCCTCCCTCTCTTCCCTCCCCCCTCCTCGAGACAGCATGCAATCTGATACAGTCTCTCTATATACATTCATATTAAACACGTTTTCTCATTAGTCATGTTGCAAAGATGAATTATAACCAATGAGATGAACCATAAGAAAGAAGAAACAAAGCAAAAAAGGAAATCTTATTTTTAAAGAGCACAATAATAGCTATTTTTTAAAATTAAAAACATGTATGTTATATGTAGGAATATACATAGGTAAGAGCCTTTAACATCAACTGAGAGAAATTTTAAATCTAGTTGTTTTATTATTTATTCTATCTTCTCTTAAATCATGGAAACAAATCTTAACTGAGCTCTTCCTTCATTTTAACCCAAATTCCCCTCCCGACCCCACCCCAGAATGATATGGAATAGGACTTTATTACTTTGACAGTGTTGGTTCTTATTTGCTCTCTTAGCAGCACTGCCCACGAGGTCTGGGGAGTTAATTAATCAGACTTGTTTGACTTCTGACCTCAACTGCAAATATTATGGAGACAAAATGGAAACAATTTAATTTCAAGAAGCAAAAATTGCATGTCTGAGGAACTTTTCGATGCCCACTCTATGATAACTGCAAAATGTACTTGTTTTGAAATGTATCTCAATCAGCAATTTAAACTATCTTTCATGGGAGGGTCCAGAGAAGTCATGGCCCTCAGTTTTTCAAGTGTATTTCAAAGAGAACAATGTATGTATAGCAATTGTAATTGTTTAATTTTCTTGTCAGTACTAGGGCAGGAATGGTTGGGGGTCATGAATTTATTTCAAATTCCCATTAAAATATCTTCTTTCAATTTGGTTCAAACAAACTGGCAGGGAAACTAGTCCTTTGAAAACAATTCTCAGATTTAAATAAAATCTCCAAGAATCTGGCCTCAGTCTTGTTTCAGCTCTCTTCTCTTTCACTTGATCTATTAACATGACTTCACTTATCACCTCTTCATACTACTTTCTGTTTTCCTCTTCAGCAATTATCTTGTTGCCTGCCCTCCCTTTTAAAATTAATGAATCCCTCTTCCAGACTGCTATTAGGGTCTTCCCCTCCCAGATTAATTTTTTTTTTTTGATTAGGTAAAAGAAACCATTCTTTGCCTCACTTCTTACCAAACCTTAATTGCAGCATGAGTGTTGCCTCCGCAAATTGAGACCTGGGAAAGATCTTTTCTTTAAAAAATTGCCCTGTATCCAGAGCAATCTCAAGTCATTCTGATCTATGTCTCTCCACTGGCCCCAGATGGCTGTGGAGGGGAAAGTGTGGCTAGTGACTTCGCACATCTCTGCCTCACTTAAATCCAATATACTTGCAAGTCATGACATCACCTTCTTGATATCATGGTCCTTTCTGAGAACGAAGAACAAACAATAATTTTAAGAATTCACCAACCGTGATTCACTTTCCTCCTTATTCACTGACCATCTCCTACTTGTCATCTTCCTTACCGATATGTCTAATCCCTTACCCATCTCCAAGTTCTGGATCTATGAACCATGATCAAATCAACCCTTCCATGGATCCTGGATGGAGTATTTCTGTGACCCCACTCACCAACCAAACCTTTCTTGATGAAAGTTCCCCTACCTCAACCTTATTATGTGTGTTTTATCCCCTATTAGAATTTAAGTTCCTTGGACGAAGAGACTTTTCTGTTTATTTTCGGTAGTTGTATAAAATTCTATCTCATTTACTTTAGTCTTTGCCTTTGTGTTTGTGTTCCCAGTGGTTGGTGATTAGAACAGTGCTTGGTATACAGTAAATACAAAAGAAGTAATTTTCATTCATTCACTCATCTATTTGAGATTACTTTTTAGTCTTTTTTTTTTTATTTTTTTTTTATTTTTTTAATGTTTAACAATCACTGCCATACAATTGCGATTTTATCCCTCCCCACCCACCCCCCACTACCTCCCTCCCTCCCCACGACTGCATACAATTCTGTATAGATTCTACATATACTTTCCTATTGAGTATATTTTCACTATAGTCATGCTATGTAGTCAGACTAAGATAAATGAAAGAATCCGTATAACAAATCAGAACATGATACACAAACAGATACACATACACAAACATGATCTGCTACATTATGTGAGTGACTTCCATATTTCTCTCTCTGAGTGTGGAAGGCATTTTGCCTTGAGGTCCACCATTGGGATTTTTTTTTTTTTTCAGAAGTTCTTGTGTTATTACAAAAATCTAAGTCTACCAGAAAAAAACTCTCACACACTGTGGTTGTTGCTGTGCATAAAGTTCTCCTGGTTCTGCTCCTTTCACTCAGCATCAGGTCATATAAGTCCTTCCAGGCCTCTCTGAAGTCTTCTTGTTCATCATTTCTTATGGCACAATAGTACTCCATTACATTCATATACCATAATTTATTCAGCCATTCCCCAATTGATGGACATCCCCCTGACTTCCAGTTTTTGGCAACTACATAGAGTGCTGCTATAAATATTTTTGTACATGTGGGACCCTTTCCCATTTTTATGATCTCTTGGGGATATAGTCCTAGTAGCGATATTGCTGGGTCAAAGGGTATGCACATTTTTGTAGCCCTTTGGGCATAGTTCCAAATTGCTCTCCAGAATGGTTGGATGCGCTCACAGCTCCACCAACAATGAATTAGTGTTCCAACTCTCCCACATCTTCTCCAGCATTTATCATTTTCTTGTTCTGTCATGTTTGCCAATCTTATAGGTGTGATGTGGTACCTCAGAGTTGTTTTGATTTGCATCTCTCTAACCAATAGTGATTTAGAGCATTTTTTCATATGATTATAGATAGCTTTAATTTCTTCCTCTGAAAATTGCCTGTTCATATCCTTTGACCATTTATCAATTGGGGAATGACTTGTATGATTATACATTTGGGTCAGTTCTCTATATATTCTAGAAATGAGGCCTTTATCCCTGAGCTTAGCTGTAAAAATTTTTTCCCAATTTACTACATCCCTCCGGATTTTGGTTGCATTGGGTTTGGTTGTGCAAAAACTTCTCAGTTTAATGTAATCAAAGTTATCCATTTTGCATTTCATAATGCATTCTATCTCTCCTTTAGTAAAGAATTCTTCCCTTCTCCATAGATCTGATAAATACACTATTCCTTGCGTCTCCAGTTTATTCATGGTATCAATCTTTATACCTAAATCATGTACCCATTTGGACTTTATTCTTGTGTACGGTGTTAGGTATGGGTCTATGCCTAATTTCCGCCACACTGTTATCCAGTTTTCCCAGCAATTTTTATCAAACAATGAGTTCTTATCCCAGAAGCTGGGGTCCTTGGGTTTATCAAACAGAAGGTTGCTATATTCCTTGCCTACTGCATCTTGAGTGCCAAGTCTATTCCACTTGTCTACCTCTCTGTTTCTTAGCCAATACCAAGTGGTTTTGATAATTGCTGCTTTATAGTACAGTTTAAGGTCTGGTAGCGCTAGGCCACCTTCCCAGGCATTTCTTTTCATTAGTCCCTTTGATATTCTGGACCTTTTGTTTTTCCAAATGAATTTTGATATTATTTTATCCAGCTCTAGAAAGTAATTGTCTGATAGTTTAATTGGTATGGCACTAAATAAGTATATTAATTTGGGTAGAATTGTCATTTTTATTATATTAGCACGGCCTACCCATGAGCAACTAATGTTTTTCCACTTACTTAAATCTGACTTTATTTGTGCAAAAAGTGTCTTGTAATTGTGTTCATATAGTCCCTGGGTTTGTTTTGGCAGGTAGACTCCTAAGTATTTTATACTGTCTACCCTAACTTTAAATGGGATTTCTCTTTCTATCTCTTGCTGTTGAACTTTGTTGCTAATATATAGGAATGCAGAAGATTTGTGTGGGTTTATTTTGTACCCTGCAACTTTGCCAAAGTTGTTTATTAATTCAAGTAATTTTTTACTTGAATCTCTGGGATTCTCTAGGTAAATCATCATATCATCTGCAAAGAGTGATAACTTAGTTTCTTCTTTGGCTATTCTAATTCCTTGAATATCTATATCTTGTCTAATTGCTACAGCTAACATTTCTAGTACCATATTGAATAATAGTGGTGATAATGGACAACCTTGTTTCACCCCTGATCTTATTGGGAATGCATCTAGCTTATCCCCATTGCATATAATGCTTGCTGAAGGTTTTAGATAGATACTGCTTATTATTTTATGGAAAGTTCCCTTTATTCCTACGTTCTCCAATGTTTTTAGTAGGAATGGATGTTGTATTTGGTCAAAAGCTTTTTCTGCATCTATTGAGATAATCATGTGGTTTTTGTTAGCTTTGTTGTTGATGTGATCGATAATGCTAATAGTTTTCCTAATATTGAACCAGCCCTGTAGTCCTGGTATGAATCCTACCTGATCATAATGTATTAATCTCGTGATAAGATGCTGTATTCGTTTTGCTAAAATCTTATTTAAAATTTTTGCATCTATATTCATTAGGGAAATTGGTCTATAATTTTCTTTCTCTGTTTTGTCTCTTCCTGGTTTGGGTATCAAAACCATATTTGTATCATAGAAAGAATTTGGGAGGACTCCTTCTTCCCCAATTTTCAAGAATAGTGTATGTAGTATTGGAATTAACTGTTCTTTAAATGTTTGATAGAATTCACTTGTGAATCCATCTGGCCCTGGAGATTTTTTCCTAGGGAGTTCATTGATGGCTTGTTCAATTTCTTTTTCTGAGATGGGGTTGTTTAAGTATTCAACTTCCTCTTCTGTTAATCTGGGCAATTTGTATTTTTTAAAATATTCATCCATCTCATTTAGATTGTCGAATTTATGGGCATAAAGTTGGGCAAAGTAGTTTCTAATTATTGTTTTAATTTCCTCCTCATTGGAGGTGAGTTCACCCCTTTCATTTTTAATGTTAGTAATTTGGTTTTCTTCTTTCTTTTTTTTGATCAGATTAACCAAAGGTTTATCAATTTTATTAGTTTTTTCATAAAACCAACTATTGGTTTTATTTATTAATTCAATAGTTTTCTTAATTTCAATTTTATTAATCTCTCCTTTGGTTTTCAGTATTTCTAATTTGGTATTTACTTGGGGATTTTCAATTTGTTCTTTTTCTAGCTTTTTCAACTGCAAGCCTAAGTCATTGATCTCCTCTTTCTCTATTTTATTTATGTAAGCATTCAGAGATATAAAACTTCCCCTAATAACTGCTTTTGCAGTGTCCCATAAGTTTTGGTATGTTGTCTCACTATTGTCATTCTCTTGAATGAAGTTGTTGATTGTTTCTATGATTTCTTCTTTAACCCAATCCTTCTTTAGAATTAGATTATTTAGTTTCCAATTGATTTTTGGTTTCTCTTTCCATGGCCTTTT
This sequence comes from Notamacropus eugenii, assembly GCF_028372415.1. Taxonomy (NCBI): domain Eukaryota; kingdom Metazoa; phylum Chordata; class Mammalia; order Diprotodontia; family Macropodidae; genus Notamacropus; species Notamacropus eugenii. The sequence continues at coordinate 372,483,036 of NC_092874.1, forward strand.
GTTACATGTAATTTTTAATGCATTATGATCTGAAAAGGATGCATTGATTGTCTCTACCTTTCTGCACTGGATTGTGAGATTTTTATGTCCTAGTACATGGTCAATTTTTGTAAATGTTCCATGTACCGCTGAGAAAAAGGTATATTCCTTTCTATTCCCATTTAATTTTCTCCAAAGATCTATCATATCTACCTTATCCACAGTTTTATTTACCTCCTTAACCTCTTTCTTGTTTATTTTGAGGTTGGATTTATCTAGTTCAGAGAGGGGGAGGTTGAGGTCCCCCACTAGTATAGTTTTGCTATCAATTTCTTCCTTCAACTCCCCCAACCTCTCCTCTAAGAATCTGGATGCTATACCACTTGCAGCATACATGTTTAGTAATGATATTGCTTCATTGTCTATGGTGCCTTTTAGTAGGATATAGTTTCCATCCTTATCCCTTTTGATTAGATCTATTTCTGCTTTTGCTTTGTCTGAGATTAGGATTGCTACTCCTGCCTTTCTTACATGAGCTGAGGCACAATATATTCTGCTCCATCCTTTGACCTTTATCCTATGTGTATCCCCCCGTTTCAAATGTGTTTCTTGTAAGCAGCATATTGTTGGATTATGGCTTTTAATCCATTCTGCTATCCGTCTCTGTTTTATGGGAGAGTTCATCCCATTCACATTCACAGTTATGATTACAATCTGTGTATTTCCCTCCACCCTCTTTCCCACCATTTGTGCTTTTAGCTCTCCCGTCTCCCTTCCCCTCCTCAATAGTATTCACTTTTCTCCCCCTCCTCCTGCAGCCTTCCCCTCCTTCTTTTAGCCCCCCTCCCTTTTAGTCCCCTTTACTCTTATTGCTTCTTTCCTCCCTTTTAGCCACCCTCCCCTTTCTTCCCCCTTCCCCTCCTACTACCTATAGAGCTAGTTAGGATTATCTGCTTCAGATTATTGTTCCCTCCTTTGAACAAATCAGATGAGAGTACCTCTCAAACAATGCTCATCTCCCTCCCCTCCTTCCCTCTACTATGGTTTTGTACTTCTTCCTGTGATATAATTTGCCATTTTCTGCTTCCCCCTTTCCACACCTCCTATTACATTCCCTTCTCATACTTAAATCATATTTTTGACATGACATCATTTACTTTATGCCCGTTCCCTCTACATATATCCCTTTTATCATAATAGCTGCACAGTTCTCAAGATTAACAGGTATCATCTTCCCTTATAGGGAGGTAAACAGATTGCCCTAATTGAGTTGCAAGTTTTTGTTTTTGTTTTTTCCCCTCTGTTTACCTTTTTATGATTCTCTGGAGACCTGCATTTGAAGATCAAATTGTCTATTGAGTTCTGGTGTTTTGGTCAGGAAGCTCTGGAAATCCCTTATTTCGTTGAATGACTTTCTCCTTGCCTGAAATGTTATGCTGAACTTTGCTGGGTAGTTGATCCTTGGTTGGAGTCCCAACTCCTTTGCCTTACAGAATATTGGGTTCCAATTCTTTCGATCTTTTAATGTAGAAGCTGCAAGGTCCTGTGTGATCCTGACTGTGTGTCCTTGATATTTAAATTGTTTCTTTCTGGCTGCTTGTAGTATTTTCTCCTTCACTTGATAGCTCTGGAATTTGGCAACTATATTTCTTGGGGTTTTGAGTTTGGGATCCCTTTCCGGTGGGGAACGGTGGATTCTTTCGATGACTATTTTGCCCTCTGAGTCTAGTACTTCTGGGCAGTTTTCCTTGATGATTTCCTGGAAGATATTGTCCAGACTCTTTTCTTCATCATGGGTTTCTGGCAGGCCAATAATTCTTAGATTTTCTCTCCTGGATCTATTTTCCAGGTCAGTTGTTTTTCCAATTAAATATTTTAGATTTTCTTCTATCTTTTCATTCTTTAGATTTTGTTTGACTGATTCTTGTTGCCTCATTGAGTCATTAGTTTCTACTTGCCCAATTCTAATCTTGATCGTATTGTTTTCTTCAGTTAGCTTTCGCATCTCCTTTTCCATCTGGCCAATTTTTCCCTTTAAGGAGCTATTTTCTCCATTTAATTTTTGTACTTCTTTTTCCATTCGACCAATTTTCCCAGATAGGTTTTGGGTTTCCTTTTCCATCTGATCAATTTTCCCTATTAGGTTTTGAGTTTCCTTTTCCGTTTGATTAACTCTTCCTTTTAGGGAATTATTCTCTCCAGTTAATTTTTGAACTTCCTTTTCCATTTCTTCAATTTTCTTTTTCAGATTGATGTTCTCATCAGTGAATTCTTTTTTTATAGTTTTAAAATCATTGGCCAGTTTTTCTTTTATATCCTTCTTCAGACGTTCCAGGTAATCTAGTTGTGCTTGCGAGAAATTCATAGTCCCATCTGAGGTTTCAGATGGAAGTACAGTCTCAGCTCTGACCTCTTTGGTGTTTGTGCTTTGGTCCTTATCCCCATAGAAAGATTCTATGGTTTTTTCACTTTTCGTCTGCTTTTTCCGATTCATGATGTTGGCTGAGTGTTGTAGCTTTTGGTTCTTTCAGTCAGAAGATGCAGATCTTTTAAGTTGAGTTGATGTTTGTCTAGGCTAAAAGCAGGCTTTTTTTTTTTTTTTTTTTTTGTTGTTGTTGTTTCCCAGATCAACCCTGGGGTTAGCTTGATAGGTGTGTGGGAGGTGTGGTCTGGTCTCAGGATATCTCCTCAGCTGGCCTGAGGCAAAGGCAAGGTCCGGGGGTTGGTGATCCCAGCTTCCCTATTGTCTTCCCTTTCCCCTGGAGGGCTGGGGCACGCCTAGAGGCTAATGCGTGTTCCCGCCCCTCCTGGGGCTCGTCTCCCAGGCTGAGGCTTGCTTGGGTCTCAGTGCGAATTTTCTCTGCCCTGGGTCGTCTGTCCCTCCAGATAGCCTCCACCACGGTGGGAAGAATCCCCCTTTGCCACTTTTCCAGCCTCTGGTGTTATGAGACCACCCGCCCCCTTCTGCTGTTCCCACTGATCCAGGATTAATCTGGGGAAGAATTTTATGGTTCCCTCACGGTCATCGGGGGGGAGGGGAGAGCACTTACTGGTCACTCCGGCATCCCAGCTCCTGGATGTTCAAGTAGTGACCCACTGAAGTCCCGTCTTTAGGCTGAAGATTTCAAAGGCTGTTGCGCTGATATCGTTGGCTCGGCCTGGCTTATCTCCTGCTCCGCTGGTCTCGCCCGCCACTCTCGGGCCCCTCGGGTCGCCTCCGCCCTGCTGCGCCGACCGCGCTGCGCTGTGCGCCGGGGTCTTACCCCCGCGGAACAGATCCCTCCCGTGGACCTTCCAGTCCAGCCTGGGCTCCGAATCTGTCAAAGTCCGTCTCCCACTGGATTCTACACCTCCAAAGTCTGGTCAGACTCTCCCCCCAGAGATATCCAAAGGAGTTTTTCCAGGAGCTTAGGTGAGTCATTGCTTTCACTCCGCCATCTTGGCTCCGCCTCCACTTTTTAGTCTTACAATTTTAATATGGCAACTATAAATAGTATCCTTTTCATCTTTTATCTTGACTACTCAACCTTTATCAGAGAAATTTGATGCAAAGATTTTCTTTCTGACTCCAGTATATCTCTTTTCCAAGTCATCCTTCTCGTTAGAGTGGGAATAATATCCACCTTCATGCTGTACATTACAACCAAACTTGTTTTTTGGCTCAATTTTATGCTACTCTTTCTCATCTCCATTGTTTTGAGTCTCACTAGCTACATAACTAAAAAAAAAAATAGGAACACCATTTCTATTTGAATTTCTCTTATGCATTTATCATATTATGCTTAAATTATAATTGTTTTGAATTATCATTTATAAAAGACCATAAGTTCCTTGAGGGTAGAAAGTGTGTCTTATTACATAGTATCATAACTAGTGACAGAATAAACATCTGAACCCAGGCCTTCATGCCCCACCCCCAAAGCAGTATAGATTTTACTGCAATCCATTGTCTCCACAGAGATAGGTTTCATCTTTATTTTTATCTCTAGTGCCTGTCTGTAATGTTAATTAGAGTTAAAGATCTTCCCTGACCATTAATATGCCTCACCTAAAGCCCATTAAGGGAAGCTTTTGTTAATTTCAATGAGGCACTGGTTCAGGGGGATCATAATGCCCTCTGGCTCTGAAAGTGTATGTGTACTCTCAGGTAAGGTTTTACTTTGGGGCTTACTCTTTGGAAGAAGGTTCATGTGCCAGATGAGACTGAGTAACCTTTAAGAAAACCTGGATGTTGGTGCTTCTCTCTTTGGCAACTATATAGGAATGCAATGGTCAGATAGTTGGGTCTGTCTATTGATCTCTGATGCATGTATTGCTTATGATCAGACAGTTAGAAGTGCTTTCTGTTGGCCTTCATTTCTTTGTTTGTATTTTCTCTATTTAGGAATGTAATTAAAGTAGATTGTTGACTCCTCAAAAATTGCTTTCCTTTAGAAAAGCAGATCTAAGAACCTGTACAGCAGCCCCCTCCCAACCTTCCCTTGTATGCCAGAGTACTTGTTGCTACACTCTCACTATCACTATATACTACAGTGTATATAGATAACTAATAAATGTGTGTTGAATTTGATGATTTATGTGAATTAAAGATGGTGGTAAGATCAATTTTAACTGAAGAGGAAAAAGTCACTGCTGAGCTAAACCTTTATGAAATCACTACAGGTGTTACTTGTCAAATAGGAAAAAATAAAGAATGACTCTTTAAAATAAAGTAGAAATGAACTGTTGCAAAGTGAAGTGAAGAGAATCAGGAGAACGTTGTACACAGTAGCAGCCATATTGTATGATGAACTGTGAATGACTTAGCTATTCTTAGCAATACAATGATCCAAGACAATCCCAAAGGAATAATGATGAAGCATACTACCTGCCTCCAGAGAAAGAACTGATATTTTTTGAATGCAAACTGAAGCGTGCTATTTTTTACTTCTTTCCTTCCTTCTTTCCTTCTTTCCTTCCTTCCTTCCTTCCTTCCTTCCTTCCTTCCTTCCTTCCTTCCTTCCTTCCTTCCTTCCTTCCTTCCTTCCTTCTTTCCCTTTTTCTCTCTCTCTTTCTTTTTCTCTTCTCCCTTCCTTCCTTCCTTTCTTCATTCCTTCCTTCCTTCCTTCTTTCTTTTTCTTTCATTTGAATCTTATTGATCAAAATGACTATTACGGAAATGCTTTACATGATTGCACATGCATAACCTATATCTGATTGCTTATCCTCTCAGGGAGGGAAGAGGGGAACATGGGAGGAAGATATAGAATTTGAAACTCAAAACTTAAAAAAAAAGTTAAAATTTGTTTTAGTATGTAATTAAGGAAAATATATTAAATTAAAAAATAAAGTAGAAGTAAAAGCAGTTGTGAGAATCAATAAGAGATTTTTGATGCAAAGTTTGCCTGAATTCTAAAGTGAAGGTCTGGAAATGTTCTTATTCCAGATTAAGAGTTAAAGGTTATATAGATTATAGCTGAAGTCGACAAAGTATAATTTCAGGTCAACTTCCCTCCTTCCTATCATTTTTTTTTTTTGTATAGCCCAGTGAATTAAAAATGATTTTTACTTTAAAAAATACAACAAAACCTTATTTTAAAATGAATAAACCATTCTTAACTCATGGCTACACAAAAGGAGGTGGCAGGCTGTACATTCCCAACTCCTGGATTAGGATATCTTAAATAAAATCACTGGAAAAAAATTGGGTTAAGATTAAACAATTTATTAAGGACTGGTGTAAAACTGTTTTCTTTGAAGGCATATAATACACAATGTAATATGTAATGGTATATGCGTTTTAATTCGCCCAGTAATTCAAAGAAATTTTCACTTTGTCAACAACTCCAAAACTTTGAGCTTGTAGCATAGGACTAAACTGTTCCACCCTAATGGAAAGTTTTGAACTTGTTAATAAGGAAATACTTAAGGAAAACCCTTGGATTTCCATTTTTCTGACACTTTGTCATGAAACTGTGAAGAATGAAGAGGAGGGAAATCTCATTTCTTTCCACTTGTTTTGTTTATCTTCTTAGAGGTCTTCAATTGATTAATAGGAATTGAATTTAATTCAATAAGCATTTATCATATGTCTGCTGTATGCCAAGCATGTGCTAATGTTGCACAGGGTATATAGACCTAACTTCAGAATTACAGATAACATAGGTTCAATTCTTTCCTCTTTCGCATACTAGTTGTGTGACCTTGGAGAAATCACTTGAACTTTGAGACAACTCTCAGAATGGCTGCCAAACTGCATTGGTAAAAGGAGTTTCCTACTAGAGATTCCTTACATCAATAAAACCACAAGGAGAGACCAAAATCTACCACCACCACCACTAGCATCAGCACTGGCACCATCACCACTAGCACCATCACCACCACCACTACCACCACCACCACCACCACCACCACCACCACCACCACCACCATCACCACCACCACCACCACGAAACACTAAAAGAAATGACAAAACAACTAAGCTGCTGAAGACACAGATAAAAATTAAATAGGTCCTATATTCTAGAAGCTTATGTTTTCCTGGGAAAAGGTGGATGGAGAGTAGGAAGGAGGAAACAAAGAGCAAAAAACAAACATGTCCAAAACAAAGTTGCTGAGCAAGAGTTATGTTCTTCAGACACAGAAAGGCAGATATAGAAATACGCCTTTGTTTTTAAGAACTCTCCAAGTTTACCTTACAGTGCTTAGAAGTTCTTCTTAAATGAAACTGGAAAAAGGAACTGAGGCTAAAGCAAGCACATATGTACAAACACATGTGTAGAACAGCTTGAACATGCTTTCCTTTCTCAGGATGTTGGGAATTGTTCTCTCAATCATAGCTGTATCAACTGCATACCAAGTAAATGCTGACATAAAGAAGAAGCTTAAAAAATAAAAAAAAATCTGTCAGCACAGGATATCTAGTAAAATATTTGGAAACAGAGAATCTCGAGAAGCAGAAATGTCAAGAGTTGGAGAGGAAGGGCAAGCTGACAGGTCTAATTAAATATATATTATCTATGTATGAGTACATATATATACATATATTAATAATAGACATTATATTGGTTGCCTTCTCAATGTGTGTGGGAGGGATTGGAGGGAAGGAGAGAATATTGAACTCAAAATTTAAAAAAAATTAATCTTAAAATAAATGATATGGGTGTACACACATATACACACATATACACACACTATACTGTAAGGTCAAGTTTTTGCCCTGTTTCTAATAAATCAGAGTCCAGGCTACAGTACATTAAGTGGTGTCCTAATCAGTAGACAGAGATGGTCTGAAGTCTGCCTCAGTGAATGATAAGCTGGAACTAAAGGCATTTAAGCATCTTCCAGCCATTTCACATGGTTGATTGTAATGATTGTTGATTGTAATGATTGTTTGAGCCATTTTATATTATGAGAGATGTCAAAATCTGTACTGTCCATGGGTTCACACATTGGAAAAAAAGAAAAGAGAAGGGAAAAAAATGAGAACCACTGGTAGTGAATTGCACCTAATATAATTTGTAGCTTTTTTTCTGTTAGATTAGAGCAGCACTTCATCACCTCTGCTCTCTACTTTCCAACTCACCACTACCTTTCCTTCTCTCCTATTTGCCTTGCTTCCTTATTTAATGCTTATTATTTGCTCTCTAGGGTTTTGTTTTTGGAAGTGTATTATTTCTTGACTGTAACACTCTTGAGGTACAATGTCTTAGTATTAGTGTTATACAAATTTTCATTTACTTCATATTATAAAAGGAATGTTAGGCTGACCTCAACATAGAGTAGAACGATCATAAAGGGCACAAAAAATGACTGGTGGTTTGATTGGTGATTTACTTGAGAAACAGCACAATGGAATAGAGAGAACTGAAAGAGTCAAATTACTAGTATTCTTCAGTTTACCAGTTTGTGTGAATGGATTAATTTTTCTGGGCCCCAATTTCCTTTCCCATTTGATGGTGATGCACTACCTATCATACAGGAATGTTGTGAGAATCATACTTTGCAAACCCTTGGTGTGGTAGAAAGAATATTAAATGTTGATGAGAAGCCCTGCTTTCGAGTTGTACCTCTGTTATTTTTAAGTGGTGTGACTTTTGGACAAGTTGTATTATAATAACAATGGACATTCCCCTCCTTTGCTAAGGAGGGGGACTCAGGATGTGGAACTAGTTCAAACAATTAGACTCAATTGATGTGTTGGTTGGTTTGTTAGTTTGACTGAACAGGTGTAATTTTAATTTTTGAAAACTTTTGTTAAAAGGGATAGTTTGTTGGATAGGGGAGGAGGGCATGGATGTATTTATAGACACAAGTAATACAAAAACAAGATGCATTTTAAAACCATTGACGTATACTGTACTTTAAGATTTGGAAAGTATTTCATGTACCTTAAGTCATTTAATTCTCATAACTCTGCAAAGCAGGTTCTACACATATTACTATCCCCATTTTACTAGTGAGGCATCTGCAGCATAGTGAAGTTTAGGGAATTCATGTCACCTTTCTGTATATGGGTTTCTTCATCTGTAAAATGGGCATAGAATTATTTGTTTTACTACAACCTCCCATCCCCACCCCCAGAAATGTTGTAAAGCTCAATTGAAATAATTCCTCTAAAGTACCTTGTAAACTAAAAAGAATAACATAAATACAGGCTGCTACCATTGCTACTTATTATATGGACTAGATATTATACAGTAGGAAATTATCCAATAAGTACCTATTGAACATTGTCATAACCAATTTGAGTTTCTAGCTTTGGTTAGCCCTGTTTCTCCTTTTTTCCTCAAATCTGCACTTCTGCCTACCTTCCTTTTCCATTCATCAAGTTATTTCATTTGCATTGACATTCTGAAAACAATGCATTCTTTTAAAATTGTTGTTGAATTACCCTTGTTATTTGTTCACCTAGCATAATATTAGGCACATAGAAGATACTTGAGACTTTTCCTCCCCTCTCTACTATTTCTATATCATGAATATTTCTCACATTATTTCTTAGATTTTGAATATAAGATCCCTGACAGCAAGGTCTGATTTGCTTTTGACTTTCCATAGCCAGCTCCTTGTTCAGATCCTTTCATTTACAGATTAAAAAACTGATTCCTGGAGATACTGAAGGATTTTTTTCCAAGGTACCCAGGAAAAATAGATAAAAGAGATAGGAAAGTAAAACAAGATTTCTAATTCCAGATCTAGAATTTTTTCCACTATTTTAAAATTCCACAAATGCAGATCAGCTAAAATGTGCATCACAAAGGGGTTTCCTCTTTTTGTCTGAGTAAGCGTTCTGAAGCATACTCCCTCTTCATTCATAATATGATGTACGAGATATTTAATTGTATTTTTGGTCATGAAAACTGTAAAGCTATCCCCAGGTATCCTGTCAGATCATTAATTTATCAATTAAATTTTTATTAAGTACCTGTGATATGCCAATTATTGTGTTGGTCCTGGACATACAAAGACAAAAATGAAACTGTTTTGTTCTCTAGGAGGTAATATTCTAGCTGGGGAAAAATCTATATGTGAAAATATATTGATTTATGCCAGGCCTAGAGGCCTGTGGGCTACCCGAGTCTTCTTACCTCACCTCCCGAGGTCTTCGGTTGGCCAAACCGGATGCTCGTATGAGAGAAAGGACGTTCCAGAGTCGAACAAGGGTTGAGGTTTATTTCAGGGTCTCGGTTACAATTGCAGGGGATTTATTCCTTAGGAGGGATAGAAGAATCTCCCAAGGAGGCAAAGATCTTACAATAAGAGATTGGAAGTAGAAGTACAAGCGGGGAGAGAGGGGGAGGGGAGAGAAGGAGAAGAGGAAAAGCGGAGCCTTGTGTCCTCTTTGGCTCCTCACGTGCTAAGAGAGCTTTCAGGCTTCCCTGATCCTACTTAACTCTCCAGTCGCATAGTTTGCATCTAAATACCGTGCCTGTTAGGTAACTAGGTGTGCTCCAATCCGGGACAATCTCGAGGGCGGGGAGATCTCTCTCCCATCACGTTTCTCACGGGAAGAGGCAGAAATACATGAGATAGCTCGGTTCACCTCGATTCCCAGCCGTTTCCTGGGGGGGTCTCGTGAGAGCTCTAAGATTTAGAAGTTCCCACCTTTACCCGCCCGAGACTGTCCACACGGAATTGAGCTTCCAACCCCAACAGATTTATATATTATATAGTCATGTATGTATACATACCCACAAGTATGGAGTTATTTGGGAATGGGAAGACAGCAGCTGGGCAAAAAGGAAAAGTCTGTAGTAATCTTAGTCATACTACTAAGCCTACAAAATTTTTACTGGTTCTTACTTACAATGATTATATGTCATTCTCTCTGATAAGGTCTGCCTCATATCTAATTAAAAGTACGTGGATGCTTATTTAGTATGATTTTGGGGTTACCAGGAAGTCCATCTGACTCAATATACCTCTTACTCCTTGACTGTATGGCAAATGGTCTAAAATTTTCACCATGAGATTTGTTTATTAAGGACATACTGGCTATTTATAGCTACCCCCCTTACCCCATTCAATGTATCTGTCAGGCCTAGAAGCCTAAGGGCTACCCGAGTCTTTCCTTACCTATTGCAGGTCTTCGGCTGGCCAAACTGGATAAATGTATGAGAGAAGAGACTTTCCAGAGTCGAACAAGGGTTAGGCTTTATTCAGGGTCTTGGTTACATGTGCAGGGGGAATTCTTCCTGAGGAAAGAGAAATCCTCTTCCCAAGGAGGCAAAGATCTTACAGTAAGAGAATGGAAGTGGAGAGGGGAGAGGGGAGAGGGAAGAGAGAAGAGAGGAGAGAGGGAAGAGGGGCCTTCTGTCCTCTAAGGGCCCCTCAGCGCTAAGCGTGCCTTCAGGCTTTCTTGACCCTACTTAAGCTCTCCCGCCACATAGTTTGCACCTGAATACCGTGCCTGTTAGACAGCAATAGGTGTGCTCAGACCCCGGGCCAATCTTGAGAGCGGGGATGCTCCCTCCCAGCATGTTTCCCACGGGAAGAGGCGGAAATGCACGAGATAGCTCGGGTCTCACACCTCAATTCCTTGCTGTTCCCTGGGGGGCCTCATGAGAACTCTGAGGTTTAGAAGTCCTCACTTTTACCTGCCCGAGACTGTCCACATGGAACTGAGCTTACACCCCCAACATGTATCAAAGCATTAGATTGTTTGGGAAATGCAACATATTAGACTAGTTTAGTTTTTACAACATAGGTAATAAGATCATAGATCTAGAAATATAAAAGAACTTTATTTTATAGAAGATGAAACTGAAGTCTAGGGTGGTTAAATGACTTCCTGTACTTAAAACCTGTTAACCATTCTCTATCGCTTGCAGAAAAAAGGGCGCCTGGGAGTGGACATAGAATGGAAACCTGTGATATGGTTAGAAGAGGTAGGAAGAGGTCAAGAGTATAGGGGTCACGTTTGATTCTGATGGAAGTATACTGGGGATATACTAAGTGCCTAATATCATCGAGGATTTGCCAGGAGGAAAGTTACTGATGGCAACGTTAGCGTGTTTTGTGATTTTGCTTAGGCTTAACTCTATACTCACTAGGTATTCATACCTCTCTGAGAGCACTATATAACCAGACAAGGCACGGTGCAGGAAAAATAGCATTAGTTTAGAGTTAAAGACCTGGGTTCAAATTTTGCCTTTGATGTATAACATTCTGAAGTCACAACTTATTTGAGCCCCACTGTCCTTATCTGTGAAATGAGTGGGTTGGCCTATATGACCTCTCTAAGGATATGATATTATGAGCTCTGTAGATTCATAGAATATTAAAGAACTTTTAATCTGATCCTGTTTTTTCAGATAAATAAACAGTTTCAGATAGATTAAGTGACTTGACTAAGGTTTATTAACTAGTTACTGGCATCTCTGGGATGCCAATAACTAATGGTAAGATAACACCAGTATCAAGAAAGAACATAATGAATGGAAATAAAATCAGTTTTTAGCTATCATAATTGCTGAACTTCATTTAGTCTCTAGGCACATGAATTTGTTATTTATTTTTCCAATTCCTGCAAAGGAGGTTTTGCTGACACATACCACACTTTACAATAGATGGGCTAATGGAATATTAACTTTGGCTGAGAAAAAAACAGAACCTATGGCAGAAGGTACTGTCAAAGAGACGGCTGCATATTTCCCCTCTTTGGGATCACTGCCAGATGTGACTGTGGTGGAAGAACAGACAAAAAACACATGGAACTATTGTGGAGAAAAAGAATTAAGCTGTCTCACTATTAGCCATAGACCTTATTAATGCAGAACAATGAAAAAGAACTCTGCTTTTCCTTACTGCCTCATCCAAAAATTTCATGTTTATAGATACTGGTAGATCTAGGTCCCTTCTTTCCAGATAAAACCATGCATGGTCTACTTTGGAATTGTCAAAATTGCAGAGGCAGATAATTCTTGTTTGCCTTTTGAAGATGCATTCCCAAGAGGCAATTTGATAACTAATACAATTTTCAACTTAACGTAAAAATGAGAGAAATGCTTTTTCTATCCCAGTATAGTTCACAAGGTCTATGCCAATGGAATCAACATCTGGCAAGCTCTTGCAAGCTAGAAAACATCTGAGTGTTTTCATTCATTCATTCACTCAGTTCAATTTGTCTATCATGTATCTTTGTAGTTATCTTATTTATTTGCTTATTTACTTGCACATTCATTCATTTGGTTATTCATTTGTTTGTTTATTACTTCATTAGTACCTTTGTTTATTTGTTTATCACCTTTTAAAGTATATTTTCAAACTCATTGATTTATTAGTTTGTTCAAGATGGAAAAACTTTTTCTGCCTCCAAATGACCAGTCTGGCTAATTCTAAAGAGACTTATTATGATATTAGGTGAGTGATGAACTTTTACTGGGACAACCTGTGAAACAAAGAAAAAATGTACAATTTTCCCAAGTATATGTACTCTCCTTTGATTTCTGCAGTGATGGTGAAAGAATAAAGGAAAAAGGGATAATAGAACAAAAAATCTCATAATTTATGGGCCATTTCTAAACATGAACTTAGCCACTGGTGCTCTAAATATGAGAATATTATCTAATGACCCAAAACTGAAAATACTAGTAGAGATAGTGCATTGCATTAATGTTGACATTATTATTATAAATGAAACCAGAAGAGAAAAGGAAGTTGCAGCTAAGCAGAGGACTGCTTGACAGGTTCTCTTTGGAGAGGGAAATAAAGGAGTTTGCAGAGGTGGTTTTGCTAAATGTCTAAAACAGGGATGTGTTGGTAAAGGTTTTTTAGCAACTATCACTTTGGAAAAAATGTATTCTAGCCCTGTTTTTGCATTTAATCTGTGTCATTAACATTTTCTCCATTTATTTTCTTAAGTTTAGACAATCAGCAAAATAATAAATCAAGTCCTTATTTATTGCTATTGCCAATGTTTTAGCTGCAAATGTTTAATTGAAAATTTATTTAGTATCTCTCAGTAGTCAATGAAAGGTGGCTTCAGAATACCTTTAGTCATGTAACAAAAGCTATTATTTCACGGATATTTTGTCATCTTTCACTGCAATCCAAATAAATATTTGCCAAAAGATCAACAAGGAAGTTTCTGTTTGTCCTTTGCTCTTGAAGAGAACCATGGTATCAGGATGGTGATGCCATGACTTATAAGTGCATTGGATTTAAGTGAGGGAGGGCTGTTCAAAGTCACAGCCTTACTTTCTCTTCTGGAGTCATCTGGGTCCAGTGGCCAGATATAAATCATGATGACTGGAGATGGCCCTGGAAGCAGTGAGACATTTGCTTTTTTAAGCTAAGGTCTTTTCCAGGTCTCAGTTTGTCCAGGACAATGTTCATTCAGTGAATAAGGCTAGGTAAGAAGTGAGGCAAAGAATGGCCTCTTCTACATAGTTAAAAAAAATCAATGTGGGAGGGAAGACCCTTAGGTTTTCTGACCAAAACAGAAAGATTTTCTATTCACACTCACTGAGCTACCAGGGCCCAAACAATGACCAAATGAGGCTTGGGTTAGGCCCTACTGTTGGCTAAGCAACAAGAGCCAGATTAATTTGGGTTTAAGGAATAGTCCTTAAGAAAGAAATCTAGCTGGTAAAACCCAAGATATCTAGTGAGGTTTCAGTGATCAAAATTCACATTCATTGGGCAGAGCACCTGCAAGTAAGGGTATGATACCCTATGTGGGCAGAGGGAGAAGAGGGAGGAAGGGATGGAAGAAGGAAGGAAGGAAGGAAAGAAAGAAGGAAGGAAGGAAGTTGCATTGCCTAACGGGGGGGGGGGGGTAGCTCCTTCACTTCATATGTCAACAATTTGCTTAGATGAAGAGGAAGAGAAATTGCGACAAGAACTCAAGAAGACCATGCAAATTAAATCTGCATATATGCATTATTTTAAGATAACTTTTATGAAAACTTGAGAATAGGGAATTACAGCCAACACAAACAAAAAAAATAGAAAATATTATTCAGGAGTAAAGAATGAGAGAAAACAAAGATTTATAGACTGCACTGAATCTTAATGAATGCACACCATGAATATTTTCTTCAAGAAAAGAATAAGAAGGAAAATAGTGTAATATCCAGATTTAATATTCTGTCTCTGACATGTGCTAATTGTGTGACCATGGACAAGTAACTTAGCCTCTTTGAGTGTCAGTTTCCTCATCCATAAAATGGAGATAATAAAATGCACAGTGCATGTTTCACACGGTTGTTGCAAGGTTCAAATGAGAAATATATTTAAAATGTTTTGCAAACTTTAAAGCAATATGAATGTAACTCAGTACCTCTCCTCATAAAAGAAAATCTGTGTACTCCTTAGGGTACAAAAATGATGCAAAGGGTAATTCCTGATAATATTGAAATGAGAAAATGATAATCTACCTTCCTCATCTGGGCTTGTGGTGATCCTCTTGTTTGAACAATATGAAAGGATTCTGGATAAACTTTGCATAGTCATTAGGTGGCACAATGATTAAGAACACTGGGCTTGAAATCAGGAAGATGAGCTCAAATTTGGCTACAAATACTGTGTGTACCTGGGTATAATGTTTAACTACCCTTAGCCTTGGTTTCCTCATCTGTAAAATGAAAATAATAACATTTACCTCCCAAGGTTGTCATGAGGATCACAAAGGTGGTAACATGTCATGTGCACAGTACTTCACAAACCTTAAAATGCTATATAAATGTTAGTAATTGATTATAATTATTATGACAACTATTTCCTTATCTTGCAACTGGACATGAGATGGACACACTGTATGCCAGGAAACTTGCAGTCATGATTAGAGAATCTGAGAGCTGAGAAATGAAATTTTGAATTTCTTTTTTTAATTTTTCAATTAGTACTTTATTTTTCCCCAGTTAGATGTAAAGACAACTTTTAACATTTTTTTTAAAATTTTGAGTTCATAA
The DNA here is from genome assembly GCF_028372415.1 of Notamacropus eugenii. Lineage (NCBI taxonomy): Eukaryota > Metazoa > Chordata > Mammalia > Diprotodontia > Macropodidae > Notamacropus > Notamacropus eugenii. Next base: position 372,498,410 of record NC_092874.1, read on the forward strand.
TTCTCTCACTTCTACTCTCCTTCACTTCTTGCATTGAGAAGATAAGCAATTTTATCAGAGAAATTTGCTTCAACTTTTTTTACAGTTATTTTTGCTAAGTGTTTTCCCCTCTATCCTATTTCCTTCTCTGTCATTCTATTCTCTCTCTCCTGTCACCTTGTCCCTCCTCAAAAGTGTCTTGCTTCTGACTATTCCCTCCCCCAATCTGCCCTCCCTTCTATTATCCCTCCTCCTTCTCTAATCCCCTTCTCCTACTATCCTGTAGGACAAGCTAGATTTCTATAACCAATTCCCTCTTTGAACCAATTCTGATGAGAGTAAGGTTCACTCTCTTCCCCCTCACCTTCCCCCTCTTCTTTTCCACTTTTTTTTATTTAACTTTTAACATTTATTTTCACAAAATTTTGGGTTATAAATTTTCTCCCCTTTTCTCCCCTCCCCCCCCTCCAAACCCAAGCATTCTAATTGCCCCTGTCACCAATCTGCTCTCTCCTCTATCCTCCTTCTCTGCCCTTGTCTCTGTCTTCTCTTTTGTCCTGTAGGGCCAGATAGCTTTCTTTACCCCTTAACCTGTATTTCTTATTTCCTAGTGGTAAGAACATTACAGTTGATCCTAACACTTTGAGTTCTTTAGCTCCCTCCCTCTCCACCCCTTCCCTTTGGAAGGCAAGCAATTCAATATAGGCCAAATCTGTGTAGTTTTGCAACTTCTTTAGCTCCCTCCCTCTCCACCCCTTCCCTTTGGAAGACAAGCAATTCAATATAGGCCAAATCTGTGTAGTTTTGCAAATGATTTCCATACTAGTTGTGTTGTATAGGACTAACTATATTTCCTTCCATCCTATCCTGTCCCCCATTACTTCTATTCTCTTATGATCCTTTTCCTCCCCATGAGTGTAGACCTCGGATTGCATTCTCCTCCCCATGCCCTCCCCTCTATCCTCCCCCCGACCCTGCTTGTGCCCTTGTCCCCCACTCTCCTGTATTGTGAGATAGGTTTTCCTATCAAAATGAGTGTGCATTTTATTCTTTTCTTTAGTGGAATGTGATGAGAGTAGACCTCATGTTTTTCTCTCGCCTCCCCTCTTTATCCCTCCACTAACAAGTCTTTTGCTTGCCTCTTTTATGAGAGATAATTTGCCCGATTCAATTTCTCCCTTTCTCCTCCCAATATATTTCTCTCTCACTGCTTGATTTCATTTTTTTTTAAGATATGATCCCATCCTCTTCAATTCACTCTGTGCACTCTGTCTCTATGTATGTGTGCGTGTGTGCATGTGTGTGTGTGTACTCCCACCCAGTACCCAGATACTGAAATGTTTCAAGAGTTACAAATATTGTCTTTCCATGTAGGAATGTAAACAGTTCAACTTTAGTAAGTCCCTTATGACTTCTCTTTGCTGTTCACCTTTTCATGGTTCTCTTCATTCTTGTGTTTGAAAGTCAAATTTTCTTTTCAGCTCTGGTCTTTTCATCAAGAAAATTTGAAAATCCTCTATTTCATTGAAAGACCATTTTTTCTCCTGAAGTATTATACTCAGTTTTGCTGGGTAGGTGATTCTTGGTTTTAGTCCTAGTTCCTTTGACTTCTGGAATATCCTATTCCATTCCCTTTGATCCCTTAATGTAGAGGGTGCTAGATCTTGTGTTATCCTGATTGTATTTCCACAATACTTGAATTGTTTCTTTCTAGCTGCTTGCAATATTTTCTCTTTCACCTGGGAATTCTGAAATTTGGCCACAATGTTCCTAGGAGTTTCTCTTTTGGGATCTCTTTCATGCGGTGTTCTGTGGATTCCTTGAATATTTATTTTGCCCTCTGGTTCTAGAATCTCAGGGCAGTTTTCCTTGATAATTTCATGGAAGATGATGTCTAGGCTCTTCTTTTGATCATGGTTTTCAGGTAGTCCCAGAATTTTTACATTGTCTCTCCTGAATCTATTTTCCAGGTCAGTTGTTTTTCCAATGAGATATTTCACATTATCTTCCATTTCCAATCTTCTCGCTATGTTCTGTGATATCTGTCTTTCTCACAAAGTCCTTAGAGTCCATCTGTGCCATTCTAGTTTTGAAAGAACTATTTTCTTCAGTGAGCTTTTGAATCTCCCTTTTCCATTTGGCTAATTCTGCTTTTGAAAGCATTCTTCTCCTCATTGGCCTTTTGAACCTCTTTTGCCAATTGAGTTAGGCTAGTTTTCAAGGTGTGAATTTCTTCAACATTTTTTTGGTTCTCCTTTAGCAGGGAGCTGATCTGCTTTTCATGCTTCTCTTTCATCCCTCTCATTTCTCTTCCCAGTTTTTCCTCCACCTCTCTAACTTGATTTTCAAAATTCTTTTTGAGCTCTTCCATGGCCTGAGCCCATTGGGTGGGCTGGGACACAGAAGCCTTGATTTCTGTGTCTTTGCCTGATGGTAAGCATTGTTCTTCCTTATCAGAAAGGAAGGGAGGAAATGTCTGTTCTCCAAGGAAGTAGCCTTCAATAGTTTTATTTCTTTTCCCTTTTCTGGGCATTCTCCCCAGCCAGTGACTTGACCTCTGAATATTCTCCTCACACCCACCTTGCCTCCTGGTCCTCCCAGCCAGGGTTTGGGGACTGAGATTCAAATGCTGCTTCCCGCCTTAGGGCTTTTGGTGGGGGCAGGGCTGCTATTCAGTGTGAAAATTAAGTTCAGGTGGTCAGGTCAGGGCAGGGCCACCTCTCAGGCTCAGTTCCCTCAGGGGGTTTATGTACAGACCTTCCACAATGGATCCAGGCTCCCGCCCGCTTGGGGAGCCCCTGTCTGCAGCCGCCTCTCAGCTTCTATCTCCCGGGGGGGCCCGAGCCTTGGGGGCACCCCACTCCCCTCTCGACCCGTCAAAGAGACTCTCTCACCAACCCCCATCACCTGTGGGTGGAGGGGCTTGTGCCGCCACTGGAGATCCTGTCCCCGTAGCCCATTCGGATCTTTTCCTCACAGTGTCGCGGCCGCTGCAGGGCTGCCCTCTGCTCCCAGTCCCGGCGCCCAGTCCGCAGCGTGAAGGACCCCCTGCGAGAGGTTTGCAGGTCTCTCCGGAACAGAAATCTCCCTCGCTCCAATATTCTGTGGCCTCTGGGTGCAGAATTCACTGTGAGTTGGTCCCCTCTAGCAGTTCTGTGGGTTGTGGGTTCGGAGCTATGTGTATGTGCGTCTTTCTACTCCGCCATCTTGGCTCCACCCCTTTTTTGTTTCTTTTATGTCAGATAATTTATCCTATTCTACTCTCCTCTTTCTCCCAGTATCTTCCTCTATATATACTTCTTCTAACTACCCTAATAATGAGAAAGGCCTTATGAGTTACAAATGTCATCTTCCAATGTAGGAATGTAAACAGTTTAATCTTATTATGTCTATAATGATTTCCTTTTCCTGTTTACCTTTCATGCTTCTCTTGAGTCTTGTATTTGAAAGTCAAATTTTCTATTCAGCTCTGATCTTTTCAACAACAATGCTTGAAAGCTCTCTATTCCATTGAATATCATTTTTTCCTTTGAAAGATTACACTTAGTTTTGCTGAGTAGGTAATTTTTGCTTGTAATCCTAGCTCCTTTGCCCTCCAGAACATCATATTCTAAGCCCTCTGATCATTTAAGGTAGAAACTGCTAAATCTTGTGTTAACTTGACTGTAGCTCCAAGATATTTGAATTGTTTCTCTCTGAAAGCTTGTAATATTTTCTCCTTGACCTGGGAACTCTGGAATTTGGCTATATTTGAGGGAGTTTTCATTTTGGGAACTCTTTCAGGAGAGGATAGGTGGATTCTCTCAATTTCTATTTTACCCTTTGGTTCTAGAATATCAGGGAATTTTCCTTGATAATTTTGTGAAAGATGATGTCTAGGGTCTTTTTTAATGATGACTTTCAGGTAGTCCAATAATTTTAAAATTATCTCTCCTGGACCTATTTTCTAGGTCAGTTGTTTTTCCAATGAAATATTTCACATTGTCTTCTATCTTTTCATTTTTGGGGTTTTGTTTTATTGTTTCTTGATTTCTCATAATGTCATTAGCTTTAATTTGTTCTATTATGATTTTAAAGGCGTTTTCTTCAGTGAGCTTTTGGACCTCCTTTTCCATTTGACCAATTCTATCTTTTAAGGCATTCTTTTTCTGATTATTTTTGGACTTCTTTTACCATTTGGATCAGTCTCTTTTTTAAGGTGTGTAATAGCAAGCAAAGTAGTATCTTCTGCTGTTTGAGTTTTAGCCAGTCAAGTGCCTTTGATTATGTCTTACCTTTGACTGAATCAATCAAGAGCCTTTGATTAGAAACTATGTATATGTATACACACAACACACACATGCATATATATACACACACACACACACACACACACACACACATATGTATAGTAGAGAAAGCAATCAGAAGCAGAGTTGAGAGAGTAGTAACTTTGAGCAGGCTAGGGGAACTTGTTTGTGGGGAGGCCTAATAGAAAAAATGTGATGTCAAAGCCCTGTCTGTTGATCTGTGTTGATTTCTCAGCCAGAATCCTCATCTATTGGTCTGTATTACTTTCTCAGCCAGAAGCTCTATCTGTTGGTCTTTCTGAGTGGATCAAGATGATGGCACTGATAAGGTGTGAAGAAGTGGAGCAGTCCCTGTAAGCTGAGACAAGGAATAAGAGCAGAGAGCTCCCTGTGCGTGAACCCTGGCAAGAGCCGGGAGCAGTAGGTCAATGGAGGAGGAGCCCAAGGAAGAGGAGCCATGAGGTTTGAAAGTCAGCCCCAAGTCAAGATGAGAGAGGACTTTACTTGGACATTGTGTACTGATCAAGAAAATTGTTCTTATTGTGACCTAGGGGTAAATGATGTGGTATTTTGAAAAAGTATTTTACTTGGATACTTGGTATTGATTAAGGATGTTGATGTTGTTTTGAGATGTATATATGTATTAGATGATATGTTTTGCTTAAGGATATTATGAATGTTATGCTTTACTTTATTAAGCTATGTTTAGCTTATACTGAATAAATAGAGAGTTCATTATACTATGTGATTAGGTTCTAGAAATCATTCACAGCAGCAATCCTCAAATGTGCTTCCATGATTGGCTTTACAAGGTGTTATTTTCTTCAGTAATTTTTTGTGTCTTCTTTACAAAGCTGTCAAATTATTTCTATTATGATTTTCTTACATCACTCTAATTTCTCCTTCGAATTTTTCCTCTGCCTCTTTTACTTGATTTTCAAAATCCTTTTGGAGCTCTTCCATGACCTGCTGCCAACTCATATTTTTCTTAGAGGCTTTGGATGTAGGAACTTTGACTTTACTATCTTCTTCTGAGTGAGTGTTTTGATCTTTCTTTCACTATAGTTATTTTATATGGTCAGAATTTTTATTCCTGTTGCTTGCTCATATTCCCAGGTGCTACTTGACTTTTAAGTCTTTGTTAAAGTAGTGCTCTGTTTCCAGGATGGAGGGAGCACTGTTGCAAGCTTTAGGGATTTTATGCAGCTGTTTTCACAGATACTTCGAGGGCCCTGTAAATTTTCACTTCTTCCAGGGTTGTATGATCTAAGGAGAGGCATTTACTCCTCTCCTCGTCTGTGAGTGAACAAAAACATCATTTTCTGCCCTGGAACTGTGAGGAGGGTCCCTCCCACCTTCACTGTTGCCATAAGCTCTGCTATGTTAGTTTTCCTTCTCTCCCTGAGACTGCCACCAAGGAGTATGACCTGGATCTGAATATGGGCAAAGCAACAAAATCTTGCCTCAGTGCTAGCAAAAAGACCCTTGTAATGTCTATCTGACCCATTATTTGACCCTCTTACTTTTTGTGGGCTGAGAGATCTGGAAGCAGCTTCTATATCTGCTGATTCAATCACTCCAAGGCCTATTCCTGGTTTTCTGTGACTGGGGCTGTGCTGGTGTGGCCTACACTGAACTGTGTTCCACTCTCACCCATGTGCAACAGAACTTTCCTGATGACTTTCTAAGTTTCTTTGGGCTGGAAATTCATTTCATTCCATTTTTTTTGTGGGTTCTGTTGTTCTAGAATTTGTTTAATTTTTTCAGAGGTATTGGTAGTCCCTGCCTTTACTCTGTCATCTTGCCTCTTCCCCGCCCCCCAACCATTATGACTTTCTAAGGTCTTCTGGAGATTGAATACAATTAAGCTGGTGAGCAAGAAGTAAGAGTTGGCTCTGGCTAAGAACTTGATTAAAATCTGATTTCTGACACATACTTGCTAAGTAACTCTGAGCAAATCTCTTGGTGTCACAGACAATTTTCCAAGACAATAAGTTACAGAAGAGGTGTAAAATGTATTGGTGAAGGATCTCTCTCTCTCTCTCTCTTTCTCTCTCTCCATCCCTCACTTTCTCTTGAAGTTCCCTAACCCATAAAATTATAGATTAAAAAAAACTAATGAGCACAAAGGAGGTGTTTTCCTTATTCATTCCAGGAGTCAGTTATGGGCAATGAATTCCTTTCCTGTATTTTTTTTTAATAAGCTTCAGCTGATAACTCGGAGGTAGGTTGTGGGGAAGGTAGAAAGGTAGAGGATGACCATTCTTATGTATACTGAAGATCGAGGACGAGGGCATGGACTCAATGGATAGATTTTATGTTTCCTTTGTATTTTACTCCATGTTATTTGAGACACAAAATACAGAATCTAAATCTATGTTTGTAGTGGAATGAAACCTGAGAAAGAAAAATAACCCAACCCCTTGGTGACTTTCAGTTAGCTATAGATAGCAAATTTCAAGGCAACTTAAACTAAGTCAGCTAGTATTTATTAAGTGTCCATTATGTTATAGGTTCTATGGTAAGTGCTAGGGATACATAGAAAAGTAAAGATACAGTCTGTGCTTTCATAGTTTAATGGGGAAATATCATGGCAGTGACTTTAGACAAGCAATATATGCAGGATAAAGTGGTGATAAGAGGGAAGACACTAAGATTAACGAAGAATGGGAAATGCTTCTTACACAAAGTAGGACTTTACCTGAGAATGAAACCAGGGAAGGTAGGCACTGGAGATGAGAAAGGAGCACATTTTAGGTTTAGGGTGTAGTTGATGAGAAATTCAGTGTATATAGATATAGCATCCTGCTTAAGATGTATCAAGAAAACCACTGTCACTGGATTGTGGAGTATGTAGAGGGGAGTGGGGTCTAAGAAAAAGTAGGAAGAGGCTAACTTACAGGGTCTTGAAAAGCAAAACAGAATTTTACATTTGATCCTGGAGATAACAGGGACCCACTGATATTTTCTGAATAGGGGATGGGTGAAATTATCAGATTGTACTCTAGGAAAATCAATTTGAAAGCTAGGTAGATGAATTAGAGTGTGGAGGGACACTTCATATTTGACACAGGAAAACCAACAACAAGGTTATTTCAATAATCCTTGTATAAGATGAAGAGTCTGTACCTGATTGATTGCAGGAAAGGAGGTAAGAAGTCATATATGAAAGATGTTATGTATGTGGAAATGACAGGATGTGGAAACTAATTGGATGGGGGGATGAAAGAATGAGGAGCCAAGGTTGGCACTTAGGTTGTGTGCCTGGGTAACTAGGACAATGGTGACATCCTCAACAGTAATTGAGGAGTTATGAGAATAGGAGAATTTGGAGGAAAGATAATGAGTTTCATTTTGGATATGGAGAGTTTAAGATGTTTATAGGACATCTAGTTCAAGATTTCTAATAGGCATATGGAGGCACAAGACTAAGAAAGGAAGAGGACTCAGGACACAGCTTTTGGGGGCACTCACAGTTAGCGTGTATGACATGGATGCAGATTGAGCAAAGGAAATAGAGGAACCATCAAGTAGAAGTTACAGTGAAGATAAGCAGTAGGATTTGGGATTGTGTGGAAGAGGGAGAGATAGAATGCCAACAGATATGATCAGATAAAGGAATTTTGGAGTTCATGAACATGGGTATAGGACATTTGTGGATGATGACAAGATAAAAGTATGACCATCTCCATGCATAGCTGTGGAGGGATAGGGGAATAAATCATGGGATATGAGTAAATTGAGAAACTAGGAGGTTAGTGTGCTTGAAGGAATATCAATATACATGTTGAAGTTTTCTACCAGGAAGTTACAAGTTGGGGAGGAGAGATAGACTGAATTCAGAACTAAACTTACTGAGAAAGGAAGGACAGTTTTATCATGGTTTGTAGATAACAGCTACTAGAATTTTCAGGAGAGAAATATGAACTGAGCAAATCTCAAAGGAAGAGTGGTAGAAAAAGAGCCTAGAAGTGGTGATAGGAAGCAAGTATCAATTTACAACTGTCCCACCATCACCAGGGGTTAGAAGTGAAAATCTACCCATTGCTTGGAAAAACTATCCAGATTTTGTCATTAGGAGAGTGTCAAGATTCATTAATATTCTATTTTATCTCCTCTGTTTCAAGCCCAGCTAAAAATAAAATGTCACCCAAGACTGTTATTGAGCACTCAACACAACTGCATAAACACAATAAATGTGGATTAAAGGTAGGAAATATTTAATTTCATATTATTGTACTCAATAGTTGTATTGTACTCAATAGTTGTACATAATATTGTACTCATATTATTGAACTCAACAGACACAAAACTGAAGCATATAAGAAAGTAAAGAGTGTGTACCAGAAGATATAATTAGTAAAAAGTCCAGAGAAACAAGAAAGAGAAGCCCAGAGTTGTAAACAAATGATGATGCTTGATACATATGGCTTAGAAAGAAAGGTGCAAAGTTGAAAGTTATAATATAAAAATGTTGGAAACTCAAAGAAGAAATAAACTATAAACTCTTCAAGGGTAAGGATTGTTTTGCTTTTGAATTTGTATACTGGCATTGAGAACAATGTAGAACAGGTTAACAAAAGTTTATTGATTGTTGTTATTCAGTTGTGTTGATTCTTCATGACCCCATTTGGGGTTTTCTTGGCAAAGACAGAGCATGCTACTATTTCCTTCTTCAGCTTTTTTACAGATGAGGAAACTGAGGCAACCAGGATTAAGTGACTTGTCTAGGATCACACAACCAGTAAGTATAAGTTAGTAAGCCTGATTTCAGACCCAACATTCTAGGTGCACCACCTAGCTGCCTGATCATAAAAAACCTCCCAAAAGACAATTTTTAAACAATCACTACAGAAGAGCAAGTAATGGTTATTGTTTATTGACAAGGAAAATAATACTTCCATACAGTCTCTTTGGGTTTAATAATAAGTACAGTTCAAGTGGGTCAAGAAAGCCTTCCCACAGAATAATGGAAGGAGTACTAAGTCTGGAGTCAGAAGACCAGATTTCTAATCCCAGCTCTGTGATTTACTTACGTAGATTTGGTTAGGTCACTGAACATTTCAAAGGCCCAATTCAATTCACCAAGTATTTATTCAGGACATATTGGGCACTATGCTAGGCAGCTGGGTGGCACAGTAGATAAGAGTTCTGGACCTTGAGTCAGGGAGACCTGAGCTGAAATCCAGCTTCAGACACATTAGTTGTGGCAGCCTGAACAAATCACTTAACTTCTGTCTGCCTCAGTTTCCTTATTTGGAAAATAAGATAATAATATCTATCTCTGGGGGTCTTTGTAAGGACAATAGTAGCATGGTATTTAGGAAATAAGCTAAAAATGCTACACAAATGCCAACTGTTATTATTATGTTAGTGATTTGTATCCTCATCTGTAAAATGAGAGGCTTGGAATAAACTATTTTTAATGTATATTCCAGCTTTATAACCTGATCTGTAATTCTTCCTATGAATTCACTTGAGTGTATATTACAGGAACAGTAGGTGACAAGGCCCAGACATTCAAAGGAGCACCGAAAGGAAACATCATATTTTCTATATTACATGGCTGTTGACAGTTTGTGTCAAACTTCTGGAACAGTAGATTCTTTTCCTACATGTGCACCTACATGTGTCAACATGTACATCCTTTGGCCTCATTACTATCCTTATCACAGAACCAATTTTGAGTTTTTGAGGGATCTGGAGGAAAATGGGAAAGCAGGGGAAAAAGGCATTTTTTCTTCACTGGAGGGAACCATCATATCAGACTTGAATACTAGTTGTGTCTTTGTCCTATAACCCGTGGGATTTCTCTGGTCTGTCTCTAATGATAATGGGAAAAAGTCTTAGAGGAGTGATCTCCTAAATGGTTCAGATAACATAATAATTAGAGACAAAAAGGACTAATTTGATTATGTCTATTCTCCTGTCAGGACAAGGCTGAATATAACACTTAGAGAGGCAATATTATTATGAAGCAGCAAAATGAGCAGCAACATGTCTTTCACTGAGCTGTTAGAACATGCATGGGAGGGAGGCTCTTGTATACACACTCATACTCACCAGACTCACCAGTATGAGTAGTCTATGAGTAGTTCTGTTCTATAGTTAATTCTGTCCATGGCTCTATTGTGTTCAATATCAGTACAATGGACAAGGGGCAAGCAGTCCTTCAACGTGACAGTCCTTTATTGCTGAAAAAATTATGCTGAACTCATTTCACTCTAAAAATCACTACAGATGCAAGAAAGGAATAAAAACACTTATCACTCCTAGGACTATGAAATCAGTGGCTAAGCCCTTAGTGAGCTATTTTAGTGTTTCACATCTTAATTCAGAGTATTTTCTTCTAGACTGAGGCTGAAGTCTTGAATGGAGGGCAGGGAACGAGGGTGAATTTGGGTGGTTTTAGATTCTATGCAATTTTGCTGGCTTTGCTAGTATTCCTTGCATTGGCACATGTCATCGTCGTCGTCGTCATCATCATCATCATCTTTTTCTTCTTCTTCTTCTTCCTCTTCTCTTCCTCTTCCTCCTTCTCCTCCTCTTCCTCCTTCTCCTCTTTCTCCTTCTTGTCATTCTTCTTGCTCTTTTTCCTCCTCCTCCTCATTCTGTTCATCGTCCTCCTCCTTCTTCTTCCGCTCCTTTTTTTTGAAACAAGTCTGCACTGATTTAGATTTGGCAGTTCAAACAGTGTAGTAGATAAAGATCTGGTATTAGAACAAGGAAGGCCTGAGTTCACATCCCACCTTTGACACATACAGGTTCTGGTGACCCTGTGCAAGTCACTTTCCTTCCTTTTCCTCTAGGCAACTATAAATTGAAGAGAAAGTGTCAAACTCCATTAGTAGAGAGAACTCTGTATCAAGGAAACCATAATACTGGTATCTAATTCCTATACATATGTCATCTTAAAGAAACTTCACCTAAACTCACCAAGGCACATATTTCTTGGAAACTGACAAGAAGTCTGGCAACATATCTGCTGCTATTTCTCTATTAAGGCCAAGGCAATGTGTGTGAGGTACAAAAAGAAAGGCAAAAAAGTCAGAGGTGCCCTATAGAGAAAGAATTAAACATTGATGACTCAGCTTTATCATTGCAATTGATTATGCTTTGCCTCTGATTGACATGACAGCAGAGACATTTGTGGGTTACACTTTAAGTTAAGGTCTTTTCGAGTAAGCACACATTAGCAATGCATTTTGAAAAGAAATAATATGCTTTGATACTTTTTCTAATGTGTGAGAGCCAGGGAGCTTAGGAGCTAAGGAGACTACTACATATTCGGGTTAGAATGGTGGACTTGGAGTCAGGAAATCCCCAGTTTAAATCCCTCTTCAGATACTAGCTATGTGACCCTGGACAAGTTACAACCTCTCTCAGCCTCAGTTTCTTTCACTGCAAAATGTGGATGATCACAATAACAATTAGCTCATAAGGTTGTTGTGAGGATCAAATGAGATAATATATACAAAGCTTTGCAAACTTAAAAGCATTGTACAGTGCTAGCCAATGTTTTTATTACTGTTCTTTTCATCAGGACTCTGTTGATTACAGAAAGTTGTATTGATCCTTTACTGTTAATAGGCAATGATACTGAGTATAATGTCCTAGGATCCCTGGCAGCATAAATAATGGAGTAGCCCTCATGTTAGGGTATGTTTAGAAGCACAATTCTTTTTTAATATTATAGCAAATGATATGAGTAATTCAGCTGAATACTTTCCTTGTAAAGGTAATGTCCTTGAAATTAGATCCGGATAACAAGGTATCTTTTCCCCTACCTCTTTCCCTTTCAGTCTTTTTGTGTGCAATACAATTGTGTTTATTTGCTTTTTACTCTTCGTATCAGTCCTAGTTGGTAAGTTAAACTTCAGGGTTTATTTCTCATTAGGCTTTCACTTTACCAATGGGACAGAGACACATACACATAAATACACCTATCCAGGAGCTAGAGTTTTTTTCTTTCTGCATGATCATATTTGACCCCTTCCCTGATGAAATGGTTACCAGAGTGTTTTATAAATAATATGTAAGAAAAGAGCAGCCTATACAAAGTATTATTTGATCTTCTTAAGGGACATTCAGAATTTCCATCATCCAGTTTCACATGTGATAATGTTGGCTGGAAACCCTGTCCTTTCAGCTTAGCTTCCCTCCTACCCAAGATAAAATTTCCTATTCATTTGTTAAGTTGCTTAAGTTTCATGCTGGTAAAAGCGAATTTGGATGCACATCCAGCACAATTTGATATACTTGACCAGTCAACAACTGACCCCCCTCATTGAACTCCTTCACAGAAAAGTCTAAATGGTGAATAGCTTTCCTGTGACTGTGCTGCTCTGGGCCTCCTTCCCATGTACTTTTTTCCTCCTTTCATTTCTCCCAGGAATTCCAGTCTTGCCATTAAGTCATGAAGCTTGACAGCCACAGGCTGTCAAAAATAGCATCTTCATTTTTAGAATTGTCTCTTATCAGAGTTCTAATGGCTCCTGATCTGGATATCTGGCCTTGTCTGCTTTACCCCTGAAGCTCCAACCTCATTTCGTGGCTCTTCTCAAGTCCACCAAATATATCCAGACTGCTAGAGAATATCTTTGCCTTCAACTTGCCATTAACAAAACTTCACCCTCTAATACTAGAGAGATTTTCCCAGTTTCTGAACAGAAAAAAATCAATCCATTCTTTAATCTCTCCTCCTTCCCCCATGTCTGCATATTGTCAAAAAATGCTTTGAATATATTTGAAAATATATTTGAAAAAAATACCATATTAGGTAGCAAGAGTCCAGGATCATTTCCTCCATGTCAACTTGGGTAATGACTTGGGTAGGTTATTAAAATTTAGGAGCCCTCAGTTTCCTTATCTATGCAATGAGAAGGATATTATATTGTCTTGAGCTGCTTGAAGGTGCCTCAGATGAGATGATTCTTTGAGGATTATTCTAGTATAAAGATCTATGATCCATTCAAGGAGAATCATATTGAAATAACATTTGACATTGAATGGAAATCATATTACAATGGATCAATTCTGGATTCTGTTCAAAGAGACTTAATTATTAATGTACAAAAATACCTTGTTATAAGGCTCAGAGATTCTCCAGTTCAGTTGATGATGAAAATAGATGAATATAGAAAAAAATTGTTTGGATATGGATTAGGTCTTTTTCTGATTTCCAGATTGTACAATTCAATTCAGCAAATATGTATTAACTATCTACCATTTTCAAAGTCCTGAGCTTAGAATACAAAGACAAAAACAAAATAGTCCTTGTCTCCAAGGATTTAACTTTCTACTGTTATTAACACATCTTCTTGAACTCAGTGACTTAAGTGGGGAATAGCAAAATGTTTAAGGTGTTGTACTATTTTTGCTTTACTCAGCTTTAAATCTTTTTATTATAGAAATAAAATATCTTGGCTACCTATTTATTAATATTCATCCATCCCTCCATCAACCATTCATTCATCCATTCATTATATAATGAATGTGTAATATTCATTATAAATATATATTTATCCATTCATTCATTCATTCATTAATATATGTATATATAAATATTTGCTTATTCATCTATAAATTTATCTCAGCCCTTTGAATGTAAACCATAGTATAATAATAAAACAATTATAATAAAATTATAATGCTATAATTTTTCTAACAAGCATTTATTTGGGTCACCAGTCATTGTGCTAAGTACTTTAAAAATACTCTTTCATTCAAATGTCTTGTTTTGTTGTCAGATTTTTGTTGAAAACCTGAATGAAAATATGTAGTTTTCAGCCATTCCTTTTTAGTTACATTATTATGAAGTATAAGTACATAGGGATGTTTTTGATTTCTAGGGTAACTGCAAACCCATGAAATGAAGTAACAACAGAAGCACTGTTTCTTTAACAAACCTTTGTCAAGAACATTTCTGTAGGTTCAGTTCTATTTCTGGAGAACTGCTTATAGTTTTATTTGTCTTTCAACAATTCCCCTTCAGGCGAACAACTAAAGCCATTTAACTGGAGGTTATACGGGGCAGTGTCTTTTTAAAGGACAAATAATTTTTTTTTTTTGGTATTGTTGTTTTGCATAGAAAGAGGAACACAGTTTCTAATGAAGCATAGAGTTTCTGATTGAATCATCTAAGTATAATTGAAACCATCACATTTTGCCAAAATATCTAAACGTTCATGCCACAATCCGATAGCTCTGATTTTAATTATTTAATATAGTTACATACTTTCTTATTAACAAGAATCTGACTTTGGAGAGCAATGCATTTCCCTACTTAGTTACCTTCACAATTTTGGAGTAACCTCCAGTACAAAAAGAAACACCTACAATTGTAGGTATCTACTCTGCAGCAGCATGCAGGACTGGTTTCTGAGCTATATTTTTGATGTTTCTGAATTTCAGAATTTTGACTTAATTAGAGGCTGTTCCCATTTCTAATTATTTAAGTGAGGGGCAGGACATTTCAGTTGTAAAAATCAGTTAATTCTCCACATTAGAAAACTTATAAAATGTTAAAGTTTTAAGACCATGATCCCTTTCTCCTTTTTTCACATACCCAGGCCAGGCTTGACAGAAACAAATTCTCAGGAAGTGACTGTGAGATCTGTTATGTTGTGTTTTTCCCTAGCTATTTGCTTGTCATCTAAAACTAATCAGAATTATTTCTATAATTTAGGAAAGTTTCAACTCGGAAAGAATAAAATCAATCATTACTTAAGAGGAATACTGAAAAATGTTTGTAAAAAATAAGATTGGTTTTAAAGAAGAATGCCCATAAAACCATCTGAAAAAAATTTAGTCAGGTATCTGCATAGAGACTTTCATATTATATTTATTTATATTTACTTCTCCTTTCAAAATCTATCCATGTCACAATGACTTTTCATGTTAAAACTTCTATCCTAGTTGATTTCATTCAATGTCCATGAGAGCTCTGCAATTCCACAATTCCACAATTAATTTCATGATTATTCTCTCTTCCTGTAACTTGGGAGAGCGCATTTTGTTTTGTTAGCTCAACTCTTTTGAAATCCTTTTCTCCCTACAGTGTTTAAGAAAATGAAGAGCTAGCATAAGGGGTAACAACTGAATTTATCATTTCATTCTACATGAAATTTGCAGTTCAGAAAACTCTATCAATGCCAATAGGCATCATCCTGGCAACTTAGTTTTAGGAAGTTGCCCAGAATACCAAGAGTTATATGAATTACTTAAGGCCACAGTCTATGCTCTGGAAAGCAAACTTTCCTGGTTTTATAGCCCAGTTTTCTGGACACAGGGCCAAGCTGCTTCTTGTTATAGAGATGCCCAAATTCCCATCCCTTCAAAAAATAAGAAAAAGAATAAAAGGTATCAGAAGAGAAGGGATAGAAAGGGTCCAGGAGGGGAGAGAAATAAACAGGAAAGTTTTGTCATTATATTTTTAAATTAATATACATATTAAAAAAAACTTTGTTGTAGAAATTCAGTTTCATCAACAATTCTCTTGTTTTGTTTTATATCAGTGGAAATATTTGTGTTTGTTGATGACTGTTGAGTTCATACTAAAAAATGAAATAAAAAAAGAAGGTGGAACAAAGAGCATAGGATTTAAGGAAAGAAAAGAAACTATAAATTAAAAATTAGAGTTCTGTTCTTGACTAACCAGGGAGATGCATTGCAACTGTATTTGGCTTCTTGAACAGTGAAGCCAGAGTTTTACCCCTCCCCTTCATTCCTTCTACCTTATTTACAGTACAGTGGGACTTTTGAGTGAAGGAATGGCAAACAGTTAATAAAACATTTGATGGGTATTAATTACTTTCCACTTAATTACCTGCCATGTGGATCTTGTTGAGCTATTGATTACTGGCAAACATACATCCCACTGGGGATAGTGTGATTTAACTTCATCCAAGGAGTCAATTAGCCCAAGTAACACTGGGAGAGCTGGTGCTTCGCCTCAATAACTGGGGTTTCTTGCCAAGAAGGGTAGATAAGCCATTTATTTGTTCATTAAAACACAGTGCTACTGTCAACAGGAGGCACTTACCAGGTGTTATTGAGATTGGTAAAATGTCACTCTGTTTCATCAAAGATTAGCTGCATCCATATGGAAGTGAAATAGGCAAAGGGACCCTTTCCCCACTTGGGAAGTCAGGGAAAAGGTTAGGTCAAAAAGTTAACCCCTGCAGGTGTGGCCCAGTGCAACTCACAATTGTATAAAAACTAGAGCTAGGAAACCATCAGCTAGGTCCTTAGTGCTCCAAAGACTTTTTGAATGGAATGCTCTATGTCTGCTTTCTGGGTTGTGACTTAGGGTCCCATGATTCTTTTCTTTGATATTTCAGATCAAAGGAGTCAGAAGCTCTCTGAAAGGGCATTTAAGATCTTGCCCAGCTCCCCGCTTATTTTTTCCACACAGTCAGCTTGGCAACAAAGACCTAACATTCAAAACCTCGGGGAGGAAGGAAAGAAGAAAGGGAAGGTAGGAAGGAAGAAAATAAGAAAAAGAAATAAAGGAGGAAGAAAAGAGAGTTCTATATTTGGATACTTAAAATGCAATGAAGTACTCCATTTCTTGCCTAATTTTTTTTGTTCATGGTCTTTAAGAGATGTCCAAACTGTTTTCATAATTTTTTGAAAATTTCTGTAATTTTCTACAACAAGTAGAAAGTACAAGTACTCCCATGTACAAGATAAAGTACAAGATAGAAAAGCAAATGGACATATTAACTCTTTCTGATTACATATCTCATTTTGTACATGCTATTTACTATGTTTCAACTGAGAAGAGAGAGGAATTTTTCATTTTTAGAGCTAATCTAAAGTCAAGATTTGTTATTTTATTGATTTGGATGTTAATGTCTTTTACTGTTGTTTCCATTTACATTATCATGTTTATTTTGTATGTTATTCTCAGTTTTTTTTTTTCCCTTCTGCATCAGTTCATATGTCTTTCTAAGAACCTCCAGTTTCTTTCTGTTTGTCACTTCTTTTCTTACAGCACAATAATATTCTATTGGATAGACAGACAGACAGACAGAGAGACAGATAGATAGATAGATGACAGATAGATAGATAGATGACAGATAGATAGATAGATGGATAGATGGATAGATAGATAGACAAAGTAGTTACCAAGTATGGGGCACTGTGTTATGCACTAGTGATATAAATTTTAGCAAACAAGACAGTGTCTTTCCTGAAGGAGTTTAACTTCTAATGGGGAAGATAATTTATAAGGGTGGGGGAGTATGAAATCACATCCTTTGGTGTTGGTGACTGGCAAATCAAATGGAGGCTTGGTTCTGGAAAAGATAAGGTGAAATCAGAGACCAGGAAGGTTTCTTTGAGAGAAGGAAGAATGCTCAATCAATCAATTTAGTAATAAAATTTCAGTAAGCACTACGTGTCAAGTACTGTGCAAAGTGCTTAGGGATATGAAGAAAAGACAAAAACAACTCCCACCTTAAAGAAAATTACACTTAAATACTATAATTTGTGCAGACATTCTCCAATCAATGAGGAAACTTATCTTCTCTTCCTAAAGTAGATTACTTGCATTTCATTAATTACATCAGGTTTGTGGTATAAATCTGCCTCTTGAAGACTGCTAGGAAAGTACTTTGGCCATCAAACCTCAAAACTTCAAAACCTAATTAGAAAGTGCTTGAGATACAACCCTTACTTTGGTAATTCTATAGCATTATTAGCTTTGGCTATTCTCATGTTTTACTATGAGGAAAACCTTAGAATATAAGTAGGAAGAATCATGAGAACAAGATATTAAAATTTATCTAAGGCTGACTTCAGTACATTGCAGACTAGCTTATGGATCATGCACATATTAATTTTATTGAAGATAATATTAATTTCATGTTTACCTAAACATGTATTCACAATCCCAATATAAGGTAGTTTGTTTTTGCACTGGTTTTTATAAAATGTCTTTGAAGATTTACAAAACCTATAGATTATAATGTAAATTCATGTATATGTGCATATATATGCATATAAATATGTATATATGTGTGTATATCTATCTATATCCCACCCACCACTCACCTGGGAATAAAACTCTAGGAAATCTCTAAAATAAAGCTTAGATATTGTTCATGTTTAGGGTTTCCTCAAGGCAGGAAATAGTGTTCCCTTGCATAAATATGCTCAATGTATGATATGGATACTGGTTATGAGATAATTTCTATTTTGCCCCTCCAATATTGCTGAAGATGAACTGGGTATGGTGGCATTTGTCTTGAATTCTAGCTACCCAGAAAGCTGATGTTGGTGAATGTCTTGAGTTCTGGATTTCTGAGCTATAGCAGGTTGTTTATTGGATGCCCACACTAAAGATAAGTTTGGCATTAATATGGAGGGCTCTTTGGAATAGGGGAAGAGCATAGAGTTGACTAGGGAGTGGTGGACTAGTCTAGGCTACAAATGGAGATAGTCACAACGGTGCCAATCAGGAGTGGGATTACACCTGTGTGTGACCTCTCAATTGCTACAACCTGAGTGCGATTGAGAGACCATCTTAAAAAAAAAGGAAAAGAAAAAGAAAGAAAGACAAGAAAAAAACACAAAAGGATTTAAAGGCATACGTGAACATGTACATATTTATGTGCATGCAAATGTGTGTATGTACTGTTAGGATTGCCATGCCAAGACCACTTCTCTCTTTTTACTATTAGGTGACACCCTCTTTTTCAGAGCTAAGGCCCAGCAAGCAAACTGTGTCCTTTCCACTTGGATGAACCCTGCTGCAGCTAAATCACAGAGTTATTTCAAACCAACTCCAGGTAGTCCCTGAGCTTGGATAAACACCTCCAGGGCCCATATTCTGGTCATGAAGCCCTAGTATAAATCAATCTTTTCTCATCGTTGCCATTACCTCTCACTGTCAGGACTACAGCTCACTGTGTAGCCACTGTATATGCATTGACATTTGGTCTCAGTAAAGTGGGTGTCCTCCTAGAAGAGGTCTCAGCACATATGCCCAATTTCCTCCCTCAACAGAATAAAGATTTTTTTTTGTTTTTTTGCTTATGACCACTCTTGGCCCTATTTTTTTATTGGGTTTTTATTGTATTTTATTTCTTACATTGTGATTGTGATGACCTGTGTACACCTTTTTTGGTATTTTTAGAGTTAAGAGCCAGTAGGTGCATAATTTCTGTGACTTATTGGTTATTTGTTTTCAGATTTGAGAATATATTTATACATGTATATTCACATACACATATATATACACATACATACATGTGTATGTATATCTATCTATCTACCTCTCTATCTATCTTTGAAATAGGTTATTAGGTTTATTATTCCCATTGGAAAGTAAACACAACTCTATGGAATGGGCAATTGTTAAACAAATATTTTACATCAACTTCAGGCATCCTTCTGTGTGTGTGTGTGTGTGTGTGTGTGTGTGTGTGTATATACACACATGGGTGTGTTTTCCCTACTTTTACCTCTGAACTTGCACTCTCAGTCATCTTAACTAGGACAGTCCAGACCCAACACACTGCTACTGCTTTCCAGCGATCTTCATGCCATGCTGCTACATGGATGCCCCAGACCCCCACTCCTTTCTACCTCTTGTTAGTCAGTCAGCCAGTTTGAGTTTTTAAAGTACCTACTATGACCTAAGTACTTTATTAAGTGCTGCAGATATAAAGAAAGGTAACACAAAGAAAAACAAAGAAGAACAATAAACAGTCCCTGTTTTCAAGGAGTTCACAGTCTACTTGGGGAGACAATATCCAGAGAGCAATGTACAAACATAACATAAGCAGGACAAATGAGGACTAGTCTCAGAGGGAGGGCACTAAGATTAAGGTGCGGGGGAATCACTACCTAATTCATACAAATTGCAGGGTTAGAATATACACTCTTAAAGTACAGAAAGAGTTTCCTTTTAATCTCTGTATCATCAACGTGTAGCACAGCACCTGGGACATAGTAGATGCTTACTGTACGTTTGTTGATTGTTGGTGATGGGGAATGTAAATTTTTAAGTGCTTAAAATGTACTTTGTTATTGATTAAAGTTGTTAGATGAATGAACTCTTGATAAGATGAGGTCACCAGGACTGTTTTAACACAATAGATTCTGTCTATCTTTGAAGAAAATAAGATATCTTGAGATTTTATCTGTTCCGCAGGTGTCTCTAGGGAATTGGTCATTACTCTTTTTGTTACTTATTTTTAGTTCCTTATTTCAAATGAGCAAAGGAAAAAGCAAGT
Source organism: Notamacropus eugenii (assembly GCF_028372415.1). Taxonomy (NCBI): domain Eukaryota; kingdom Metazoa; phylum Chordata; class Mammalia; order Diprotodontia; family Macropodidae; genus Notamacropus; species Notamacropus eugenii. Next base: position 372,518,922 of record NC_092874.1, read on the forward strand.
TGATGTATTCCTTACAGTGTCATAGAGTAGTACTATACTAACATGACTCAGTTCTCCTGGCATAGATCTGGAGAGGCTACTCAGAGATATGCTATAAACCATACATAGCATACTATGCCATGACAAAGACATACTTTCTAACACCAAGACATGGTTACTTTTCTTATTCAGTAAAAGAAGAAACCACACAGAAAATAAAAAAAAAATTCATGTACAATGCTTTTTTAATTCACCTTGAACCTTGATAAAAACTACTATGAATCCACAGAGACAACCGGCATTCTTTGTCTCTGCTTTTTGTCTGTCTCTTTCTTCCTCTGTCTCTCTTTCTATCTCTGCCTTTCTCTGTCTCTGTGTGAATCTCTGTATGTTTCTGTCTCTTTCATTTTGTTTCTACTTCTCTGTTTCTGTCTCTCTGCTTCTGTCTGTCTCATTCTGTCTCTTCTCTTTTTTTCTGCCTCTCTGCCTATGCCTGCCTGTTTTTGTCTGTCTTTGTCTTTTTCTTCCCCAGCTCCTCATAAATACACACAACAGAAGAATTTAGTATTCCATGGAAGCACATCTTTTTTTCCTGAATCATATGCAGGACATATTGTGTTGTGCTTCAATATTTTTAGTTACATTAATTTTATAGAACAGAAGAGAACAGAAGGAAAGCAACAAATAATAAACAAAGTTGAAAAGGCAGCACATAAAATAAAAAAGGAACACAAACAAATAGAAATGACTTAAAGTTCAAAAACTACCTTCCAGAAAAAGCACTTTAATGAGTTCCTGTTAAAAATCTGTTTAAGAATTTACAGAGGGGTGACGTTTTGGGGTGAAGCCAAGATGGTAAAGTAGAGAAGCACTCAGTCTTGCTCTCCCAACATTCCCCTCCAAACAACTTTAGAAGAATTCCTCAAACAGAATTTCAGAGTGGCAGAACCAACAAAAGGTCAGAGGGAGATATTCTTCCAACCATAGGAAATCAGAAAGAGAGATCTATGAGAGGAGGAAGCTGGCCCAGAGCCCACATGGATGAAGCACCTGTGATGGTGACAGAAGCAGCAGCAGCTTCAGGATCTCTCAAGTCAGAGATGGTAAAGGGAACTGTCAAATGGCCAGGAAGAGATTACAGGGTACCCCTCTGCTAGGCAAGAGAGTATTTGGCGATTTCATTGCCTATTCCCACTTCTGCATTACAGTTTAATGGCAAAGAGGTGGACTTTTCATCAACAGGAATTGGAAGCTCTGAGGGGCAGTATCACTTATAGCTATCAGGGACTAGGGACCCTGAGGGGTAGGTACTATCAATTCTGGTCCCAAGGGAGGAGGAGCCTTGAGGAGCTATATAAATTATAATCCCAGGGGATAAGAGACCCTTCTTAGTTAAGGGCTATAGTACAGACTAAGAGAGCAGGGACTCCACCTTGGAATTATAGAAAACTTCCAAACCCCCCAAACTAGCTCTGAAAACACACTACAAAAAAGACTGAAGCTTTAAATAGAGATGCTCCCTCTCCATCCCCAACTTCTGTACCAGGAGCAAAGCCCAAAACTGACATAAAGTTCCAAATCAAGTAATAAGGTAGAAAATGAGTAAACAACAACAAAAGCTGTGATCATAAAAGTTACCATGGTTACAGGAAAGAGCAAGACAGAAATTCAAAGCATAATGAAGTCAAAACAGCTACAAGCACAGCTATAAAGAAAATTGTGAACTAGATACACACCCAAGCAAATTCCTGGAAGAGCTAAAAATATGAGTTTCAAAATCAAATAAGAGTAGTAAAAGAAAAAATAGGTAAAGAAATGAAAGCAAAAGAAGAATATTATGAAAAGACAACAGCTTAATAAAAGGGACATAAAATGCTGAAGAAAATAACATCTTAAAAATAGAATTGGCCTAATTGAAAAAAAATGTACAAATGTACAAAAATTCCCTGATGAAAATAACTTTTTAAAAAGCATTGACCAAATGGGGAAAAAGATACAGGGATTTACTAAAGAAAATGATTCTTTATAATTTAGAATTGGGCAGTGGAAGCTAATGACTCCATGAGACATCAAGAAACAATAAAATAAAGTCAAAAGAATGAAAAAAAAGAAAGAAAATGTGAAATATCTCATTGGAAGAACAACTTACTTAGAAAACTTATCAAATAAAGATAATTTAAGAATTATTGAACTGCTGGAAAACCATGATCAAAGAAAGAGTCTAGATATCATATTTCTTTCTTTTTAAAAAAAATATATATAATTTATTTATTATTCAGTTCTCAACATTCACTTTCACAAGAATTTGAATTCAAAATTTTCTCCCCATTTCTCCCTACCTCACTACCCAGGATAGTATGGACCCCATCCATCTCTTCCTCCAGTCTGTCCTCCCTTCTATTACCCCCCTTCTTCCATCCATTTCCCCTTTATTTTCCTGCAGGGCAAAATAGATTTTTATACCCCATTGCCTGTACATCTTATTTTCTAGTGATCTGCTAAAACAATTTTTAACATTCATTACTAAAGCTTTGAGTTCCATATTCTCTCTCTTCCTCCCTCCCCACCCACCCTCATTGAGAAAACAAGCAATTCAATATAGGTTATACATGTGTAACTATGTAAAACACCTCCTTTATAGTTTTGTTGTGAAAGACTAATCACATTTCCTCTTTCCTATCCTACCCTCCATTTATTCCATTCTCTCCCTTGACCTGTCCTCCCACAATAATGTTTGCTTCTGATTATCTGTTTTTCCCAATTTGCTGTCCCTTCTGTTATTTTCCTTCTCCTATCCCCTTCCCCCCTGCTTTCCTGCAGCGTAAAATAGATTATCGTATACAATTGAGTGTGTGTTATTCTCTACTTAAGCCAAATCCCATAAGAGTAAGGCTCATTTATTTTCTTTCATCTCCCCATCTTCCCATCCATTGTAAAAATTTTCTTGCCTCTTTTATTTGAGATGATTTGCTACACTCTACCTCTACCTTTCTCTTACTCCTATTACATTCCACTCAACAGTACACTTTAATTTTTTAGGTATTCTCCCTTCATATTAGCTCACTGTGCCTTCTATCTGTCTGTCTATCTATCTATCTATCTATCTATCTATCTATCTATCTATCTATCTATCTATCTATCTGTCTATCATCTATCTATCCACATACATTCATACACACACACCCATGTACATATACACACCTACACATATATGCTATATCCATATATACATACCATACACACCTACATAGATAGATAGATAGATAGATAGATAGATAGATAGATAGATAGATAGATAGATAGATATGTTCCCTCTAACTACCCTAATGCTGAAAAAGGTCTCATGAGTTACAAATAACATCTTTCCATGTACAAATGTAAACAGTTCAAATTTAATGAGCTCCTTAAGGCTTCTATTCCTTGCTTATTTTTTCACGTTTCTCTTGATTATTGTATTTGAAAGTCACATTTTCTATTCAGCTCTGGTCTTCTCAACAAGAATGCTTGGAAGTCCTCTCTTTCACTGATATTCCATTTTTCCCCTGAAGTATTATACTCAGTTTTGCTGGGTAGGTGATCCTTGGTTTTGATCCTATGTCCTTTGACCTCTGGAATATCATAGCCCTTCTATCCCTTAGTATAGAAACTGCTAAATCCTGTCATCCTGATTGTATTTCCACAATACTTGAATTGTTTATTTCTGGCTGCTTGTAGTATTTTCTTCTTTACTTGGGAACTCTGGAATTTGGCTACAATATCCCTAGGAGTTTTCCTTTTGGCGTCACTTTCAGGAAGTGATTGGTGAATTCTTTTCATTTCTATTTTACTCTCTGGTTCTAGAATATCAGGGGAGTTTTCCTTGATAATTTCTTGGAAGATGTCTGGGCTCTTTTTTGATCCTGATATTCAGGTGGACAAATAATTTTCAAATGATCTCTCCTAGATCTTTTTTCCAGGTCAGTTGTTTTTCCAACGATATATTTCACATTATCTTCTATTTTTTTCATTCTTTTGATTTTGTTTTATAATTTTTTGGTTTCTCATAAAGTCACTAGCTTCCATCTGCTCCTTTCTAATTTTTAAAGAACTGTTTTCTTCAGTGAGCTTTTGAACCTCCTTTTCCATTTGGCCAGTTCTGCTTTATAAAGCATTCTTCTCCTCATTGGCTTTTTGGACCTCTTTTGCTGTTTGGGTTAGTCTGTTTTTAAAGGTGTTATTTTCTTCAGCATTTTTTGGGAATCCTTTAGCAGGCTGTTGATCCTCTTTTCATAATTTTCTTGCATCACTTTCATTTATCTCCCCAATTTTTCCTATACATCTCTTTCTTGATTTTCAAAATCCTTTTTGAGCTCTTCTGTGGCCTGAGACAATTGCATATTTTTTGGAGGCTTTGGGTGTAGAAGCCTTGACCTTGCTGTCTTCCTCTGATTGTATGCTTTCCTCTTCCTTATGCAAGAGGATGGAAAAGATACCTTTTCACTGGAAAAATAATCTTCTATAATCTTATTTTTCCCCCCTTCTGGGCATTTTCCCAGTCAGTTACTTGACTTTTGAGTCCATTGTCAAGTGGAGGGTATACTACACTAGACTTTAGGGTTTTGTGCATCTGTTCTCTGAGAAATGTTCAGGGCCTTGTAAGTTCTCAGTTCCTCCAAGGTGACATAGTCAATGGAGAGGAGTTTCCTCCTCTACTGGTCTGTGCTTTTGTCTGTGAGCAAACAAAAGCACTCTTTTCTGTCCTTGAACTGTGAGTAAGATTTCTTCTCCACAGTTGCCACCAGCTCCACCACATGAGTGCTACTCCTCATCCCAGGACCTCCACTCAGCACTGAGACCCAGATCAGCCACTTTATTTTCCCAAGGTCTTTAGACCAAGGGCTCCAAAAGTGGTTGCTGCTGTAGCATTGTCTGCTGCTGCCCTGGGGCTGGGACTGGACTGTACTCCCCTCTCACCCAGGTGAAAGAGCTTTCTTGTTGACCTTTGAAGCTATCTTTGGCATTTTTGGGTTGAGAAATCTGGAAACTGCAGCATCTGCCTGTGATTCAGCACCCTGAAGCCTGCTCCAGCCCTGTGGGTGCCTGCATGGCCCATGATGGGCTGTGCTCTGCTCTGAGCCTGGTGCAGTAAACCTTTCCTCTCAGTCTTTGATACTGTCTTGGACTGGAAATCTGTTTCACTCTGTCATTTTTTGGCTTGTGCTGCTCTAGAATTTGTTTACAGGTATTTTAAGAGCTATGGGGGGAAAGCTAAGGCAAGTAAATCCGTCTACTCTGCCACATTGGTTCCTCCCTTAAATATCATATTTCAAGAAATTGTTATGGAAAAGTGCCCCATATCAGAGTTTAAAATAGAAATGGAAAGAATCCACCAGTTACGACCTAAAATAGATCCCCAAATAAAAATTACTTGGAATTTTCAAGTTAATTTCCAAGTTAATTAATTTGGTAAATTTCCAGAGCTCCAAAGTCAAAGAGAAAATATTTCAAGCAGTAAGAAATCACTGAAATCTTATGGAGTCAGGATCACACAATATTGAACAGCTACCTCATTAAAGACATGAAGACCTTAGAATGTGATATTCCAGAAGGCAAAAGAGCTAGGATTGAAACCTAAAAATCACCTACCCAGGATAAGTAAGAATAATCCTGCTAGGAAAAATGAATATATAATGAAATAGAGGTCTTCTCTGATGGAAAAATAAACAGAGTAGAAGGGAAAATTTGACTCTTTCATACAAGACTTAAGAGAATCCTGAAAAGGTAAATGTGAAAAAGAAATTATAATCAATGATATTAATTTTCTGTGGGGGAATATGATATATGTATCTTAGAAGTTTATCATTATTACTGCAGTTAGAATGATTCTACATAAAAAGCATGTAGGAGTGAGTTGATTATGTTGGGACATTGTATAAAAATGGATAGGTGAGAAAGAGGAATGTCCTGGGACAAGAAGAAAAAGGGAGTTAGAATTGGGAAAACTATCTCACATTAAAGAGGCATACAAGGAAGAAATCTTAAATTGAAGGGGGCATTAATTGGTGGTGGGGCAGTGCTTGAACTTCACTCCCATCTAAGTTGGTTCAAAAAAGTAAAATATATACATAATCAATTGGCAATAGAAATCTCTACTGCCCAACAGGAAGTAGGAGGGGAAGGGGATAAAAGCAGGGCGAGTGTTGGAAAAGGGTCTGAAGCAAGATAGACTTTTGAGGATGGACAGGATTAAAAAAGAAAGAGAAGGATAAACAGAAGAAAATCAGAGGGAAGGAAACATCCAGTTAGTAATCATAACTGATGAACTGACCCATAAAATTAAAGTGGATGGCAGAAGGGATTAGAAATCAGAATCCAACCACATGTTGTTTGTAAGAAACATATATGTAACAGAAAGTAAAGGAAGAGTTAAAATAAGGGGCTGAAGCAGACTCTAAAACAGAATCTTCTTCAACTGAAGTTAAAAAAAAGCAGTGGTAGAAAACATGGCCTCAGACAAGGAAAAAAATAGACTTACTTTAAAGGGGTAAGCAGGGAAACTACATTTTGCTAAAAAGCACCATAGATAATGAAGTCCTATCAGTACTAAAATATAGGCACTAAATGATAGTGTCCAAATTCTTAAGGGAAAATATAATGAATTACAGGAGAAAAGAGAAAACTATACTAGCAGGGAACCCCAATTTTTCCCTCTCAGAGCTTGATAATTGTACCTAAAAAGTAAATAAGGAAGAAGACAAGGGGATGAATAGAATCTTAGAAAAGTTAGACATGATAATCCTCTGGAGAAAACCAAATGGGAATAGAAAGCAATATGTTTTTTTTTCTCAGTTGTACATGGTGCCTTCAGAAAAATTGACTGATTACTGATTTAAAACATTCTTTTTATATGGAAGAATTTCTGTTTCTAGAGCTGTTTCACAAAGTTCTTGTAGAATATAAGCTCTTGAAGGTCCGACTTTGCACCTAGCACAGAACATGGCACATTTTTTTTTGTTCATTTGTTTCAGTAGTGTTGGACTCTTTATGATCCCACTGGGGGTTTCATTGGCAAAGATACTGGAGTGGTTTGTCTTTTTTTCTTCATCTCATTTTACAGATAAGGAAACTGAGGCAAATAGGGCTAAGTGATTTACCCAGAGTCACACAACTAATAAGTGTCTGAGGTCTGATTTGAACTCAGTTCTTCCTGACTCCAGACTTTGTGCTATAATCCACTGTACCACCTACCTGTTCCATCTGGCACATAGGTACTTAAAAATTGCTTGTTGAATTAAATATAATTAAACTCCCAACCTTTATTTCTACTGCCTCTTATCTGAACAAATTACCCTATGAAAAAGTGAAAAGGTTGTAGATGGAGGTGGAGGTAAAGAAGGACTCCTCTATTTCTCTGAAGCATCTGATGCTGTTGATCACTCCCTTCTCTCTTCTCTCAGCTTCTGTGATGCAGTTCTATTGCTTCATTTGTTTTGTTTACTTCTGAGTGCTTATTTAAGAACTATACCTCACATTCCTATTCTAGACCCCTGTATTTTATGGATTTCTGGATTTGATCTTTCAAACTGTGCTACAGCTTGCTTGTTATGTCGTGTAAATTGTGCTTGGAATAAAAATTCCTTTTTGTAGGTGCTTTTTAAGTGTCTAATCTGATAGTAATGTGTCTATCATACACACACTTCATTTTTTTCAATCTTTCTATCTCGGCTGGGACTTTGTTGCCTTATGAAAATTCCTTTTTTTCTTTCAGAATTTATGCCCCTTGAGATTACAACATTTTATTATTTTCTTTTTCAATTGTATTTTTATTCTTAGTTCAATTTTTTCTCCCTTTCCCCACTCTCCCTCCCACTTAATGAGAAAGCAATAAATACAAGGCCGAGTATACATACATACATACATACATACATACATACATACATACATATATGTATATATAGTCATGCAAAACATTTCTACATTAACCATGTTCCAGTTGGGGGAAGGGAGGAAGTTAAAAAACTAAAGGAAAACAAATATGCTTAATCAATCATCATTATAATATTGCTGTTACTGTGTAGAATGCTTTCCTGAATTTGCTCACTTTACTTTGCATCAGTTCATATAGGTTTTCTCAGGTTTTCTTTGAAATCACACCTTTCATAATTTTTATAGGACAATAGTATTCCATTACATTCGTATACCATAACTTGTTCAATTATTCCCCAATTGGTTGGCATCTCCTCCAGTTCTTTGGAGAGTATGTCATTTTGATTTTATCTTTATATCTCTGGTGTATGCTCTCTGTACCTTCAGGAGATCAAAATTTTAAATTAAGGTTCTCTGAAAACAAGGTCTTTGTCATCAGGAATCTAATTATAAAGTCTTGGATAAGAAACTAAAGAACAGAAAAGCACAGCTTATTTTTCTCCTTATTGTTCATTTATTATAAGGGATGCTGAAGAGAAAAATTAATCTGTGAAATGAACAGCTGGCTAAGAAGTTTATGCCTGAGAATGGGATTAAGATGTCCAGATAATGACTTACCACATAGGGTTGATAGACTTGTGATAATAGACAGAATATATGTATACAAAGGCTGTATCTATTTGTCAAGTGTCTTGTAAGTTTAATAGCATGAGCTTTACAGTAAAAAGGATGGAGAGGAGGGAGAAAGCTGTCTATGTATACTTCTCCAAATTAGATACAAATAGAGTAGTCACAAAAATGAATAAAATATAGCTCATTATATATCTAGAAATTCACTGGATATAAAAAAAAGTAAAAAGGACATAGTCTACAGGTTGTCAACATTTTGGAAAAAAAACAAACAAACAAGAGGAACTAGAGATTCTAAGTAAATTTAACCTACAAGATCACTGGCACTTGGTGGAATGAAACTCATGTTTGAACTTTGACTATGGATAGGTACACATTATTAAAAATAGCACAAGTAAAGGGGCAGGATGGAATAATATTGTATGTTAAGAATGTATCCTCATGTGAGAAAATTCAGAGACCATATGGAGAAAATATGTTGAAGAGTATTTGGGTGATGGTCAAAAAAGGAAGAAGAGAGTGATTTTGTCGTGGTAGTAAACCACAGACCTCCTGTATAAAAAGAGATAATAGATAGAGTTTGGGAAACAGATTGCAAGTTTGGCACAGTAGCATGATAGAGTAGTGAAGGGGAGCTTACATTATCTAAATATCCAGACATCTGCTGGATTTCTTTTTTTTGACAAAAGTAGAGAACAGTTAATAACTTTTCAACTTGCCTTAGGCATAATTTCATCCTTTAAAGGATAGAAGAATAAGCAAAGGAAATTCTATTCTGTATCTTATTCTCACTAACAGGGAAGAATGCATTGCAAGAGTGCAGGTGATAGGAAACTTGGGGAAGAACAGCCACTCTTAAAATTTTGTGCTAGTGGGCCAAAAATAAGGGACTGGTGTGACGTGACCCCTACTTTCTCAGAGAAGTGATTTCAAAGGGGTGAAAAGAAAGATAGCTAGGATCTCATGAAAAAAAATTCAAGAGAAGTCAGCCCTGGAAGTATAGCATGAAATTCTGAAGACTCAAAGGGGAAAAATGTGAGAAAGAAGAGAAATAGGGTTTGTCATAAGAGATTGAAGTGGATGCACAGGAAACCACTTAGATTTTTAAAAGAAAGACTTGCAAATAACAATCAAACTGTCAAGCAATTATTTTATAGAACTAGAAAAAAATTAAAACAAAATTCAACTGGAAGAAAAAAAAAGGCCAAACGTATCAAGAGAATCAATGGGAGAAAAAGTGAAGGAAGTTTAGTAATTGTTTAGCAAAAGTTTAGTAACTGAAAAAAATTGCTGGGAAAATTGGAAAGTAGTCAGGCAGAAACTAATTATTGACCAACATGCTACACCATATATCAAAATAAGGTCAAATGGGTAGATGATTTAGACATAAAAGTGATATAACTACATTAAGAGAGCATGGATAGAGTTACCAGTCCGATCTATAGATAATAGAAGAGTTTATGAGTAGAGAGGAGATAGAGAGAATCAGGAGGAAAAATGAATAAATTTTGATTTTATTAAATTAAAAAAATCACAGTCAATGCAGTCAAAATTAAAAGGAATATAGGAAACTGAGAAAATTTTTTTACAGCAAGTTTACTTGATAAAGTTGTCATTTCTCAAATATATAGGGAACAGAGTCAAAATTATAAAAATAAAAACCAGTCCCCAGTTGATAGTCAAAGATATGAACAGGCAATTTTCAGAAGAAATCAAAGCTATCCATAGTTATGTTTAAAAATGCTCTAAACCACTATTGATTAGGGAAATGCAAATTTAAACAACCCTGAGGTACCACCTCACACCTCTCAGATTGACTCATATGATAGAAAAGGAAAATAACAAATGTTGAAGGGGATGTGAAAAATTGGGGAAGTAAAGTACTGTTGGTGGGGTTGTGAATAGATTGAACCATTATGATGAGTAATTTGGAACTATATTCAAAGACCTATTAAACTGTTCATACACTTTAACTCAGACATTCTGGTAGTAAGTCTGAACCCCAAAGAGATAAAAGAAAGTGGAAAACGATCCACATTCACAAAAATATCTATAGCATCTTTTTTATGATGGCGACAAATTGGAAACTGAGAGAGTGCCCATTATTTGGGGAATGGCTAAACTAGTTATGGTATATGATTATAACAGATTACTATTGTCTTGCTAGCAACGATGATGTGAATAACTTCAGAAAAATCTGAGAACACATAAACTGATGCAAGTTACAATGAATATAACCAGGAGACTATTGTATACAGTAACAGCAATATTATGATGATGATCAATTGACTTAACTACTGTGATCAATGCAATGATCCATGACAATTCCAAAGGACTCATGAGGAAAAGTACTATCCACCTTTAGAGAGAGAACTGATGAACTTAGTACAACTTGAACAATATTTTTTCCATTTGTTTTTCTTCCTTTCATTTGTCAACATAGCTAATATGGAAATATGCTTCCATGACTTATATTGCTTGTATGTTTGTTCATCCTTCATTGCCAAAGAAGACCATGCCATCAGAGAAATAAAGACATGACTTGCACTTGACTTTGTTTTTTTGAGAGAGGGAGGGCTGTGCAGGGCACCAGCCTCACTTCTCCTCCAGAGCCATCTGAATCCAGTGACCAGATATTCATAGGGAGATGACCCAGGATGAGGCAACTGGGGTTAAGTGACTTACCCAAAGTCACACAGCTAGTGAGTGTCAAGTGTCTGAGGTGAGATCTGAACTCAGGTCCTCCTGATTCCTGCACTGGTGCTCTATCCACTGCACCACCTAGCTGCCCTTATTTATATAGATTAACTTCTCAATAGATGGGGGAGGGACAGAGACAATTTGGAACTAAAAAATGAAAAATAAAGATTTGTAGAGGAGATGGGAATAAGACCAGGTAATAGTGGATAAATACAAAAGCAAGGCAATATATTTTGTAAAAATGTGATGAATACTAAAGCTCAGAATAAACTAAGACTAGTGAGGAAAGCTAAGTACAAATGATTCTGGTTTTTTTTTTGTTGCTATTTTGGGAAGGAAAAAAGGAATATCAAAAAAAAGGATAAGGCTTTGCTTGGGATGGGTGGATGGGATGAAGATAATTGATGACCGAAAAAATGGCACTGCTGGAAAAATGCAGGACAAATTTCAGAGGCAGAAAACCATATTGTTTGCTTATAATACTGAATAAATGGAAAAAGAAAAATACAAGAAGACAATAAAATTAGAATGACTCTAAGTGGTGACTGAGGTTTTTTTTGAAAAATATTCCTTAGGGCATATCTTAGATGAATTACCAAAGAGAATCAAGAAAATAGGCAGATATGACTCAAGAAAACCTTGATCACTGAACCCAGAAAGTGTCATTCTTTATAATGGTGCTTGTCAACTATTTAATGACAAAATCAAAATATTTGCAAAAGACTAGAACAAGAGGGCCCAATTTTTAACATTCTAATGCATATATTATCTTATTGACACAGGTATTTCCTCCAACAATACAGACTGTAACCCATTTTTGCCTGCTTATCCTGTATGACTCAGGCTTGTTGATGATCTCTCATAAGTTTGCCACAAGATGCTTGCATTAGTGTCTAAGGAAGAGTTCTCAAATCAACTTGAAATCATAGAGATAGAAATGAACCATATAGGCTATTTTTTGTATCCTTTGCTCTCATTGGATGACCAATCCTCTCTTTTTTGTCACTCATATTTTAAGTATATCCTATATGTTTCTAATGTTAATTAGAATTAAAGACTTCCCCATCCATTAATAGGTCTCACCTGGAGCCCACTAAGGGGAACTTCATTAGGGGAGGCTTGTTTTGTAGGAAGGCCCATAGTTTTGTTAAAGTCTAATGAGGCACTGGGTCATGAAGGTTGTGCCCTCTGGCTCTGAAAAGTGTACATACACTTTGAGGTGAGGTTTTGCTTTTGGGGGCTTTTTTGGAAGGATGTTTGTGTGCCAGATGAGACTCTGGGTAACTGTGCCTCTCCAGCTTTCAACACCCAGAGGTTGGTGCTTCTCTCTCTGGTAACTATGTATGTATGTAATGGTCAGACAGCTGGATCTATCTATTGATCTGTGATGTATGTATTGCTTATGGTCAGACAGTTGGAAGCCCTGCCTGTTGGTCTTTATTTCTCTGCTTGTATTTTCTCTGCTTTTGAATGTAATTAAAGAAGATTGTTGACCCCTCAAAAGTTGCTTTCCTTTTAGAAAAGCACATCTAAGAACCTCCGCAGCAGGCCCTCCTATGTATGCTGGGGTGCTTGCTGCTATAGTGTTGCTCCTTCTTTATACTTCCCTGTTTATAATACATTTCGGCTCACGTCCACTATGTGACTCTAAATAATTTGCCTGCACTAAACATCGCTGAAGGAATACTGGTGCTAAAAAGATGGCATTTTATTTCAGGATGAAGCTTAGGGTACTTACCCACCTGCAAGATCTAAGGGATACATCCACAAAAATAAGTAGAGACATGACAGATGATAAAAATCATATATGTGTTCATGTGCAGCTATATATATATATATGTATAGTTACTCTATAGTAACTATACATATATATATATAGTTAACATATGTATATAGTTAAAATGAACTGTATATACATATAGTTACAAAAATCTTTGTAGGTGCATTTAATTTAGATTTTTTCTCTTTTAAAAATTTTAAGGATATTTTATTTATTGAATTTTAAAAATAATTTCCATACCTCTTCCACTCCTCTAACAAATGTTGTCCTATACATCATAATTATGTTTTTATTTTAAAACCTAGACTATCCCTCTTTTTTCATAACTTATATAGTAGGAAAATTGATATTATAATTTGTTCTTTGCTTAATCATTGTAATAGTTACCTTTCTGGTGTTTCTTTTCGTGAGTGTTTTTCAAGTTGAATATTCTCCTCACATGTTATATCTCTTCATTTTCAAAGGATACTTAGATGCTTCTTTTTAACCATTCTTTTTGTTGACTATCTTTTCCTTTGTATTATAATATTTGTTAAGGGTACTTTATTTTTGAGGATTTACTCACTCTTCTGGTCTTAGTTTCTTCTCAGATGTTTTAAATGATTTTGCTTTGTGCTTTTTATTGAGTGTTTTTTTCCCTCCCAAACTTTTTGGTGTTTCAGGACCTCCCTGACCCCTCCTTTTTGTGTTCTCTTATCACTGGCTTTCTATTCCATCACCCTTTGCTTGTGAAAATACCCCAATGGCTAAGCTACAAGACTGCCTCAACCTCTTCATGTTGCAGAATATAGGATTCATCATTCTATGTCCTGGGTCTGAGTATATACTCTGGATATTTGGGAATAGAAGCAACTCCTTTTATTCTCCTTTCCGTCAGAAATGGTGTACAATCCCCATTCCTGGCACCCTACCATGTTTTCCTCTCTTCTGAATTGGATGAGCTGAATCAGCACAGACTTTTTTTCCTGTATGTGAACAGAGCAGGCAGGGTTCTGTGCAGAGTCACTCAAGAATTTGGCATTCCTAACTTAGGGCCAAGCCAGCATATGAAAGTAACACATTTTCAGCACTGTTCCCTACCTCTTCTGCTTCAGTTTCCTGTTGCTGGGAAAAGTCTGTTTCTGCCAGTTCACCAAGGGTGAAGACAGATAAGAAATTGTTCCAGTGGATTATCTGTAGCAGTAGGGGATTACCTCTAAGTAAACTTTGCCTTTTGCCATTTCCCCAGAGGCTGGTGGGGAAGAGGTGCTTGAGTGAGTATTTTAAAGGGTTGAGTTGTCACGTTAATCCATAAGGACATTACCTTGTGGAGGTTTTGTCTTTTTTTCTCAAGATTTAGTTATAATTTCTTCTTATTTGTTATGTAATTTTTTTAGAGTTTGATAGTAGAAGTGGATTGGGGAAAATGACATTCATAATCTTGCGGATCATATCACAAAACAATCTGCCAAGCTGAGTTGTTTTTTTTTTAAACCAAAAATGTATCAGACACTTCAATGTGGGATGATCTAATTCCATAAAATGATGCATGATTAAAGAAGTACTTTCAATTCTTTATCACCTAATCAAGAAAAGGAAGACATGTTTCACCATTTCCTCCAAAGTGAAGAATGATCATTAAGGCTATCTGAACTATAACTCTAAAGGCTGTTCTGTTTCACATTATTGCATGTAAACAGTTCCCTTTGATTCTAGTTACTTCATTTTGCATCAGTTTATACAAGTTTCTCCAAGTTCTTTGCATTCTTTGTATAATATCTTAAGAAAAATGATATTTCCTTATACTCATATACTATATATGTTTTTCAAGCATTCTCAATTGACAGACACCTGCACTATTTAAATTTCTTTGCTACTACAAAGAGTATTTCTACAACAAGGATCCTCAAACCAAGGGTCTACAAACTTGTATTTCTATGTTTATATATATTCTGATAGCTATTGCAATATAATTAGTTTCCTTTGTAATACTATGTATTTTATGTACTTAAAAATATTATTCTAAGAAAGGGTCAATAGGCTTCACCAGACTGACAAAGGGATCAAAGATACACAAAAAAGGTTAATAATCTTTAGCTTTTATTTCTGCTATTAACTCGTTTGAGGACATATATCACATTGTAGAATCTTTGAGTTAAAAAGGAGGAAAAGTTTAGTTACTTTTCTTTGTTCCAAAATAATTTTTGGAATGATTGGACCAATTGAGAAATTAACCAATAGTACATTAATGCCTACCTTCCAATAACAGTTTTATTAACTATTTCCATCTTTTATCTTTTTCTAATTTTTGATGATTTGACCAAAAACCTCAGAGCTATCTTCTTTTGCATTAATTTTAATAGATCTTCACTAATTATTTCTTTTCTCTTTCTAGCGACACTGATTTAATTTATGTCAGTATTTTAATTTTGTGTAATTAAAATAATCTATCTCATCTTTTTATGAACATCTCTATCCCTTGTTTCATTATGAATCCTTTAAGTGTTACTCCTGATTTTTAAATGATTTAAGCTTTTTAAATTTAGGTTGCAAACCATTTGGAGATCCCTGCGATATATGGTAAGATTCAGGTTTTTAACTAATTTCTGACAGACTGATTTCCATTTTTTTATAAGAAGTTCAATAGGGCATTCTCTCCTAGCCTATTTCTTTATTTTTATCCTTGAATGTAATTTATTCTTTGTTACTCTATTTGTTTCTGTGCCTTGTTTCTGTGGTTTTTAAATAAGTCTTGAGTGTGTTATTGGTCTTGGGGGAGACATTTCCTCTTATGACTGAACTCTCCAGATTAAAAAAAAGTTTATATGTTACAGAATTCTTAAATTTTTCTTCTTAATAGGTTAACTGACTTGTAATGATTTCAAATGCAATTTCTCTGTCTTCTGCCAGGTTTCTAAAATTTATTTTATTTCCTTATGCTTATTAGTTTTTTAAAAACAATGACTTACATTTGTAAATTTGACTCAGTTTCTTAAATAATTGAGAAATGAGCTTTTTTTTCAGAGAAATTTGTAGCAACTTTTTTTTTGTAGTTTCCTGTTTTGTTTCCATTTAGGAGAATGTATCAATAGGTTGATAATTTTTTGTGTGTAATTACCTTGTATGTATTATAACTCACTACAGTTACTAAATGCAACAGTTATATCTAGTTGTTTTTATTGAATTTCCAGAATTTTCTTTTTAAAGGCATAGTTTTTATTAATTAAAACAATATAAAAAGTAACAATAGTTAGATTCGAACCCAGATCATTCCTCACATGAGATCCAGTGCCCCCTCTGTTATCTCATATGCCTCTTCTTGCTTTAGGTGATTCTTTTTTTGTTTGTTTGTTTTGTTTAGTATTTTATTTTCCCCCAATTAAATGTATAAACAATTTTTAACATTCATTTTAAAAAATTGGAATTGCAAGTTTTCTCCCTTCTTCCCTCGCCATCTATCTGATTGAGAAGGCAAGCAATTCAATATGGATTATATCATGCAAAATATATTTCTATATTAGTCATGTTGTGAAAGAAAATAGAATAAAACTCAAGAAAAGTTACGTTAAAAAGATTTGCTTCAGTCTGTATTCAGGTACCATGAGTTCTTTCTCCAGGGATGGGTAGCATTTTTCATCATAAGTTCTTTAGTATTTTCTTGGATCATTGTATTGCTAAGAATAACTAAGTCATAGCTGATCATCTTACAATATTTCTTTTACTTTATATACAGTACATGTCAATTTTCATTAGCCCATGCAAGTATTTCTAGGATTTTCTGTGAGCATATCACTCATCATTTCTTACAGCACAACAATATTCCAACACAATTACATGCCATAATTTGCTCATCCATTCCCTAATTGATGGACATTCCTTCAACTTTCAATTTTTGTTGCCAGAAAAAAAGCTGCTATAAATACTTTTTTTGGTATACGTAGATCCTTTCCCTTTTTGTTTTTTATCTCTTTTTGGATACAGACTTAGTAGTGAGGTTTTACTTTGCTGGGTCAAAGAGTATATATAGTTTTATAGATTTTGGTTATAGTTCCAAATCGCTTTCCAGAATGGTTTAATCAGATCACAACTCTACCAACAGTGCCACATTTTTCCCACATCCCCTCCAACATTTGTCATTTTCCCTTTCTGTCCTATTAGCCAATCTATGAGGTATGAGGTAGTATTTCAGAAGTGTTTTAATTTGTATTTCTCCAATCAATATTTACATACATCATTTTTCATATGGCTATTGATAGCTTTAATTCAGATGAAAACTGTTCATATCTTTTGATCATTTATCAAATGGAGGATGACTTTTATTATTTTTTAAACAAATTTTGCTCAGTTCTCTATGTTTGAGAAATGAGGCCTTTATCAGACAACTTTGTTACAAAACTTTTTAAAAAGTTACTATTGTTAACTGTATTTCTCTCCATCCTATTTCTCTCTGTTATCTTATTTCCTCTCTCCTTTTACCATGTTCCTCCTCAACAGTATTTTGTTTCTAACTACCCTCTTGCCCAATCTGAACTCCCTTCTATCACTCTTCCCACTTCTCTTACCCCTTCCCATTATACCTTCCTATAAGTTAAGATAGAATTCTATGCCCAGTTAAGAGTGTATGCTATTCCTTTTTTGAGCCAATTCCAATGAGAGTAAGGTTCAATCCCTTCCTCTCTCCTGCCCCATCTTCCCCTCCACTGTAAACCTTTTTTTTAGTCTCTTTTATATGAGATAATTTGCCTCATTCTACCTTTTCTTTTCTCCCAGTGCATTCCTCTCTCACCCCTTAATTTTATTTATTTTTAGATATCATCCCTTCAAATTCAACTCATACCTGTTCCCTCTCTCTATATATACTCCAAACTGCCCTAATGATGAGAAAGTTCTTATGAGTTACAAGTATCATCTTCCCATGTAGGAATGTATACAATTTAACCTTTTTAAGTCCATTATGATTTCCCTTTCTTGTTTAACTTTTTATGCTTCTCTTGAGTCTTATATTTGAAAGTGAAATTTTCTATTCAGCTCTAGTCTTTTCATATGGAATGCTTGAAAATCCTCTATTTCATTAAATGTCCATTCCCCCATGCCCTAAAAAATAATATTCAGTTTTGCTGAGTAGGTAATTCTAGGCTGTAATCCCAGCTCCTTGGTCCTCCAGAATATCATCTTCTAAGCCCCCTTGTTCTTTAATAGAGAACCTGCTAAATCTTGGGTTATCATGACTGTGGATCCAACATACTTAAATTGTTTCTTTCTGGCTGCTTGCATTATTTTCTCCTTGACTTGGGAACCTCTAGACTTTGGCTGTAATATTCCTGGGAGTTTTCATTTGACATCTCTTTCAGGAGGTGATCAGTAAATTCTTTCAATTTCTGTTTTACTCTTTGGTTCTAGAATGTCAGGGCAGTTATCCTTGATAATTTCTTGAAAGATTATGTCTTTTTTCTAATCATTGCTTTCAGGTAGTCCATTAATTTTTAAATTTAACTCTCCTAGATCTATTTTCTAGATCAGTTATTTTTCCAATGAAATATTTCTCATTTTCTTCTGTTGATTTTGTTTTATTGTTTTCTGATTTCTCATAAAGTCATTAGGTTCCATTTGTTCCATTCTAATTTTTAAGGAATTATTTTCCTCAGTGAGATTTTGTACCTCCTTTTACATTTGACTAATTCTACTTTATGAGGAGTTTTTTTCCCCAGTGAATTTTTGTAGCTTTTTTCCCATTTGACAACTTCAGTTTTTCAATGCATTCTTCTCAGTTTTTTTTTTATTTTGTACATTTAATTTTTTTTTTTTTTTTTACCATTTAGTATAGTCTGTTTTTAAGGTATTATTTTCTTCGGTATTTTTTATGTGTCTTTTACAAGCTGTTGACCTTTTTTCTTGATTTTTTTGGATCACTCTCATTTGTCTTTCCAATTTTTCTTCTACTTCTCTTATTTGATTTTCAAAATTCTTTTTGAGCCCTTCCATGGCCTGAAACAAATTCACACTTTTCTTGGAGGCTTTGCATGTAGGCTTCAACTTTGTTGTCCTCTTCTGATTGTATGTTTTCCAAGGTGGTATGATTTAAAGAGAAGTGATTCCTACATCTCTGGCCTGTACTCTATCTGTGAGATACCACAAGCACTCTTTTTGCCCCTGGAACTGCGATAAGGGTTCTGACCCCATTGCCACCACTATGTTCCAGTGTGCAAGTGTTCCTCCTTATCTTGGGACTGACTCCCATTACTGTGACCCAGATATGATGAAGGGTAAAGTAATAGAGTCCTGCCCCCAGTGCCAGTAAAGAGACCTCTGAAATCTCCTTCTGCTCAGTTTTTCGAACTTCTTACTATAGTAAGTAGTCTGAAAGCTATGGAAGTAGATGCAGTTGAAGTTGATTCGATGACTCCAGAGGCCTGTTTCTGGTGTGTTGGGGCCTAGTCTATACTGATGCTGCCTGCCCTGAACTGTGCCCTACTTTCACCATCGTATGACTAACCTTTCTTGTTGGCTTTCAAAGTTGTTTTTGGCTGGAAAATTATTTTTCTCTGTCTTTTTGTGGGTTCTGCCACTCTAGGAATTGTTTTATGGCATTATTTAAAGATTTTCAAAGGGATTTTGGGGAGAGGTCAGGCAAGTAGCTGTCTTTTCTCTGCAATATGGACTCCACCTCCAGAATTTTCTCAGCCAGTTATATCTTCTACTAGTAGTGATGATTTCCCATATTCTTTATTCTTGTTTTCTCAATTCCTCTTTAAAAAATTGTATTTTTACAGTTAGGGTTTCTAAGACTGTATCAGCACATAGTTGAAACACTGGACATATTCTGTTTTCCCTTGATCTTCTCCTTCATTCTGGTTTAGTCTGACTGCCCAGACAGTTTTACTGGGTCTTGGAAACTATGCATGCTACACCTTCTTGGAGCCTAGGTAAGAGCTGGGTGAAAGGTGGAAACCAAAAGTAGATGAGTATCCCTGAACTGTCAGTGAGTTAGAGAAATGTCTATGCCAAGCATGTGAATACTTCTCCCAACAGAATGGGCGGATGAGAACGATTTGTTCCAATGGCCACGGAGGTGGCTGAAGCAGGTATTCTGGAGTTCTTATAATTCAGTCAGATGTTAAGGATGCTAAGATCATCCACTGTTTCTTGGGCTATTTTCAGTTATCTTAACTCTTGTCTTGCCACTTGACTGTGCAATTCTGCTTCATTTAAATCCAATTCATGTGCAAGTGAAGACATTATCCCATAATGTCATTGATGCTCTTTGAAAACAAAGACTGAACAACCTCTGATCTTAATGGAAACTTTCTAGTGTTTGTCTATAACAAATAACACCAACATTTAGTTTTAGATAGATAATTTTGATGATATTAAGGAAAATTTCTATTATTCATATTTTTTCCCTTTAAAAATGAGTTCACTATTTTGGCATTTTTTTTATATTTGTGGCTATTAATCCAATCATATGATTTTCTTTCTTCTTTTAAAAAAATTTTTTGGGGCAATTGGGGTTAAGTGACTTACTCAGGGTCACACAGCTGGTGTCAAGCGTCTGACACTGGATTTGAACTCAGGTCCTCTTGACTCCAAGGCTAGTGTTCTATCTATTACACCACCTAGTTGCCCTGATTTTCTTAATTTTGTTATTTTTTCCTTTATTAAACCTACCGATGACTCTAATAGTCATCATGTATACATGTTCTTTATTATATTATTATATATGTTCTAATTGAATTCAATGCAGGACTTTTCTCTTCTGGATACTACTCCTGGATATTCTAGAATGTTATCCTGGACTATCCATAGCATTTTTCTTACCATTATAGTTTTCTTTATGTTTGCTAATTTTTCTCACTCCTTCTTCTATCTCCTGTCCTTCCCTCCACACATGGAAACTTAAACATTGCTTCCTCTGCTGAGGCTTAGAGGGCTCCATTTGAATTACTGATGAGGAATGACTACACTAGAAGTGATGGATACAGATCCAAACCATTTTGGTATTCTTCAAGTCTCTTGCTTCTACAACTTCTAGAAAGAATAATTTCTACATGGGACCCTGACCACTCAAGCAGCATTCAAATTCTATTGGGAAAATTGTGGGAAATGAATGTAATATTATTGAGCTATGTTTAATAACAATATCAAAAATTCAGAGGAACTTGGGAATACTGCTTTGAATTTATGAAGAGAAGTAACGAGAAAATATACACAATGACCAAAATAGTAAATTGTAGAGCAACACCAAAAGATGTCAAAATGAAGATTAATATATTTAATAATATTGAATCTAGAGAGATAATAAAGAAATAGACATTTCTCCACTATGTAGAGAGTTGGTAGAAGATGTGCGTGGAATGCTACATACACTATTAGATATGATTAATTTGTCACTTGGTTTTCATCACTCTATTTCTTTGCATTAAGAAAAGATTTTACTTTTGAAGTGGTTTTATTGGAATTTTTCAATGGTGTGAATTTGTTTTAAAGTATGAATAATATCAACACATTTTTAAATGACCTGGGTTCAAATTTCACCTCTAATGTTTACTGTTGTGTGAATATGAAATCACTTAAGCTCTGCAAGTATCAGTTTCTTTATGTGTAAAATGGGATAGTAATATGAAAAGTGGTTACTTCATAGGGCTGTTGTGAAGTTAAATTCTATAATATATGTAAAGTGCTTTGAAAACTTTAACTTACAAGAAGTTCAGTTATCACAATGTCACACTACTTTCTAGCTTAAAAGAACTCTCTTTTTTTCCGTATTTGTTAGGAATTTTGTATTTCCCATCCACTTAATATTTGCTAATTCACATTATAGTTATTGGTGAACCTAACTTCTCTCCTAGATTTTGCTATCTTTGGTTTATATTTTGGTGTCTTTAGGACCTAGCATAGTACCTTGCACATATGAGTCACTTACTATATATCAAATAAAAAGAATCAAATATTTCTGACATAAACACTCGTGAAATATACCAAAATTCACTTTATTCATTGATACATCTATATTTACATAGCAAGTACATAATTTGTGTTTCAATTCCATTTAACTCAATTCAAGAAATATACGTTATGCACATAGTATGAAAGAAATACTTTGTTAGACACTGGAGAGAAGAAAGAGGGAAAAAATGAAAGCCCTTGCCCTCAAGGAGCTAGTATTCTACTGGGAAATGCAGTATATAGAAATAAATAAATGCAAAACAAATGCAAAGTAATTTCAAGAGGAAGAAATTACTAACAGTTGATGTAATCAGGAGAGGCTTTGTGTAAGAAGTGGTATATTGAATGTGTTTTGAAGGAAGCAAAGAATTCTATGAGTTGAGAACGAATTGAATTCCAGATAGCTTAGGCCACTTTTACAAAGGCAGGAGGGAGCTGGGCAGTTTAAATAACATGAAAAGTTTGAGAGGGAGAGTAATATTAAATAAGACTAATATAATGTAGTAGAGAATTATATATATATGTATATATATGTAAAATTAAAGAATAATATAAAATAAGCTCAGTGAGAAACATACAAATAAGAGCCTTGTATGTTAGACTGAAGAGTCTGTATTTTAATCTAGAGGCAAAAGGAAGCTATTTTTTTTGAATAAGGGAATGACATCAGATTTGTATTTTAAGAATATCAATTTTCCAACTGTGTGGAGACTGGACTGGAAAAGTCATAGATGAAAGCCTGAGAAACTAAGAATGAAATTATTGCTGTAGTCCAGGTGAGAGGTAATAAGGGACTGAATAAGAACAAAGGTTGTGTTAATGGAGAGGGGGACAAATGTAAGAGATGGTCTGGAGTTAGGAGCAACAACATAGGGCAAATGATTGGATATGAGCACTGGGTGGCCAACTGGATAGAATGTAGACTTGCAAGTAGGCAGGTCTGAGCTCAAATCTGACCTCAGACACTTACTACTAGTGTGACCTCAGGAAATTCACTTAACCTTTGTCTACCTCATCTGTAAAATTTGGATAATAATGGCACCCAGAGTTGTCATGGGGAGATACAATTTTAAAGTGTTTTGCAAGCCTTAGAGTGCTATATAAATCCTACCTACTGTTATGGCAAATTAAGGGAGAGAGAAGACTCAAAGATGATTTCAAGATTGCAAACTCTGATCGTTAGAAGGAGTGAGGTATCATCAATACTGACAAGGAAGTTTGGAGGGGAGATCATCACCATCACCACCATCATCATTGTGTAGGTATTTGTTACAGATGTAAAGAGTTCTGTTTTAAAAGGTTAAGTAAAGATTTACTATGGGGAAAATATTGAGCAGCAATTGAGTCTTATGGGACTGGAGATCCAAAGGAAGGCTAGGTGTCAGGCCTAGAGGCCTGTATTGGGCTACCCGAGTCTTTCTTACCTCACCTCCGAGGTCTTCGGTTGGCCAAAACCGGATGCACATATGAGAGAAAGGACGTTCCAGAGTCGAACAAGGGTTGAGCTTTATTTCAGGGTCTAGTTACAAGTGCAGGGAAGTCTTCCTTAGGAGGAAGAGGGGGAGATTTCCTAAGGAGGCTAAGCTTAAGGGATTGGAAGTAGAAGTACAAGCGGGGAGAGAGGGGGAGGGGAGAGAGGAAAGAAAAGAAGCAGAGCCTACTGTCCTCTTGGCTCCACACATGCTAAGAGAGCTTTTTGGGCTTCCTCAATCCTACTTAACCTTCAGCTGCACAGTTTGCATCTCAATACCGTGCTGTTAGGTAACTAGGTGTGCTCCAATCTGGGACAATCTCGAGGGCAGGGAGACTCCACCCATCACGTATCTCCCGGGGAGAGGCGGAAATACCTGATCTAGCCTAGCTAGCTCAGTCTGACCTTCTCGAATCCCCGCTGTTCATGGAGGGCCTTGTAAGACTCTAAGATTTAGAAGTTCCACTTTTACCCGCCCGAGACCGTCCACACGGAATTGAGCTTCCAATCCCAACAGCTAGGTCTGGATATATACTATGTATTTGGAGTCATCTACGTAGAAGAGATAATTGATAATATCAGACATGTTTACTTATATGGGCATTTTATTGTTTTAATTCTTTCCTGCTGGTAGAGTGCTGATTGGTCATGTTGATGACCAGTTTGACTATTCAGTCTACAAGATATAGAACCTGATGGTAATTTGTATATGATGGGAGGTCAATATATTCTATTGCCTAACCAGTTATGAAGATTTCCTTTTCTGGTATTCACCTTTCCCTTCCCCAGGGGAAGAATCAAGCATGTGAAAGATACATATTTCATATCTACAGCAAACTGGATAAAACATATTAATTTAAGAAAAGCCTCATTTAGTTTGGTTGTTAGAAAAACCTCTTCATTATCAAGATGCTGAAACACTAGAAGTTTTTACCAAGAGGGGAAATTTAAATCTCTGTCTCTTCAGATCTTCCAGAAGAAAATAGCAGACACTTGTCTGGTATAACTGTCAGTGGGGGGATGGACAAGATAATCTCTTGACCTTCATTTGAGTATATGATTTATGAAATCATGTGAGATTTATGTGACCTCTCAAATAGTACAATTTGAATGGTGCCAAAATCCATCTTCCCAATAATATCTGTACTACAGGTTCATGATAATAACCCAATATTTTTTGTCTTTAAAATTATCTGTTTGGGTTAGGGAACAAAGTATTAAAAGACTATTGGTAAAATACATAGATTTTTTTCACACATGTTAAGCCATTGGCACCAGCTAATATTGCTCAGATCTATTTATCTAGCCAATCAGCTGCAGTGGATGGGGAATTAGATTTAGGCCCTGGAGGAACTGAATTTGATCTAAGGATCTGATCTGAAGTCTGACTTTCCCTTTATTATCTAGTTGTCATTAAATGAGTTACTTAAATTCTCAGGGCCTTGGTTTTGTCCTCTATAAAAGGAGTTGGCCTCTAAAGTCCTTTGCTATTTTAAATCTATAATCTTGTCACTTTATCCATAGGAGGGATTGGACGTAATGAGACAAGCTATTATTTTGAATACCTATGTGAATATCTGAAGGATATGCTTTGTTCTGTCCCTTCACCAGTACAGAGTGCAACCTGGCTATGACTTAGTAGACAAATCCTAGGGAATAGACTGGGATGGGACACCAAGAAGTTAAACTATTTCCCCAGGAGTATCCAACTTCCAAGAGAGATAGGCACGATTTGAAAACAGGTTTTGTTGATTTTAAGCCCAGTACTTAACTACTAATCCATGCTGTCTTTTAACATAGTCAGAGCCACCAGGAAATTGTGTCAAGGAAGCAAAAATTAAGCCTTGCTTTATATTTGGGCCAATTAACTCTGAATTTGTTATTTTTTCCTTACTCATTGAGAAGGGAGGAGGGACACAGATAAATATTGGTCCTATCATATATGACTCCTTTAGGTCTTTTTCTTTGGCCGTTTACATCTATGTGTAAGTGCAGATACTGTGGTGAAAGTGCAGAGAATAAGGATAAAGAAAGGTTCACAGTGTGATGCAATACCCAGGAAGAATAGATCTGGTGTAAGAGAACCAGAGAGCTTTTCCTATAGGGAGCCAGAGAGGAGCATAAAAGTACTACCTGCCTTGTAGATGAGGAAGATAGGTTAAGAGGGCTATAAAAGAGGAAAATGGAAGGTGATCAAAGAGGAATTTAACATACTTAACACTGTCCCTAAGTCCTGCTTATCAGAATGTCAAATTTAGAGAATTCTTCTATTTTTCCTTTATACTTTCTGGTTCCAGTCTTCTGTTGAATTAGATTACTTTGGATTTCTTTGTGTTATGGGCCCACATCAGCAGTAAACTAGACAAAGTGCAGAAACATTAAGAGGCAAAAGGACTGACAAATATAGGAATTGCTGCCCTGGTTCTCAGGATGAAATTGAACTTGTCACTGACAGCCAAGGGGAAAGGCCAGATTTAGAGAGAGAAGCCTCTGCCAGACTTCCATCATTATCTTTTCCATGTCCCCTCCACTTCACCATACTAACTCTTTGGGTGGTATTTTATCTTTCTATGAGAGGTGGTTGTTGGAGAAGAATCACCTGAGATCACTCTTTTCTCCTGAGGCTTCTGAATTTATAGTTTTATCCTATCCCTATGAACATGCCTGAAGGAAGCTTGTATTGCCTGATAGGGGTGTGGAAGGGGAATTTTATTGTGTGTGGGATATAGGTGCTTCAGTGGGCTAATACTTATGTAAAAATATTAGAAAGCATTTTTCAGCTTATGCTGTAAATACATTTTCACCAGAAATTATTTGAAGTATAGAGATCTAAGGTGGCTGTTTTCGAAGTTACTCCCTCCCTCCACTACCACTTACTACAGAAGAACAGTAGGTATCTGATAGTGTTTACACTTGAGTAAATCATTCTGGGCATCAAACAGAGTGTTGACAAACAAAATGGGCAAAAAGTGCTTTATTTAAAAGAGTATCTTAAATTTGGTAGGATATTCCTAGGATTTATGATGCTGAACTCTGCGTTACATGTAGTGGAAGAATTTCCCCCCTCCGTTCAGCAATGTGAGAGGCAGGGCCATTACAATCCCCCACTGAGTCATCTCCATAACCCTAGCTTCTCCACCCAGAGGAAAAAAGGGTCCCCTGAAGGGAGAGAGAACCACAGGGAGGCAGAGGGTTTTCTGATACCACATCAAGGATAATATGGATAAAGGAGCATGAGCCAAGGGGAGCTTATGTTGCCAGGACTCCCTGGGCAGTGCTGTATACCTTAAAATCAATTAAGGGGTAAGATGTACCTACTCATAGGTGGCTAAGGGCTTTTTCAAAGATTTGCATAAAGATCCTACATCACACTAAAACCTAGCACAGTATCCAAGGCTTCTATTGATCTGGATGGACAGAACATCTGCTATATGCTAAGTGACAAGTTGTAGAATGATTTTTGGTCATGTTCTTGTTCTTACTGCAATACTAGATTATGTAAAGTGGATTGCTTAAAAAAAAGCAATAGTCATGCAAACAACAAAGAATTCACTCTTGAAAATCATTTTAGCCCAAGTTTGTTTCTTTCTTTGATGTCTGTGAAGTCAAATTAGCAGAAGATTTAGCAGGATTTAAAAAATATATTTGGGTTGATTTTTTATTTCAACCCCTTATTGAGTATACATGATCAACTGCTTGAATCCTGTCCCCCATGCTAAAGACGTTTTCTCCCTCC
The DNA here is from genome assembly GCF_028372415.1 of Notamacropus eugenii. Taxonomy (NCBI): domain Eukaryota; kingdom Metazoa; phylum Chordata; class Mammalia; order Diprotodontia; family Macropodidae; genus Notamacropus; species Notamacropus eugenii. The sequence goes on from NC_092874.1 coordinate 372,546,045, forward strand.
TCAACTCTAGAACCAACCTGTCCTGGGGCAATGAGACTACATGGTAAAAACTGTCCATAATAGAATAGAATAAATATATGTGTGTGTATATACATATATATAGATATATGTGTATATATACATGTATGTAAACACATGTATATAAGTATATATACATATATATAAACACATGCAGACCTATACACACACACACACACACACACACACACACACATATATATATTTGTTTCAGCAGAAAATCAAATGAATTCAGGGCTTGATTTTTTTCCCCTCACCTGGCACTTCTAGAAATATATGACAAAAAATCAGTTATAATATTTCATACCTGTACCATGCCTTTCATCAAGATTCCAAAAGCATTTTTTTTCAGGCATTCAAGAAAATGCTTGCAAGTCTGTCTAAGGTTCTAGCTTTTGTTGAGGCCAGTTTTTCCAAAGAGAAAGTTAAGACTCCGGAAGAAAAAAGTGGTTTTCTTTATAATAGTCTGGAATGAAAAATAAACTGCTTGATTCTCCTCTTCCTGTCCTCAGATTATTAGATCAAGTTGCCATAAGTAAAAGCTTTTCACCTGACATTTCCATTTCCTTATCTATATCTATATCATCTATATCTATGTCTATCTATCTATCTATCTATCTATCTATCTATCTATCTATCTATCTATCTATCTATCTCCATTTTGTTTTCTACCATTCTCACTATAAAGCTCTGTACCTCTTAAGGCAGGGTATTATAGTGGGAAAAGCATAATGATTTTAAGTCATAGGATCATGTAGGATCTGAGAAGATCCTTACAAACCATCTAGTTTAACCCCCTAATTGTACAAATGAAGAAACGGAGGCACAGGGAGATTAAGTGACTTGCCCCAGGTCACACAGTAGTTAAGTGACAAAGCCAAGATCTGAACTCAGGTCTTCTGACTTCACATTCAGGGCTTTTTGGGTTACAAGACACTTCCTGAAGGAGACATCTAAGTTCAGATTTCACTTCTGACACATTCTAGCTGTGTAACCTTAAGCAAGTCATTTACTTTTCGTGACCCTAGTTTTCCTAATGCACAAAATAGAGATAACATTATCTATACTGTCAGCTCATAAGACTGCTGCGAGAATGAAGTAATGTATATAGAGCATTTTGCAAAATTTAAAGCACTTATAAAAGCTAACTGTTACTTTTTGTGTTCAAGCCATTTAAGAGACAACAGCGCTTAAAGGACAGGGAGCTGGCTTGAGTAGCAGGAAACGCAAGGTTTGTTTCCCCTCTGTACTGTACTCTTTATGTGACTCTGGGCAATCCCTCAGTGTTCTAGGTAACTCTTCGTGACCGTAATTTGAAAAGAAGGTACTGACCTGCGTCTGTAGAAGAGTTTTATATGCCCATGAAATTACAGGTCCATTCTCCATCCCTAACCTTTCTGATCTGTTTTTCCTTCCTCCACATTTTCTTACCCTTCCATATACATTGATTTTCTCCCACTTTACATTTCTTTGTTGAAATGGAGATTTCTCCCATTCCCAGGGAACTCAGGCTTTTAACTTTTAAATTCTTTCTACCAGCTCTAATGCAAAACCTACCTGTCATGGCTTTGCCCCTGTCACTCCCTTGAGTCTTAAGCTACAAATTCATTCTGTCGAGAATTGTCCATCCATTCAGCTCACCTGGGGTTTAAGGTGTAAGCAATCCAATTGTAATTGCCTCCTTCCCTGCAGCTACTGCTTTATGTAGGAGGGGGCTATTTGCTTAGCTCTCTTTTTTTCTGTCTACATAAGTGGCTATACTAGCCAAATCCAATAAACACGGCTTATTTATCTAGAAATAAATGCTACCTTTATAGCTAGAGTTCTTCAGCTATTCTTTCATGGGCCCATATTTTGATCTTGCTTTGACTTTTGTTTCTATGGTCCAGTTATAATTCTGATTTGAGCCCTTGTTTTCTCTGCCTGAAAACAATTAATTGCATCTCATACTTCTATTCCATATGCATTTTATTTGTTGATTCAGAGCTTCCTATTGTACTTCACAAAGTACAACTATCAGTCTGAAAGGGTTGCTGTAATGAGAGCACTTTAACTAGAGTGGGACAACTGGTCTTTTGTCCCTGGAGATTAAATTTTTTTAAAGGGAGTGGAACATAGACAGGACTTGTACAGTTTCGTTAGAAAGAAATAAGTGGATTCGGCACTTAATTAGGAAGAAAGAGTGATGAAAAATGGATCTACCCAAAGGTCTTTTGTCCTATCCCCCAAGCCATAACTTTGGCCTGGCACTACCCCATCCTGCTTTCACCCTTAGCATAGTCTCCAAGTGTCCCAGGAATTCTATGTCTCTCCCTCAGGATGATATCCTGAAAACTCTTCCCTAATACAACTTTATGTCACAAGGTCTGAGGTCTTCCCTGAAAATGAATATGTTAAAAAACAGTTAATTAGAAGGCACCTTGTGTGCTGCTTCTTCCTAGGCATGAAAATGCCTAGTTTGTTTTACTTTGTAAACTTTAAGGATATGTATTAATGGAAATTTACTGTTATAGTCTACTACATTACAGGTGTCTGGTAAATAGTAAGTGATTAATATGTGCTCACTCACTGACTTCCCAACCCATTTAGAAAGATTCTAATAATTAGCGCACATGTTGAGAAGATTCCTTTGGTATACTACCACATCTTGAATTTCAATGCTGCCTTTTGGAAAAAGATTGAAGGATGACAGAGATACTGGTAACCATGGTCAAAAGGAAGGAGGATAGGTGGTGTATGTGTGTTACAATGTGCAGAAAAAATATATTCTGGGTTGTGTTATATGGATATTTTTTTAGCTGGACAAACCATCCTTCTCTTTTCCCTTCCTCTCAACAAGCTCACAGGTAAGCCAGGGACTGAAAAAGATGAGGAAACATTGTAGTAAATGGTGCTGATGGGCCTGGAAGGAGTTAATGCACCTCCCTAAGTGCATTATTAGCTTACTATCAGAGAGTGACTTAGGCCCTAGAGGGAACAGAGTCCATCATGGGCAATAGTCAGGGTAATGATGTGACTACACAATGAGCCAAATTCTCCCACTGCATGTAGGAATGCTCAGATTCCTCCTGCCTGGGAGTAGTATGTGATTTTGGAAAATACATTAAAATTTTAGTATATTGCTATTCTTTCTTCCCTTCCTCCCCCATCTCAGAATAAGAAGTATGGAATATAAACTGCATCCTAATGTTTCTGTGTTGAAGTTTATCTTCCATCTACTATTTAAGTTCTGTATTTAGAGACATTTGTCACCTTAAAGGGAACACAGAGATGGATGACTAAAAAATGTTCACTTTAAACATTCATTTGATAGCATGGATTAGTGAATAGAGTCCTAGAAGTCCAGGAAGACCTTGGTTAAACTCTTATCTGTGATATGTATTAACTGTGCTTGACAATGGACAATCATTTAACCTCTTCGAGCTTCAGTGTCCTCTTATGTAAAATGGGGATACTAAATCGTGCCAGATCTATTGCACATGATTATTGTTAAAACTCAAATGAGATACTGAATATAAAGAGCACTGTAATCAATAAAGGGCTACATAAATATTATTATTATATTACCACTAATTATAATGTCCATTCTTCTCTTCTTAGTTCAATGAAATTGACGCAAATATCTAGTCCTGGGGCAAGTTGTATCCTTGTTCTTCATGTTTAATGTTGATCACATTATTGCACAGGTATATAAAATAACAGTTTGGTAACTGAATGAAAATATTAGAATGCAAGCCCATCTTCTGTGGCTTACCAAAAGTATTCTTGGTAATTAGTCCAGCAGCAGACAGAATAACAGGATTTTTTATATTTTGAAAGCTTTATGTTCCAAGGAGCTTGAAAATTATGAGTTTTTCATAAGATGACATAAATGAATGAAGTATTTATTAAGCACTTACTCTGTACACAATATTATTAAGCAATTACTCTGTACAAAATACAAAAGCACTTGGGGTACAAATAGATAAATAGGAACATCCCTGCTCTTAAGGAGCTCACATTCTAATAGGGAAGATAGCACTTATGAAAAGTTTCAGCTACAAGTCAGATGGAAAAGTTCCAAGGTTCTTAGGGTGCAGCATCAAAGAAGTTGTTAATGATTTTATTTAATGTCATTGCCACTGATAAAATATTACCACTTTCTGGTGAATGATTTGAGAGTGCCAAGGATTTTGGTAGCAAGCATTTGCTATTCTGGGCCTTCAACAGCTGTGGCTGTGCCAGCTTTGGGAGCAGTTACCAGGCTACATATCCATAAAGGTTGCTTACCCTGGTTTGTGCCTGAGGACACTGGTCTGGAATAATGGCTATTTCAAAGGCTTTTGCATATAGGGTCCTGGGACAACTATTAAAAACATTGTTATTAAGCTTTTATGAACCAATATTGTACCGTATTGATTTGGGGCTATATTCCTTCCTCTAAAAACTGTCTGGTTCTAGAATGGTTTTGTTTTTTTTTTTTGGGTTGAATTAGCCAAGATATTTTGAGGTCTTTATTTGCTGTAAGGGAATTTGCCATTTCTTCCATAAAAGATAGTGAGCTTCTAATACATAATTTTAGAAATCAAGTTATGTCCTGCTAGATATTCAGTCAATGCTGCTTTTATAGCCTGTAATGATGTACAGTTTCTACCATTTCTTTGGATAATCTTCATTGATCATTGATTAACTGAGTCCTAGCTCTTTAAAGATAATATGTAATTTCTGATTCTGATGATTTGGTCCTGAACTGCCATCATTCAATTTCCATTAAAAAAACTTCATAACTCATTGTTACTATTTCTCTTACTATCATTATTGCCACACTACTTTAAAATGCGAATGTATTTTCATTATAGCTTGTCTATGAAATTGTCATGGTCAATATCAATGTGAAAAAGTTTAATTCTGGAACTTTACTTCACCCTGGAATTAGGGGTGGGCTAGGGATGGAGGAATATCTGTTTTCAATCTGAAGAAGCACTTAGTTCTATTTGTTAGGCATTGTTTTATTTTTACAGGTATACTGAGAGGACTGGAGGAATTGGTTTTGGGCAAGGGTCACTGGGGCAAGGGTAGAGATTCTGCCTTTCACAGAGATGCTGTATTCCTATCCATTCAAGAAAATAGATGTAAGCTGCTTTATAGCTTACATTGTAATCTTCCAAAAGGCAAGGATAGCATTTCTTATAGTATGTAGCTAGCACACAAATCAGTATATACATATACATACATACAAACACACGTGTATATGCATATCTATCTTTTTTTTTTTTTGTGGGGGATGATAGAGTAATGAGGCTGCTGAAAGAACCAAAAGATTCTCCTTGCTAATGGCTACATAAGGCTAGATATAGAATATGCAAGTGAGAATTTTCATTTAAAATTTTAAAAAATATATTCTGAGCAACCTCCTCAAGGATATGAAGAGGATTGAGGTGAATGTTATTCTTGGCTAATTTAACTAATTTAACTAATTTCTCAATACCAGATATCTCTGTGTCCAGTTCTTTGGTCCTGTACTATTTCTAACGGTGTCCTCAGTTAGCCTTTGAATTTCCCTCAATCGTATTCAATTCCAATTTAGTAAGAGCATCTGCACTTGGTGATGGTAAAGTAATTCCCATTATTTTTACATGTATTTATTTCAGTTGATTATTCTTGAAGAAAAAAGTGGCAATGGTGTCAATGAAGGAAGAATATGGTCAATTATGATAATGTATTTTCTAAATGTGCTAATGAACACTTAAAATAATCTCAACAACTAATTATACATTCACACATTTGCTAATTGCTTTGATCTGGAATTGAAAAAGCAATCCTTTACTTACCTTGTTTATATAGGGTGGAAATTTATGGCAACCACACAGTCTTCTTCCATATGTATGAAACCATTCTGCTTTTTTGTCTTTATCACCTTGTTTCTTACATATAGATAAATATAAGGGTATAGTGTTGCATAGACATATCTGTAAGTGTATGGATTTTATATGAACATGTTTTATATGCTTACATGATAAGGCCATACAGTACTTATAAAGGGTTCCAAGGCAGAGTTTCTTTTTTCATGGATGCTATCTGTTATTTTGTAACAAATGTAGATTAAAAATTCTTTTGAAACATCCCCATTATTTTACTAACTGTGCATTTTGCTTATGTAATCTTTTTATTGCATAATTGGGTGAAGCATTTCTGAAGCCAGTTCATCCTCCTTATTTTCTGTGCCTTTTCTTTCTTTGTGCCCTCAGTAGCAGTGAATCTCCTCAAAGGGGAGAAACCAGGTTTCTCCAAGCTATTGAGGAGTCTACTTATTTCTGTTTTACTCATGAAAAAATTTATCTTGAGGTGTGAAACTGTCAGTGCATTTATACATTATACAAAGTCACATGTCACAGTTAGGATGATTTTAGTCCTGAATTCATGCAGTGGTTTTAAAAGGTGATGGGAATGATAGTTAAGGCTGGCACTTTGACTCTTCATTTCCTTCCTTTTAATATGTTCTCTTTGACTTTGTTTAATTTTCTTCTTCAGCTATTAGAGGGCTTTAGCAAACTTTGTACAGATAAAATCATTTGATAAGAAGAAATATGGAAAAGAAGAAAAGTAAAAATTTTTTATCAAACTTTAATCTTAACTAGAAAATGTATCATTGGATATAGGCAAAACAAGTTGCCTTACATAGAGGATATGGTAAAATGTACCCCAATACATATATGCACACATTTCATACCATACATACATATATACATACATCCATGCATTCATATGTATGTACACATATGCACCCCAAAAGAATTTCCCCATTTCAAAAACCAATTCTGTGGAGGGCACTCAAGGCTACAAAACAAAGTTTGTTAGCCCACAGATGCAAGGTGTGTTTTAAAAATCCCTGTAGGATCTCCTTACCTGCTGCGCTTCATTTCAGATTCTAGTGCTATCATTAAGAAAAAGAAAAAAAAAACCCTCTGTTTTCTCTTTTATCTGTGCCCCATATTGCACTAATTCTTCTCCAAGCTATTGCTGAAGACCAGGTTCCCAAGCTGAAATGCTTTTGAAATTCTGGATCTTCAGCCTCTTTTAAAAATTCATTCCCTTTCCCTCCCCTCTTCACCCCAAGAAAAATACGCCTGCCTGATCTAGTCAGAGGCACAATGCTCTCCTTGCACTATTTATGCTTTCAGACAATGGCTCCATTAATTCTACGCAAAGATCTCTGTCACCAAGCTGGTACCTGCAGCAAGGAATCTAGCAGCTCATCACCTCCCTTCGAAAGATGGGCTGCCCTAGCCCAATTCTCAATATGATTTATTTAAGTTTGGATATACAGTATTAAATTAGTAAAGACAAGCAATGAACAAAGCCCTGGAGATGAATTAGCCATTGTCTCTGGTACATTAATCTCTTCTTCAATTCTAGAGAATTGTGGCTCACCCAGACCTGGAGATCAAATAAAATGCCTAATTGGGAAAATCCTAAACAAGTGTGTCCTGGGGAGCTGGAATTTATTTGTCAAGGACTCAAACAACTGTGTTGTTTATATAAGTCTTTAAAACCCTGATACTTTTCCACTACTATATCTTAATCCCTAGTTCTTTATGCTCAAGAGGGCAATTTAGAGTTGTTTTCAATTAACTAGAATGGAGAGGAGCACTTATTCCAAAAATGGATAGCTGTGTTGTGAGCATTTTGCCAAACATGCTGAGTGGTTTAGATCTGGGTGTCAGGTTTGAAAGATGCTTTGGAATCTCTTTCAAGATAATGATGCAGGCTCTGCTGGGGCTTTAACATCAGGATGAAATGACTGAACATAATCACAGGTATAGAAGGGTACTCAAATACAAGGTTAAGGTTTAGCCATTCGGACTGTCTACAAATGCAAAGCGAATTAGAGAACTGAGGTGATTATCTGGATAATTCAGATCATGCAACACCTTCATCTTCTATATGTGCATATTCAAGGTCATAGGACTGGGGGGAGGGATGGTACTTGATTTATCTAGATAATCATCTGTTTAATACAATTTGAGGTCTGGGGGTCCATATTTGTGCTTGCTTCAGTGTAGTGAATTCCAAATGTCCACACTCTTGACTGATTCAGAAAAGCAATTTATTTCTAACTTATGATCACACAAGGGTGCCTGGAGAGAGGTAAAGATTATGTAACTTATTCCTGGTCACATAGTATGTTTCAAACGCTGGTCTTCAATTGAGATCTTTTGAATTCCAAGGTTACACTTTTAGCTTCTGTACCAGGGCTTCTTAACCTGAAGTCCATATATCCCCCAAAAGTCTGTGGATGTATTTCAGCAGGTCTATGATTTTTCTTTTTTGCATCCATTTTATTTTATTTTCAGTTCCGATTTCTCTCCCTCTCTCTATCCTTTCCTCACTAATTGAGAAGGCAAGAAATAGGTCCATGAATTTGAATGGGGAAAAGTACATCTTTATTTTCACTAACTTTTACCTATAAAATTTAGCATTTCCTTCAATTATGAATTTAAAAAAAAAATGAATGAAAAAGCTTTATTCTGAAAATAGGCCCATAGGTTTCACCACACTGCTAAAGATTTCCATGAATACAAAAAAAAGATTATGAACTCTTATACTATACATTCTAATTAATCTATGACTTTTTATATGACAGTATAAATTTAAGTGGAAAAATTTAAGTATTATCTGAATATTGACTATGTATCATATCATCTATGGAGGGAAAAATTGGCATTTAGATGCAGAATGCTATTCAAATTGACTAAGATTGTTGCTTTCTAATTTGTATTATATAGATGAAGAGAGCTTAAAGTTGAGAAGCTATGAACAAACCACTAGTAATGCATTTACTTAGGATAGTAATATCAATTCTTATATTACTTGAACTTTGTATTTATTGCTTAGTTTGCAATGTTAAAAGAAAGATCTTAAAGAGAATACATTAAAAGAATTGAGCAAGTTTAAACATAATTCAGAGAGCTCCTTAGCTTATTTTCAAATTTCTTTGTAAACATAGTCCATGACAGAGTGGTACACAAGTTTATTTTCTTGCATTTGATCTGTAACTTCATTCATATAGGGAACATCTGATGAGAAAAATTCCTGTACCAATATAAGCAGCAATTTCTTTGGATCTTAAGAGTCTTACAGAAGTACATGGGGGATCTGGAGTTTCCTTAACTTGTCCTAGGGTCAAATAGTTGATATTTGTTAGAGCCAGAGCCAGCTAGAACCTATGTTTTCTTGACTCCCAAGCTATCTCTCTCTTCCCAACGTTACGTTTCTCCTATCTAATCATTCATACTGTTGATAAAACTCACTAGTTCAGAAAAATGGAGCAATTGTGGGTAATCTCCAGTTCATGATAATTAACCAATCTGAGAGAAAGACCACAGTATATGGTTTTTAACAAATTTTGTTACTTTTCTTCACTCTCTACTGTACACCACTTTGAATTTACATGTAGAAAGCAAATGGAGATAAAGCACCTATGTAGATGAATAGAATCCAGAAGTTGCCTTTACCTTTTTTACTATTATATTTTTTTATTGTGAACAACGATCAACATTTCAAAATTCAAAAAGAACAAAGAAGACTATATAAGAAAGTCAACTTCTCTGATGTACTTTTAAAAAAAAAATAAAATTTTGTTTGAAAAAGTAATAAAATTATCCCAGTTTTGTCATTTTTAGCCCTTTTTGCTTTTGCACATTTAACAAGAATATTATTTTTCCATGCTCATCACTACTCACCAGTCTGCCATCTATATCTAGTAGAAATTCTCCTCTGTAACAAATTCTTATAGTTAAACAGAATAATCCTATTTCTCATTCTTTTCTCTCCCCTCTGCCAGGTGATAGGAAATTCATTTCATTATCAGCCATTGAAAGGCATAATCGGTCACTGCTCAGATCACAATTCTTATGATTGTGGTCATTGTGTAAGTTGTTCTCAGGGTTCTCCCTATTTCAGTCTGCATCACATCATACATCACTTTCAATTTCTCTACCTCTGTTATGTTCATTATTTCTTATAGTACAAAAACATTTGGTTATATCCACATAGCACAATTCGTTCAGCTATTCTCCAGTTGATGGGTACCTATTTTGTTTCCATTTCACCAATCATTTTTTACCTTCTTCATTCAGATAGTCTAACTGGTAGCATTTAGTGCTAAGTCCTCTTGAAATGAATAAATGAAGCAAAAGTGCAGCAAAGGACAAAATACAGAAAAGTGGTGATTTTCTGATCTGAGGAAACCAATGATGGTAAGCATAAAAAAAACATACATATACACATTTCATTTAATTGAGGCAGAACATATACTTGAATGACAAGCATCTGATAAATAGCATGGCATAATAGAGAGTCAAGATGGAGTAAGAAAACATAGGTTTGAGTCCTGACTTTGCTACTTATGTGTATGACACTGGGAAAACCAGTTATATACTCTGATCCATATTTTTCTCCTTGGTACAAATGGAGGGCTGGACTAGATCTGGAATTCTTAATCTTGTGTTTGTGTTTGTGTGTGTATGTGAGATGGACCCCTTTGGTAGTGATTGAAACCTATTGATCACTTCTTATAATGATCTTTTAAAAATAATAATCTAAGAGAAAACATTAAATTTCAATTCGATGTTAGGGAAAATTAAGATTTTTTTCCTCCAACTAAGTTCATGGACTTCCTCAAATCTATTCATGAGTCCATGGGATCTGTAAACTACAGGTTAAGTATGCTTGGACTAGAAGATTACTTAAATCTCTTTCAAATGCTATATTTTAGTTGAGAACCATAAATTTTGGGAAGGTGAAAGCTAAACTTTCCTGTACCACCCTCCTGGGGGAAGAGATAGGCCATCTGATTTCACTGGTAAAGGAAACTCCCATGTGAGTAAACTTTCCTTATGCCAGACATTAAGTGACTTACCCAGAGCCATATAATCCTTTGAATGTCAAAAGTAGGAGTTGATCCAAGGTTCCCAAAGCTCTGAACCCAGCTCTTTTTCCATGATGCCAAAGTGTCTCTTAGACAGTTTGTTTAAGTTCAGACTTTGTTTAAGCTGAAATTTCCCAAACTAACTCTTCTGTATAGACCCATCCGTTCATATTAATTGGAAATGCCATACCTCAAATGATATACTTTGGTTTCAGTATTTGGAAGATCTGGAATTTCAGTAGCCATAACCATTCACAATTCTTCTGTAATTTAGTGGACTTTTGAAAGTTACTGAGGCCTAATGGATGATGATGTTCTCCGAACTTTTGCAATGCCTATAAAATTCACTACCATGAATGAACTTGTCTTTTTAGCTTGGTAGGATCGTAGGATCACAGATGGATTGCTGCAAAAAAAAATGGACATCATCTAGTACAGCTTTTCACTATTTGTAGGAGTAAAGGGGCTCACAGGTCTTAAGTAACTTCTTAAATTTTGCAGAGGTAGCAATAGAACTGGAATTTGAACTCATATCCTCTGGCTCCAGTGCTTATTCCATTGCCATATCAAGGTCACCTACAGAATATGATGAATTATAAAGTAAGATTTTAGTGAGAACATCTAACATGAATCATATCTAAAAACTCCTGAGACCCAGCTATGAATATACAAGCTAAAAGAATTACCTTTAAAATCTGGTTGGATCTAAAGGAAGCTTGCCTTGCTATAGGACTAATAGAACAAAAATGCTTCTTTTTGTATCCTGGGAGTTTAGCATTGTGCTTAATACATAGTAGGTGCTTAGCAGATGTTTATTGGCTGACTGATGATAGATTAATTCTTAAAGTAGTGGGTGGAGTCAAGATAGTGGAGTAAAAGCAAGGACCTGCTAGAGCTCTCTCCCTAAACCCCTCAAAGAAACATACAAAATGACTCTAAACAAATTATAGAGTAGCAGAAATCACAAAATGATAGAGTGAAACAAATTTACAGCCCAAGAAATCTGAAAGATCAACAGTAAGGGTCTATTGCATCAGGCTGGCAGCAGAGTACAGTTCAGCATGAGCCACTCTAGCCTGGACAGAGCTGGAGCAGAAGACATAGGGGACTGAATTGCAGGTGGCTGTTATTTCAATCCACATATGCTAAGGACAGCTTCAAAGGTCAGTGGGAAGGGATTCTCACCTGGTTGAGAGGGGAGCTTGGTTCACTTCAACCCTCGTCCCAGCCCTAGGGCAGCCACAGCCACTGCTGAAGCAGCTAATGACTTTATGAGAAATCAAGAAATTATAAAACAAAACCAAAGGAATGGAAAAAATAGAAGACAATGGGAAATATCTCATTGGATAAACGACAGACCTGGAAAATGGATCCAGGAAAGATAATTTAAAAATTATCTACCTGAAAGTCATAATCAAAAAAAGAGCCTAGACATCACCTTTCAAGAAATTATCAAGGAAAACTGCCTTGATATTCTAGAATCAGAGGGTAAAGTAGAAATGGAAAAAAAAAATCCACCAACTACCTCCTGAAAGAGATCTTGAAAGGAAAAGTCCTAGAAACATTGTAACCTAATTCCAGAGTTCCCAGGTCAAGGAGAAAATATTACAAGCAGCCAGAAAGAAAAAATTCAAGTGTTGTGAAAACACAATCAAGATAACACAAGATTTAGCAGCTTCTACTCTAAGGAATCAGAAGACTTGAAATATGATATTACAGGGGAGAGAGGATTAAAACTAAGAATCATCTACCCAGCAAAACTGAGTATAATACTTCAGGGGAAAAAATGGAACTTCAATAAAATAGAAGACTTCCAAGCATTCTTGTTGAAAAGACCAGAGTTGAATAGAAAATCTGACTTTCAAATACAAGAATCAAGAAAAGCATGAAACAGTAAAAAGCAAAGAGAAACCACAAGGAATTTTTTAAAGTTCAACTGTTTACACGGAAAGGTGATATTTGTAAGTCATGAGATCTTTCTCAGTATTAGGATAGTTGTAGGGAATACACACATGCACACACACACATATACATACACACACATATATATGCATATGTCTATATGTCTATATGTGTGTGTACACATATGTATACACACACCATATATGTATGTATGTGTGTATCTATATACATATATACATGTATTACATATTATATTATATATGAATATAAAAATAATATGTATTACATTATATTATATACTACATATAATATATCATAGTATATTATATATTATATATATGTATATTCAGTGAAAGAGGGAGAGTCAGAGGGCAATGAATATGAAGTGATGATATCTAAAAAAGAAAATTAAGGAAAATTAGGAAATATACTAGGAATATACTAGGAAAGTAGTGGGGAAGGAGATGAGGGAGGGGGGAATAATAGAGGGACAGCAGATTGGTAGAAGGGATAATCAGAAGCAAACACTTTTGCAGAGGGTCAGGTCAAAGGAGAGAATAGAATAAATGGAGGGCAGGACAGGATAGAGGAAAATATAGTCTTTCCCAACATGATTGTTATGGAAATGTTTTATATGACTATACATGTATAACTTATATCTAATTGCTTGCCTTCTCAATGAAGGTGGATGGGGAGAAGGGAAGGGAGAGAATGTGGAACTCAAAGTTTTAAAATGAATGTTAAAAATTGTTTTTACATGCTACTAGGAAATAAGGTATAGGCATAAGACATATAGGCAATGGGGTATAGAAATCAATCTTACCTTACAGGAAAATAGAAGTGAAGGGAATAAGAGGGATGAGGGGTAATAGAAGAGAGGGCAGATTGGAGGAAGTGGTAATCAGAATACAAGCTGTTCTGGGGTGGGGTAGGGGTGAGATGGGGAGAAAATTTCAAATTCAAAATTTTGTGGAAATGAAAGTTGAAAACTGAAAATAAATTAATTTTCAAAAGTCTTAAAGTAGTTCTATATAATGTTTTACTTCTTACTTCTGTTCTTGGACATGTTTTGGGTGGAGGGGGATATGGACTAAGTAATTTCATGAATATGCATGCAGAATAGTTCATGCAGGTTACTTTGGTGCCTTATTTTAAGAAGATGTGGAATAAAAATAATTATGATGAGGAAGATCAACAGCTAGAGGTAGAAATGGCTGAAAACAACTTTCTGTTCTGGTGAACTGTTGATGCTCAAATAATTTTTGAAACTTTTAGAAAGTTACTAGAAAGCTTCCTTTGTCATTAGTAAAATCTGGCATCAAATCCCACCTCTTACACATGCTGTGTAACCCTGGGGAAGTCACTTAATATCTTAGTGCTTTGGTCAACTCTCAAATACTACAAAGTTGTGGAGAAGGTCCTGACCTGCATTAGTACTGGGAGTTTCCTTCCTTGAGGGTTTCCTAATTCAATGAAATCACAGGTTCAGTCCTTATCCCTATCCTCTGGAAAGACTGAAAAGGCTTATATTCTTTTAGAATTCACATCAGATAAAACAACTTTTGGAAGGTTTTTTTTTTTTAAGTCTTTGGTTCCAACCAAATATCTATCAGATCATAAAATATTTATGTCTGGTATATGTCATTATATTTGTGAATGACTACGTGGATGATGGGTTATGTCTTGACTTGGACATGAGTTGAATTTAAGTGAGGAAGAGTGGCACAAGGTCATTAATCTAACTCTGTCTTCCAGAGTCACTGGAGTGCAGTGGCAAAGCAAAAGTCATGATAAATGGTTATGGCCCTGGTTGCAGTGGATAACCATGCTCTAAACTCTCCATAGAATTATGTGCCCCCGTCAAAGAATGTACTGTATTCCATGAGGAAAACAGAATTGTTGTAGCACAAGGGAAATGTGAGCAATACAAATCCAGAGACATCTCCATCCCAAATATTCTAGCAGACTACTTGTGCCCAACTTTATGGTAGAGCCCTCTGAACTCATATTCAACTACTTGTTCTTAGCTGAACACACTGAACCCTGACCCCAATATCATGGTCCTCCACAAATGAAGGATGACCAACAACATGGATCCATGTTCTCAACACATAGGCAACTCCCAGGGGGGAAATGCCTTGTCCCTTTAAACATTGTCAGGTCATTTTGTCACAATTGAGCCCTACAGCATCCCTATGAGACACTATTATTATTTTCTCCATTTTAGAGATGGAGAAAATGAGTCAGAGAGAGGTTGGGTAAACCATAACCAAATAGCTAAAACACAAGGCAATGATGGACCTGAGATTTTCCACATTTCAAGTCCATCAGTACTTCATCTATTAGAACATAATAACTGATGGATATGATAGCTGTATAGATGAACCATAGTTAGAAGAAACACAATATGGATATTGCTTAGTATATCTTCAATTCAATTCAAAAGCAAAATTGTTTTTTCCCCCCAGAATGGCATAATCTCCTTGCTTGGGATTCAATTCAGTAAACATTTATTAGATGTTTACTACATGCCAGGTATTATACTAAGTGCTGGTTGTATAGATAGGATAAAAAAAGATACTTCCTGTGCTCAAGGAGTTTATTATCTAATAAGGAGAAGGGAGGAGGGATGGTGGGCAAGAGGACCAGATCTACTAATGAAAAGTAGAGAGTTGAGAGTAGTTAGGGAACTTTTAGGTGAGAAAATAAATAGTGATAAAATTAGTAAGTGGTAGTGGTTATGAGACAGTAAAATATTTTATCAATTCAGTAAAAAATTAAAATATTGGACATTTTGTAGACAGAACAATCCATTAGTGGACAAATGTTCTTTTTTCATCTAATCATTTCAGCAGATTGTTGTAGAAATATAAGGATGAAAAATGAATGGCATACAATAAATATTGTGCTTTAGAAATCAAAGGAGAAAAAGAGTGGTTAGGTAACACATTTTAAAGTTTGTAAAGCACTTTTATTTTTACATATTTTATTTCATTGGATCCTTCACAATGATTGTGGAAGATAGATGCTACTATTCATTTTACAGATTTTTCAGATTCCCCAGGGTCATATTTCTGAGGCAAATTTTGGACTCAGGTCTTCTTAATTGCAAGTACAGAACTCTATGTACTTTGCTACCTAGCTAACTTACTGGCTTGAAGCCACCAAGATTGGTTTTATGGAGGACTTAAGCTTAGCTTTTGGGGTTTTTAAGCTCAATTTAACTAATAGGTAGGATTTTCATAGGTCAAAAAGGAGAAATATGAGCATGTCCACCAGGAGGAGCAACACAAGGTCCAGTTCCTTTTTCTTGTCAAAGAATTCAGTTACTTCCTAGATAAAGTAGAACAGAGACTCAAGATCAATGAGTATGTTGATGCCTGAAGGGACCCTCAGTATATCAGACAGTATTTGAATGATTTATGGATGGATAGCAACCCTGCAGATAGCTCAACTGACCGAGTTTTAATTCTGAATAAAAGACAATTAAAAACAAAAAAAAAAATCAGTCCAAAAGCAAAGTCTAATTCTTTGTTCATGGTTTTTACCTCACAAGGGGATACAGTATGAACAAAGAGAGAGTGAAACAGCTAGTCAGCCAAATATATCCAGATAAACAATGTCTTGGACTCACAGCATGTAAGTTAGATGTAAGAGGCATTCCATTGGGACCACTAAAGCAAGCCTCCTCTATGCTGATAATGGGAACCTGCAAAAGTGAACAGCATTAGCTGAATTCCTTGACTGTTCTATATGGAACTAGGTTAATCTTTTTACAAAAGGAGACTTTTGAAGAGCAATCTATAGTAGGTAACACTTGGAAAACCCAGCTAATTTTAGGTTCTCTATGACCTTGCTTATAAACACAACTACATATTGCTGAATTCTGATTTTAGAACATACACTTTTTTGCCCAGTAACTTTGATGAGACTCATGTCAGGATACAGATCATACAAGTATCTGTATCAGAAAAGTGCAATTGGGTGTTTTTTCTTACTGCCTTTGCAGGATTTTATTTGTTCTCCTATTCCCGATGGTTCAGAAGAACAAATCAGTGAGTCCATCCAATTGGTGTTTAACCCTGGGCTTTAATTAAAAGTGGCATGGTGTAACACTGGCTATGTGTGGATGTAACGTAGCAGTAAGGCTCCAAGAGACCCGACTGGGAAAGTCTCCTCGTATGATTATGTCTTTGCAAGTTCACTTTTTTTTTTTTGGATAACATCTCATTTTATGGCATAATTAACATCTCTTCTTGTTGGGTGACATTTACATTCAGCTGCTGAGTTTTGAAAATTCAAATGCACCTCCTATCAACTTTATCTCTCTGCCACATACTCTCTTTTCCTTCTCTTTGAATTTTTCTTGTGTGTGTGTGAAGAGTTAAGTGAAGTCATCAAGTATGGATTAAATGCTTAGTATATACTCAGCATTTTGTTAGGTGCTGCAAATATAAAGAAATGCAAAAGGAGTTCTTGCACTCAAGGAGCTCACAATTAAAAATGTAAGAGTGAATATGCAAAAAAAAATTATGGCTATACAAAGTGTCCAAAAAGCCTTAGCTTTAAGCTTAAAAGTTTAAATACATTTAATAAACTAAAATTGTGCTAAGATTTTTAGAGATATTTAGAGAGATTTTTAGAGAGATTTAGAGATAATCACCCAAGGGAAGTAATTGGTATTGAAGTAGAACAGGAAAGGCTTCTTGCAGAAGGTAAGATTTTAGCCAGGACTTAAAGCAAGCCAGAGAAGACAGAAAGCAGACAAGAAGATAATGTATTACTGGAATAGAGTACATACAAAGAATGAAATGCAGAGCTGGGAAATGGAGTATCTTGTGCCAGGAGCAGTAAAAAGGCCATTGTTGTTGAAATATAGAGCATGTGTGAGATGAAGAAGGTTGGAGTCAAAGCTTAGTCCTTATATAACCTCTTCTCCAAGAAGATGCCTAGAAATTACAGAGATATTCTGGTGAAGTATAAAGAAAACTGGCCTTGGAACTGGGTTCAGGTCTCACCTACAACATCATGGCTGTGTGGCCCTTGGCCAACATCTCTGTGTAACTTTAGGTATCTACCTATGCTGGGAAAGGGAGGTTCCTAAGCCAGAAAATTCCATATAACAGTGAAATCACAGGTCCAAGTCTTTTCCTACCCTACATTTGTATTCTTCTGAGAACTCACTAAAATTCAAAGTCTATATATGTGTGCATATATTGCTCGATGTATATGTAGAGAAGCTATAATTATATCTGTACCTGAATTTTTAAAGTTGTTTAAGCCATAAGTAATATTTTTATTATTATAGTTACTTAATTTATAGCTGCTTAAGATCACTGAAAATTGTCCACCATAGCTCAGAATCATATTGCAATATATATCTAAAAAGCATCACTTGACCATGCCTCTTTGGTTATTGATATATAGATCAAGTGATATATCTATATCTACATAGATATAGATATCATCTATATTTACACATATGCTATATTGTATGATATAATATATTGATGCGTATTTTACATATGTTATATAGGAATAATTAGATAAGATAGATTCTTTCTTATAATGGGCCTCAAACTTCAAAAACATATGAATTCACTATTCACTACTTATTTACCAGTTATGAAGTTCACTTGACTAACTACAAGAATGCTGATGATCAAACCCCAGCATGAGTGGATGTCTTGACATGATATGAAATGTCCTCAGCTTATTTATGCACATATGGACCACCTTCTCTTGTCCAGCACTAAGAGGAGATCATCTTATGACCACTTAGTCAACAGAGAGGACCATTTTCTTGCCTACCCATGCTAATGTATCATTTCTGGCCCTCCGGGAGGGTCAAAAGCAAGGTCTATCAACCAATAAGACTCTGCATTTTACTTTGCCTCTTCTGAGTGTCTAGGTATTAAGCTGGAGTCATCTCAGATCATGTGGAAGATCTAAGGTCCCATACATTGAAGGAGTGCAGTTCCTTTAAGAAATGATTATTTGTTTGAACCTCTGCCTCAGTGGTTTTTCTTGCATCTTAAACAATTTTGGATACCACATCAAGTAGGAGATAACAGAGATCAGATATCCTGTATTTGCCTACCACATGGGTGGGAGTAACCTCTTTTAACTTACTATGGAGACAGAACTGGCTGCATCTGTAAATCTGCCTGATAGAGACACAGTAGTTTCTTTTTTGATAGTTTCTAGGAATAAAGGTTTTGGGTACTATGGACTAAGCTTGGTGGGGGACATAATGCCTTCTCCTTCCCACAAGCCCTGTAAAACCCATGGTCTTTTTTGATTGTCTTTTTAAATTCAAGATGCAGAGAGTCAGGATGTAGACCTGGGAGTTCTAGTTCCATATCTTAGCTCTAGATGTTTTTTCTGGCTATCTCCCATTCCCAGAATATTATCCTCCTCACTTCCATCTCCACAGTTCCTTGATTCTTTTAAATCAGTTTAAAACCTTCTTTCTATAAGAAGTCTTTTTAAATTTTCATTTGGGGAGGAGGGAGGGTGGCACCAAGATGGTGGAGTAAAAGCAGTGACTTGCTTGAACTCTCCCCCCAAACTCTCCAAATAACTGTAAAAATGACTCTAAATAAATTCTAGAGTAGTAGAACCCACAAAATGACAGAGCAAAACAGATTTCCAGCCCAAGACAACCTGCAAGGGAAACAGGAAAAGTCTGTTACATAGGGCAGGAAGATGAACACAGTTCAACATGGGCTGTGCTGGCACATATGGTACCTGAGTAGGCCTCAGGGCACTGAATCACAGGCATCTGCAGCAATTTTCAGACTTCTCACCCCTAAAATACCAAGGACAAATTCAAAGGTCAATAAGAAAAGCCTCTTGGACCTGTGTGAGAGAAGAGTGAGGTCTGGCCCCAGCCCCAGGGCAGTAGAGCTGGCAGTGGACACAGCAGCAGTAGTAGCTGTGTCTGGAGCTCTAGGCCCAAAGATTGTGGGTGTATCAAGTGACTGATCAGAGAAGGATGGCAGGGATCTCTTTGCTGGTACTGAGGCAGGATTCTTTTGCTTTGCCCTGTTTGGATCTGGGTTGCAAGCCTGGGTGGTGGTCGTGGGGTAAGAAGGAGCACTCGAGTGGCAGAGCTTGTGGCAGTGGTGGACAAGGAATCCTTCTCACAGTTCCAAGGCAGAAAAGAATGCTTGAGGTCACTCACAAATCAGGGCACAAACAAGGAAAGGAGTAAACACCTCTCCTTTGATCATACAAACATGGAAGAACTAGAAGTATCTCTAAAAACAGCTGCAAAAAATCCCTAACGCTTGGAACAGTATACCTCCACCTCACTGAAAGCAAAGACCTAACTTGACAAAGAACTCAAAAGTCAAGTAATTGGCTGGGAAAATGAGCAAAGGGAATAAAAATAAATAGACTATAGATTCTTTCTTTCTCAGTGAAAAGGCATTTTCTTATATCATTAGTGACAAGGAAGATCAAAACAAGCAACCAGAAGAAGACAATGAAGTCAAAGGTCTAATATCCAAAGTCTCCAAGTAAAATATGAATCGGTCTCTGGCCATAGAAGAGCTCAAAACAGATTTTGAAAATCAAGTAAGGGAAGCAGAGGAAAAATTGGGGAGAGAAATGTAATTGATGCAAGAAAATCATGAAAATTGACTCAACAACTTGTTAAGGAGACTAAAAAATGTTGAACAAAAAAACACTTTAAAAATAGACTAACCCAAATGGCAAAAGAGGTACAAAAAGCCAATGAGGAGAAGATTGCCTTAAAAAGCAGAATTGACCAAGTGGAAAAGGAAGTCCAAAAGCTCACTGAAGAAAATAATTTCTTAAAAATTAGAATGGAACAAATGGAAGTTAATGACTTTATGAGAGATCAGGAAATTATAAAACAAAATCAAAAGAATAGAATGGAAAAATTGAATACATCATGAAGTATCTCACCGAAAAAAAAAAACAGCTGACCTGGAAAATAGATCTAGGAGAGACAATTTAAAAATTATCGGACTACCTGAAAGCCATGATCAAAAAAGAGCCTCGAGGCAGAGTCAAGAAGGGGAAGTGAGAGTATGGACTCTCTTAGCTCTACCACAAATTCCTTCAGATACCTCTAAAAAAGAAAATCTGAAAACATTTTAGTGTGACAGAATCCACTAGGAGATGGAGTGTGACAGATCTCCAGCCCAGGACAGCCCAGAAGTTTGACAGGGCTGGGGGAGAGCAGAGCATACAGGCTGTACCAGTGCAGACCCTGCCATAGCAAAGTCAAACAGGAACCTACAGGTAGCCTGAAGCAGAAGCAGCAGTGAGGATTCTCAAACATATCAGCATAGGGTAGGAGTCCAGTGGAAATGAGTGAGAGCAGTGCAGGATCCCTGGTAACTGCGGCAGCTGCTCCTGAGACTATCAACATGCAGATTAAGTGCTTGTAAATCACCTTCTTGAACTTCTAGGAGCCAAGATGGTGTAGTGATCTGTAAATGCTCATACTCTCCCCTTGTGGATTTTGAATAACCCAGAGAATATTTCCCCAGGAAAAATCCTGGAATAGTGGGATCAGCTGAAGGGGTAAACAGTCTCTCAGACTGAGAAGCTAGGAAAATCATCAAGAGGAAACCATTTTGCTGTGGCTTAAGGGGACAGCCCCATCTCAGCCAATCAGGAGGAGATCCTGAGCCCTAAGGGAGTGGAGTCTATAAGGGCCAACACCAGGACCCCAAGCATCCCTCAGCACAGCCAGGGTAATCGGGAAGACACTAGTACAGATGGGGTCCCACTAACTTCTGACCTTGCCTGTGCTCTAGCTCAGGGAGACTTTCTGTGGCCAGACCACTCTGCCTCCATACCTCACCCAGCAAGCTCCAGGGTAACTCTGGGGAAACTCAGAAAGACTTCACTTGGACTGTACCTTGGCACACCAGTCAGTTCAGCACCAAGTAAGGTGCAGCATTCTAGCTTCTAGCTGAAAGAACCAGTGGCCACAACAAACAAAACCTCAAGTTCTCAGCATAAGAACCATGGGACAGAGTCCTCCTGTGCTCCAGAAGCAGAGTTATAATTGAAAAGTCAGGAAAAAGGCAATCATGAGCAAGAAGCAAACCAGAAAAGAGCATAAAATCTTACTATGGGAATAAAGATCAGAATATGAATACAGAAGAGGTCAACATTGAGACTGTACTCACATCTGAAACCTCAGAAGGGAATATGGACTGGTCTCAAGCCCAAAGGACATTCTTGGAAGAGCTCAAGAAGAGCTTTAAAAGCCAAATTAGAGAATGAAGAAGAAAAAAAATGATTGATTTTCAAAATAAGAAAAAAGAATTCACTGAAGAGAACAGCTCCTTTAAAAAGAAAATTGGACTAATGGAAAAGGAAGTACAAAACCTAAGTGGAGAAAATAGTTCATTAAAAGGAACAATTGAACAAATGAAGAAGGAGATGCAAAGATAAGTGAAGAAAACAATCTATTAAAATCAGAATTGGGGAAGTAGAAGCTAATGACTATATGAGACATTAAGAATCAGTCAAACAGAATGTAAAGAAGGAAAAAAAAAACAGAAGACAAAGCACAATATCTCATTGGAAAAACAGCTGACCTGGAAAATAGATCTAAGAGAGAAAATCTAAGAATGATTGGTCTACTGGAAAACCACAATGAAAGAAAGAGCCTAGACAATATCTTCCAATAAATCATCAATGAAAACTGCCCTGAGATTCTGGATTCAGATGGCAAAATTGTCATCAAAAAATCCACCTATCACTTCCTGAATGAGATCCCAAACTGAAAACAGCAAGGAATATTGTTGCCAAACTCTAGAACTATGAAGTTAAGGAGGAAATACTTCAAGCAGTCAGAAATAAGCAATTCAAATATTGAGGAACTACAGTCAGGATTACACAGTACCTGGAAGCTTCTAAATTAAAAGATCTGAGGGTTTGGAACATGATATACAATAAGGCAAAGGAGCTTGGACTACAATCAAGGATCAATTACCCAGAAAAACTGAGCATAATATTTCAGGCAAGAAGATGGATATTCAATGAAATAAGGGATTTCCAGACCTTCCTGATGAAAGTTCAAGAGTTCAATAGAAAATTTGATCTTCAGATAAAAGTCTCAAGAGAGACATAAAAAGGTAAATGGTGAAAAAAAAGCCACAACACCTTGTTATTCAATATGGACAATCTGTTTACATCCCTGTAATGGATGATGACACTTGTTAATCTTGAGAGCTGTATATTTATTAAGTTATTTAAAAGGGACATACTTAGATAGAGGGAGTGGGGATGAATTAATTTATGTGATGATAAAAAATGTGATTCAAGGGTGTGAAGGTACTATAATGGGACATATGAAAAGGAGGATGAAGAAAAAGGTAAATTACATTACAGGAGGGGGCACAAAAACATTGTAGTAGAGAGAAGGAGGGGAGGGAGATGAGCACTGTTTGATATTTACTCTCATCTGATTTGATTCAAGGAGGAAACAAAAAAAAAAACTTAGTTAAATATAGAAGTCTAATTTGCCCTATAGGCAGTAGGAGGGGAAAGGAGAAAGAAAAGGGAGAGGAGGTTAAAAGGGAGGGAAGAAGCAGTAAGGGAAATGGAGAATAAAAGGGAGGGGGGCTGATGGGAGGAAGGGAAGACTGAGGGAGGTGGTGCCCAAAAATTAAAACTCTATTGTAGAAAGGAAGGGAGAAATAAAAGAATAAATGGGGGAAATAGGATGGAGAGAAAGATACAGATAGTAAGCATAACTGTGAATGTGAATGGGATGAACTCTCCTATAAAATGGAGGCAGATAGCAAAATGGATTAAAAACCAGAATCCAACAATATGGTGTTTACAAGAAACACATTTGAAAGAGGGGATTGCACACAGAGTAAATATATGGAGCAGAATACATTATGCTTCAGCTGAGGTAATAAAATGCCATAGAAAGATAGACAAAAATTAATTGGAAACTAAATAATCTAATCCTAAAGAATGAGTGGGTAAAACAACAAATCACAGAGACAATCAATAACTTCAAGAGAATGACAATAATGAGACAACCTACCATAACATATGGAATACTGCAAAAGAGTTCTTAGGGGAAGCTATATATCATCATCTATATCTATATCTATGTCTATGTCTATATCTATCTATTTATCTATATTTAAATCATTTTATATCATATTTCATATCATTATATCATTAAATCAATGATGATTTAGTGGAAGACATTGTCAAATATTACAAAATTTAATCATAATATAAACAACTATATAAATCATTTTATATAAATAATGCAAATTTTATATCATTTATATCATGCCTACATGAATAAAGTAAAGAGATCAATGAATTGTACATACAGCTGAAAAATCTAGAAAAGAACTAATTGAAAATTCCCAAGTAAATACCAAATTAGAAATACTGAAAATCAAAGGAGAGATTAATAAAATTGAAATGAAGAAAACTGTTGAACTAATAAATTAAACAAAGAGTTGGTTGCAAGAAAAAAACAATGAAGTTGGTAAACCTTTGGTCAATTTGATTTAAAAAAATAGAAAACCAAATTACCAATATAAAAAAGAGATAAGGGTGAATTCACCTTCAACAAGGAGGAAATTAAAACAATAATTAGAAATTACTTTGTCCAACTGTATGCTTATAAATTTGATGATCGAAATGAGATGGATGAATATTTTAAAAAATATAAATAGATCAGACTAATAGAGGAATTCGAATACTTAAATAACCCCATCTCAGAAAAAGAAATGGAACAAGCCATCAATGAACTCCCTAGGAAAAAAAAAAATCTCCCGGGCCTGATGGATTCACAAGTGAATTCTATCAAACACTCAAAGAGCAGTTAATTCTAATACTATATATAGACTATTTGGGAAAATTTGTGAAGGAGTCCTACCAGACTCTTTTTATGATACAAATATGATGATGATACCTAAACCAGGAAGAGCCAAAACAGAGAAAGAAAATTATAGACCAATTTCTCTAATGAATACAGATGCAAAAATTTTAAATAAGATAATAGAAGAAATAATACACCAAGTTATCATGAGAATAATACATTTTGATCTGGTAGGATTTATACCAGAAAGTCAGGGTTAGTTCAATATTAGGAAAAATATCAGTATAATTGATCATATCAACAACAAAACTAACTGAAACCATATGATTCTCAATAGACACAGAAAAAGCTTTTGACAAAATATAACACTTTCGACTGAGAACACTGGAGAGCTTAGGAACAAATGGAGTCTTCCTTAAAATAAAAAGCAGTATGTACCTAAAACCATTAGCAAGTAATATATGCAATGAAGATAAGCTAGATGCATCTCCAATAAGATTAGGGGTGAAACAAAAATGTCCATTATCACCACTGTTATGCAATATGGTACCAGAAATGTTAACTTTAGCAATAAGAGAAGAAAAAGGAATCGAAGGAATTAGAGCAGGCAAAGAAGAAACTAAATTAGCAATCTTTGAAGATGATATGATTATATTCTTAAAGAATCCTAGAGGATCAAGTAAAAAGACTACTTGAAATAATAAACCACTTTGGCAAAGTTTCAGGTTATAAAATAAACCCATATAAATCATCTGTATTTCTATGTACAACTAATGATGCCCAACAGCAAGAAATAGAAAGAGAAGTCTCATTTAAAGCTACAGAAGACACAATAAAGTATCTGGGAGTCTACCTGCCAAAACAAACCCAATGACTATATGAACGCAATTAGAAAACTCTTTTCACACAAAGTCAGATCTAAGTAAGTGGAAAAACACAGTTGCTTGTGCATAGGCCAACCTAATAAAATAAAAATGAAAATTACACCTAATTTTATTTACTTATTCAGTGTCATACCAATTAAACTACCACACCATTATTTCTAGAGCTAGAAAACTAATGTCAAAACACACCTGGAAGAAAAAAGTGTTCAGAATATTAAGGGAATTAATGAAAAATGACAGGGAAAGTGGCCTAGCCCTACCAGATCTCAAATTGTATTATAAAGCAGCAACCACTTATTACTCGCTAAGAAATAGAGGGGTAGATCAGTGGAATAGGTTAGGGACTCAAGACACAAGAGTTAATGAATATAGGAGTCTATTGTTTGATAAATCCAAGGGCTCCAGCTTATGGGATAAGAACTCACTGTTTGACAAAACTGCTGGGAAAACTACATAACAGTGTGACAGAAACTGGACATACACCAATGCCTGACCATGAGGATAATGTCCAAGTGGATAGATGATCTAGGTATAAAGGCTGACACTTTAAACAAATCGGGGGCAGGGGGAAGGAATAGTATATTTGTCAGATTTATGGAGAATGGAAAAATTTATGACCAAACAAAAGATAGAGAACATTACAAAGTATAAAATTAATAATTTTAATTACTTTTAATGGAAAAAATTTTGCACAAATAAACTAAATACAACCAATATTAGGAAGGAAAAAGAAAAGTGGGAAAGAATTTTTGTAATTAGCGTCTGTGAGAAAAGCCTCATTTCTAAAATATAAAGAGAGATGAGTCAAATTTATAAGAATAGATGTCATTCTTGAATTGATAAATGGTCAAAGGATATGAACAAGCAGTTTTTAGAGGAAGAAATTAAGACTATCTATGAAAAAAATGATCTAAATAATTATTGATTAGAGAGATGCAAATCAAAACAACTCTGAGGTAACACATCACACCTGTCAGATTGACTAAAATGACAAACAGGAATACAATGAATGTTGGACAAGATATGGGAAACTTGGAACACTAATTCTTTGTTGGTGGAGCTGTGAGCTGATCCAATCTTTCTGGAGAGCAATTTGGGTCTATGCCCAAAGGGCTACAAAAATATGCATACATTTTGACCCAGCAATGTTGCTTCTAGGTCTGTATTCCAAAGAGATCATACAAATGGGAAAAGGTCACACATGTATAAAAATGTGCATAAGAGCTTTCTTTGTGTTGGCCAAGAATTGGAAGTCTAGGGAATATCCATCAGTTGGGGAATGGCTGAACAAATTGTAGTCTATGAATGAAATGGAATACTATGTGCTATAAGAAATGATGAACAGGAGGTCTTCAGAGAGGCCTGGCAGGACTTAAATGAAATGATACTGAGTGAAATGAGCAGAACCAGAATATTGTACACAGTAACAAGCACAGCATACGAAGACTGTTTTTGATAGACTTAACCCTTCACAGCATTATAAGGACATAAAACATTCCCAAATGACTTTTGAGTCAAAATGCCATCCACATCCAGAGAAAGAACTATGGAATTGGAATGCAGAATGAGGTAGACTATGTTCACTTGTGTTATGTTTTGTTTTGGTTTCTCTCATGGTTTCTCCCACTCATTTTAATTTTTCTATGTAACATGGCTACCATGAAAGTGTGTTTAATAAGAATACATATGTAGAACCATTATAAGATTACATGACATATTATGGAAGGAGCAGGGACAGAGGGGGAGAAAATGTAAGACTTATGGAAGTGATTGTTGAAAACTGCAAACAGATTAATTAATTAACTGATTTTTTAAAAAGAACCTAGAAATCAACTCTTAAGAAATTATCAAGGAAAACTGCCCTGATATTCTAGAAATACAGGGTAATTTAGATATTGAAAGAATCCACTGATTTCCTCTTGAAAGAGATTCCAAAAGGAAAACTCCTAGGAATATTGTAGCCAAATTCCAGAGCCCCCAGGTCAAGGAGAAAATATCACAAGCAGCCAGAAAGAAACAATTTGAGTAATGTTGAAACAAAATCAGGATAACATAAGATCTAGCAGTTTCTACATTCAGGGACTGGAGGGCTTGGAATATGCTATTCCAGAGGTCAAAGGAGCTAGGATTAAAACCAAGAACCACCTACATAGTAAAATTTAGTATAATCCTTTAGGGAAAAAATGGATATTCAATGAAATAGAAGCCTTTCAAGCATTCTTGATGAAAAGACCAGAGTTGAATAGAAAATTTGCCTTTTAAATTCAAGAATCAAGAGAAGCACGAAATGGTAAATCAGAAAGAGAAATCATGAGGGATTTACTAAAACTTTAGTGTTTACATTCTTACATGGAAAGGTAATATTTGTGCCTCAAGATTTTTCTCAGTATTAGGATAGTTGGAGGGAATATATATACATATATATGTATATATATATATATATATATATACACATAAATGTGTGTATATTCATACACACATGTATGTATATATATATACACATTTCCACACATCTATATATGTATGTAAAGAAAAAAGTTTTTACAATGGACGAGAAGACAGGGAAGGTGAATGGGAATGAACTAACCTTATTCTCATCACGTTTAACTTAAATAGTGAATAACATACATTCAATTGGTTATGAAAATCTATATTGCCCTACAGGACAGTAACAGGGAAGGGGATAAGAAGGAGCATGATAGAAGGGAGGGCAAATGGGAGGAGAGGGCAATCCAAAGCAAACACTTTAGAGGAGGGACAGGGTCAGAGCAAATAACAGAACAGATGTTTGGTGGGACAAGATGGAGGAAAATATAGTTAGTCTTCTCACAAAATGACTATTATGGAAGTATTTTACATGACCACACATGTATAATTTACATCAAATATCTTTCCTTCTCAATGGGTGTGGGTGGCACATGAGGAAGGGAGAGAATTTTGAGCTCAAAGTTTTAAAAATGAATATTAAAAATTTTTTTTACATGCAACTGGGAAGTAAACATGGAGGCAATGGGGTATAGAAATCTATCTTGCAGTAGAAGAAAATAGAGAGGAAGGGAATAAGGGAAAGGGTGGATGTGATAGAAGGGAGGGCAGATTGGGGAATGGGGTAATCACAATGCATGCCCTCTTGGAGTGGGGGGATAGTAGAGGTGGGGAGAATTTTTGGAACTCAAAATTTTATGGAAGTGAATGTTGAAAACTAAAAATAAATTAATAAACAATTTAAAACTTTTCATTAATTCTAATATCTTTACTCTTTTGATTATTTCTAACTTCTCTTCTCCTGTGCATAACTTGTTTGTACTTAGCTATTTGCAGATTCTTCCTCTCCCCAATGCATTTAGTACAGTATCTAGCACATAATAAATACTTAAATAGGTCTTTGTTAACTGACTGACTGATCATGGAGACCTTGGATCCGGGATCCCAGCCCAAAAGTTGAAACTAACTCAACAGGGAAGCCCTGAAAAGCCAGTGTCCCAGGAAACAAATTTATCTGTGCTTTGAATTTGGATCTTGGTGTGCTTAATACTATATAGGAACTGAATTAAACTGTTAACATAATTCCCTTTCCATCCCCAAGAGACTGAGATTTAGAGGGAGCTTATGCCCTGAAAGAATTGGGGGGAGGGGGATTATGTTTGCTGTTGCCATCCCTTTTAGGTAAACATTCCTTTATAAAAGATAATCTGACTGTTAAGTTATTAAAAGGAATTGGAATACTTAGACCCTTAAAACTGTAGGAAAATTGAGCTTGAGCCAGTGATAGAAATGAAATACCCCTAATTCAATTAAGGTTACCAGAGTGAAATATATCAGAATCTATTGGGGGCCAAAGAATCACTGTTATTCCTACTAAATCAAATACTGTTTGTATTAGGGGAAAAAAGATACATGCTCTCTCTGGTTCTGAATTGTCTAACATCTTGTAGAATTCTAAAGAATGGAAATGTTGGAAAACCACTCCATTTGCTTCCACCTTAATACTTTCCTTTATGAGTCATGCTCCTGTTGACTTAGTAACTTTTTTTGTTTCCTTTTGAAGTGTCTCATGGTGTCTACTTAAGTATTAAGGGAAATGTTTGTAATGCCTTCCTTTTCTAAAAAGGGACACTTCTTGTAAATTGGAGCTGTGAGTTCATTGGTCAAGGAAGTTTCTGGGTGAAAAACAAAACAAAACTAAATAATACACTCTTTCTCCCAATGCAGGTGAGCACTTCTCTTCAACTTAGTCTTGTAGAGTTGCTTAGAGCACTGAGAGTTTAAATGACCTGCCCAGAGTCACATAGGCACTATGTGCCAAAGAAGGACCAAAGCCAGGTCTTTCTGGCTTCAAGAGGAGCACTCCATCCAGTATGTAGCACAATCTCTCAATCACAGAAGATATAAAAATAAGATGAAATGGTGAGAAGAAAAGGAAAAAAAATACTTAGTAATCAATATTTGTCATGATATTTAAAATCAGGGCTGTTTCATTAGAATGAAATCATCCTAATAAATACAAGATTCCATTCTATTGATAGTGAGTCACTGGCCTTGGGGTGGACCAGAAATACAAATTTAGCCTCTTTATTACATTAATACTTCTGAGATGTACAGATTTCACATGATACCTCATTATTGCCTTTTATGTACATTGCATTGGTTGACCCCTCCAAATAAATGAGTAGGTCCTTTGAAGTATAGAAATGATTCTTAATATGGACAATTATTCCTTTACTAGACAGACAACTTTTGCTGTGTTATCACTTTAGACAATATTCACAGGACACTGAATACTTTCTCCCACTTTGTAAGAATCTGCTTAGAAGATTATTAGTACGGTGCTGACCTTCTTTATTCCCCCAAGTACCACATTATTTAGAGAGCTTTGATTCCAATTCACGTTTTTGAGCATTTTGTGCCTGAATCCAAACTAACCTTCTTGCTATTTTTAACACAAGCCACTCTATCTTCTTCAGTGTCTTTGCACAGTTGGTACCCCATTCCTGAAATGTACTCATTCATTCTTCACCTCCATCTCTTAAAACCTCTACTTTCCTTCAAAATACAGCTCAAATACCATCTTCTAAATGAGGTGTTTTTCCTGAACTCTCAGGCATTAATGCCTTTTTCTCACAAATTATCTTGGATTTGTTTGGAATATACTAATATATGTGTATTTTGTCTACCTTTGTAGAATATAAGATCCTTTTTGTCTTCTTTGTGTCCCCACAGTCTACCACAGTTACTGGTAAATAGTGCTTAATAAATGCTTATTGATTAATGTAAGCAAATGTTTGTTTGTTTCATGCTCAATTAAACTAGTTTCATTAATGGGAGCTTGTTTCATTGTTGCACAGATTCATGGAGTAATAGTGATAGTGCTTCTCAACTTAGTTCCTCTTGTTTTAAACTTAGATTACATATGAGGTCATTAATGGTATCTTGGTTGTTTTAATATATAGTTGTATCTTACTACAAAATGCAACTGAGAGATTACTGTAATATACCTTTTCTATTAATTACAAAATCATTTTCCTGTGTATTGTAGAATTTAGTACATCATAAAAGTTAAAACTGAAAGAAGGTGGCTCAAAAATATTTAGGTACAGCCTATCCTTTTATAGATGAGGAAACATAATCAGAGAATTGAGTTGACTTGTTTATGTCATAAGGCTAGTCAGTGGCAGAGATGCAGTTAGAATCCAGATTTCCTGGGCTCCAGTTTAGTAATCTTTTTCCTACTGCATACTCCTCAGATGGCTTTTAGAGAGTTGGTCTTTGGTATATACATTTAAAAGAAGGCAGACTAGATAGCCTCTGAGATCTCATTTGAAACGTTGTGATTTATATATTGTGATTTATTGCTCTATGTGAGCTAATTATCATCTTTGATGGCCCCAATTGCTAGACAGCACTCTGTTAAGGAAAAAAAAGGCATTCTGAAGAGAGCAAAAGAACTATACTAAAAAATCATCATTTGTCATCCCATAGAATTTGGCATTGAAGTTTGGAAGGCTTATTGTGCTGTTTACTGCTGATAAATCTACAAACACAGAACCTGTTATCTCTCTCTCAAATCCATCTTCTATATGCTGATTGATTTTTTGAAAAAAAGGTTTGGCCTGTACAAGCTTTGTCTTATCTAAATATGGCTTATTTGAGCACTAACTCTTGTGAAAAGCAGTTGGGAATACAGCTTTTATAAAGGTAGCTTGGGATCAATGTTAGACTTCATTTCTTTGGATCAAAGACATCTTTCCTTGGCAACATTAAAACAATCACATAGGCTTGTTACCATAATTAGGCATCTAAGATTTGATGAACAGCTGCTAAGTGGAGTAATGCCCATAATCTAGACATAGTTCAGAGTTATTTTTGTTTTCCTTTCTTATACATATGCCACTGAGTCTACCTGCTTTGTCATTCTTTACCATTAAGTCAACTTGCAATGAACATATAGTGTGTATGGACATTGCTTCCTCCCAAAGCAAAATATTATGTGATCAATATCTAATATTATTTGTCTTACTCTTTCTCATTGAGTAGATTATCCTACAATTGTACTGTTGTTATACTATGTCACCTTGTTTTTCAACTTACAGATGGTGAATAATATTTTCCTATAATTTGGGTGTGTTTGTTTCTTTTATAACAGCTCTACTCATGTTCAAATTTATACCTTCTTTAAAGTTGTTTCTTTGGCTACCAAAAATCAATAAAAATATTCACACTGTGGTTAATAGACTGGGATAAATGTTGGGAAAATCACTTAAATTTGTGTAGCACTTTATAGCTTGAAAAATATTTTCCTGTAATGATCTCATATCATTGCCTAGTAAAATCCTATTCCAATAATAATAATGAAAAAGGGAGCCAAGATGTTGGATTGGCATCATCCACCCAGCTGAACTCTTTCAATATTCCCCTCCAAACAACCTGAATACAGCACCTCAAATCAAATTTTGTATTTGCAGAGATAACAAAAAGTTGGAGTGAGATAATTTTCCTGCCCAAGAAAACTAAAGAAGTTGGCAGGAACAGTTATATCAGGATAGAGATCTCTCCAGAGCCCACACATGCAGCAGTGACAATGGCATCTGCTGAAGCAATATCAACTTTTTGAACTCTCAGCCCAGAGATGATCTGAAAGAGATCATAGGTGACATATTATTAGAACTGAGTGCAGCCAGTGATGAGTGGCAACTCTACTGCCCATATGCAGTTCTGAATCAAAATTCCAGGTTGGAGAGAAATGCTGGTGATGGGTCACAAAGGAAGAGGGGACCCTGGTCACAGTATCAAATCAGAGAAGAACTTAACACATGCAGTTGCAAGGAAGCAGGTTCTCTTTCTTGGGAAGGACCAGAGTGCAGACCACGAGAACAGTGACTACAGCTATCCAAGGGCAGTTATTTGGATATACCAAAAACTTGCAAGCTCCCAGTACTAGTCCTGGAAACAGAAACATGAGAAAGGCTGAAGCCTGGAATACTGACTCCCTACCTTCAGGTGAGCAAAACCTGACATTAACATAAAGTTCAAAGTTAAGAAATAGGCTGGAAAAATGAGCAAACAATAACATAAGAATCTGACTCTTAAAAGCTAACACAGTGTCAGGGAACACCAAGATATAAGCTCAAAAAAAGACAACAATGTGAAAACAGCTACAAAAAAGTCCTGAAGAAAAATGTAAGTTGGACCCATGACCAACATGAATTTCTTGAAGGGTTAAAGAAATAGATAAAAATGGTAGAGGAAAAATTGGTAAAAGAAAAGACAGTGATGCAAGAAAATTATGAAAGGAGAATTAGAAGCTTAGTAAAAGAAGCACAAAAATACTGAAGATATCACAACTTTAAAAATCAAAATTGGCCCAATGGTAAAAGAGGTACAAAAAGTCACCAAAGAAGGAAACTTCTTTAAAAGTAGAATGTTTCAAATTGAAAAGGAGGTACAAAAATTCCCTGAAGAAAATAATTCCTTAAAAATTAGAAGTGGCCAAGTGGAAGCTAATGACTTCATCAAGTAACAAGAGTCAAAAGAATGAAAAAATAGAAGAAAATGTGAAATATCTCATTAGAAAAACAATAGACCTGGAAAAAAGATTAAGGAGAGATAAGTTGAGAATTAACAGACTTCTTGAAAATCATGATCAAAGAAAGAACCTCATTGTCATATTTTAAAAATTGTCCATAAAAAAACTTTCCCAATATCTTAAATTCAGAGGGGAAAATAGAAACATAGAGAATCCACAGATAAGCTCCTGAAAGAGATCCCCAAATTAAACTCCCAGGAACACTGTAACCAAATTTCAGAGCTCCCAGATGAAAGAAAAAAATACTTAAAGTAGCCAACAAAACCCAATTCAAATATCATGGAGCCAGAGTCAGGATCACATAAGATTTAATGTGGGGAAGAGGAAAAATATGTACATTAGTGAATTGTTGGTGGGATCGTGAAGTGATTCAAAAATTGTGCAAAAAATTTGGAACTATACCTAAAGGGCTATAACACAGAGTCTAACCTTTCACCTGGCAATACTGCTGCTAGGTCTATATCCCAAAGAGATCAATGAAAAAGAGGAAAGAAAAGGTTATATATATATATATATATATATATATATATATATATATATATATATATATATATATATATATATATATATATATATATATATATAAACCAATTTATAGCAGCTTTTTCTGCGGTGTCAAAGAATTAGAAATTGAGATGTTGCTCATCAATTGGAGAATGCCTGAACAAGTTGTGACATATGATTGTAATCGAGTACTATTGTGAAATAAGAGATGCCAAGGAAGGTGGTTTTAGGAAAAAGAACATGTAAGACCCATATTAATTGATGAAGAGTGAAGTATGAAGAACTGGGAGATCACTGTGCACAGTAACAATGTTATAATGATGATCAGCTAAGAAAGACTTACTACTTTGATCAATATGATAACCTAAGACAATTCCAAAGAACTCAAGATGATAAAAAATGGGGAGAGAGAGAATTGTTTGCTTTCTCAGTGGCTGGGGTGGGGGGTATGATTGGATGAGAGAATTTTGAACTTAAAATTTAAAAATAAAAGTGCTAGAAACAATAATAATAACACTGATAATACTGTTATCTGGCATTTATATAGTGCCTTAAGTTTTGGAAAGTACTTTACAAATATCTTATTTTATCCTCCCAGCAACTGTGGAATATAGGTATTATTCTTTTCCCCATTTTATAGTTGAGAAAATTGGAGCTGACAGAAGTTAAGTGATTTCCTCTGGGTCACACATCTACAAGTGTCTTGAGGTCAGGTTTGAAACTCAAGTCTTTTTGATTTTGTCTAGTGCTCTATCCTCTGCACAACCTAGCTGCTCTCAATGTAGTTGTGTTGCCAGGAAGGTGGCCATAGGTTATTAAAAACTGTGGGATGCAAGGTGAACATAAGTTCTGACTGATCCTGACAATCCATTAGAGCTACATTCTGTTATTTGAGGACCAATCTAGCTAAGGAATGACCAAACCAATGATATTACAGTTGTATAGAGAATTAAAGAACACATTTGATTTAAGACAGTAGACATTCATTAAGTGTCTACTATGTGCAAGTATTTTTGATAAGTCTTGGAAAAGATGAAAAGTTTTGTTGAAACAAAGTTCTTACTTTGGAAACAGTTTTCAGCATAAAAGACGAATAAAATATTCCACCAAAAGCTCTAATAATAAGTTCATTAGAGAGTTACAAAGGAAAACATTAGGTGAGATCTGAATGTAAAATCAATAAATATTCATCTGTAGGGAAAGACTGTGCTATTGCCATCCAAAGACTAGTCTAGTTAAGTTTACGGAGGCTTGTTATCAAAATTTGACTACAAGATGATTTTTTTCAATTACAACAATTAATGAAAATTATCTCCAAAGATCTCGGTGGCTTGTAACATTTATCAAGTGTATACTATGCTTTTGGAATGGTGCTATGCACTGAGAACACAAAGAAAAGTCTTCTTTGAAAGGTTTTCCAGAATTTATCTGTGCTTTGAAGGGAGATAGGGAGCTCAGGAGGTAGAGATGAGGGCAGAGGTTGGGGGAAAGAAGTATTCCATGCATTTAAGACAGACAGCAAAATTCGTGGAATCAGAAGCCATCGTATCTCTTTTTGAATAACATTAAGGAAGCCAATGTCACTGGATAGCAGAGTATAAGGCTGGAAAGATGGGTAGGATACATGCTAAAAAAGGCTTTGACTATAGATAGCTTTGGTTACCTTGTCTGAAAACTGCCTGTTCATATCCTTTGACCATTTATCAATTGAGGAATGACTCTTGTCTCTATAAATTTGACTCAGCTTTCTATATATTTGTGAGATTAGGTCTTATTCAGAAAAACTTATTTTAATTTTTTTCGCAGTAATGATTTACTATGTATTTCCCTCCATCTTATTTTACCTCTGTCCTTCCACCTGTCCATTCTCAAGTGTTTTGCTTCAGACTTTTAACTCCCCTAATTCTCCCTCCCTTCTACCAGACCTCTCTTCTCTTAACCCCCTTTTCCTACTACTTTCTGTATGGTGAGAGAGATTTCTACACCCAATTGAGCGTGTATGTTATTTAGTTTTTGAGCTAATTTTGATGAGAGTAAGGTTCAGGTGCTCTACCCACTCTTCCTCTATATTCCCCCTACTGTAAAATGTTCTTCTATGCCTCTTTTGTGTCACATAATTTATCCTAGTATCTCTCTCTTTCCTATTTGTCCAGTTCATTCTTCTTTCTCACCCCTTAATTTTGTTTTCTTAGATAATCGTGCCATCATATTCAACTCACACTCATCCCTTTTGTCTACATACAGTCCTTTTAACTGCCATAATAATGAAAAAGGTTTTAGTTTTTATGAGTATCATTTTCCCTTACAGAAATGTTAATAATTTCATCTTATTGAATCCCTTATGCTTTATTTTTGTTTATCTTTTTATGCTTCTCTTGAGTCTTGTATTTGAAAGTCAAATCCTCTGTTGAGCTCTGGTCTTTTCATCAAAAATGTTTGGAAGTATTCTATTTTGTGGATATCAAAGGATTCTTGAAAGACTATACTCAGTTTTGCTGGGTAGGTGATGCTTGGATGTAATCCTAGCTCTTTTGCCCTCCAGAATATCTTATTCCAAGCCCTCAGACCCTTTAATAAAGAAACTGCTAAATCTTGTGTGGCTCCAGAATATTTGAATTGCCTCTTTTTGACTGCTTGCAGTATTTTCTCCTTGGCTCTGGAATTTGGCTGTAATATTGCTGAGTTTTTTTTTCAATTTGAGATCATTTTAAAGAAGTGATTGGGAGATTTTTTTCAATTTCTATTTGACCCTTTGGATCTAAAATTTTAGGGGAGTTTTCCTTAATAATTTCTTGAAAGATGATGTCTAGACTCTTTTTTATCAAGGCTTTCAGGTACCTCAACAATTCTTAAATTACCTCTTCAGGATCAATTTTCCAGGTTAGTTATTTTTCCAATAAGACATTTCATATTGTCTTCTTTTTTTCATTCTTCAAAATTTTTTTTTTGTTTCTTGATGTCTCTTAAAGTCATCAGCTTCCACTTGCTCAATTCTAACTTTTACAAAATGATTCTTTCACTGAGCTTTGTAACTCTTTTCCATTTGGCCAATTCTTTTTTAAGGAATTCTTTCTTTTAAGTGAATTTTTGGGCTTTTATTCTTCATGACTTACTCAGTCTGGTTTTGAAGATGCTACTTTATACAGTAATTTTTTATGCTTCTTTCACAAAACTGTTAATTCTTTTTTCATGATTTTCTTCCATCACTCTCATTTCTTTTTCCATTTTCTCCACTACCACTTTTATCTCGTTCTTAATCTCTTTCAGGAATTCTTGTTGGTATCATGCCCAATTCGTGTTTTTCCTTGAAACTTTGCCAGTAGATGTTTTCATCTTGTTGTCCTCTGATTTTGTCTCAATCACCTCTGTCACCTGTAGAAGCTTTTTATGGTGAAGATCTTATTTTTTTTCTCATTTTCCATCTTATTTCTTAACTTTGAATATTAAGTTAAAATTGGCATCTACTCATCTGGTGGTGGAGTGGCACTGTTTCAAGTGTCAGACTTTTTAACGACTCTGTTTTCAGTTCTAGGTTTTTTTTTTGTTTGTTTGTTTTGTTTTTGTTTTTTGTTTTTGGTGAGGGGGAGTTCCTAAGTTTTTCTTGCTTCCAAATATATGTGATTTTGGGAGAGGTGTTTTCATTGCTCTCCTATTCCGTGCTCTAGTGTTTACCCAGGAATGACCTGTTATCCCCTGTTACTGCAGTCATTCTCTGCCAGGCCTAGAGGCCTGTGTGGGCTACCCGAGTCTTCTTACCTCACCTCCAAGGTCTTCGGTTGGCCAAAACTGGATGCTCATATGAGAGAAAGGACGTTCCAGAGTCGAACAAGGGTTGAGCTTTATTTCAGGGTCTAGTTACAAGTGCAGGGTGGTCTTCCTTAGGAGGAAGAGGGGGAGATTTCCTAAGGAGGCTAAGATCTTAAGGGATTGGAAGTAGAAGTACAAGCGGGGAGAGAGGGGGAGGGGAGAGAGAAGAGAAGAGAAGCGGAGCCTACTGTCCTCTTGGCTCCTCACGTGCTAAGAGAGCTTTCAGGCTTCCTCAATCCTACTTAACCTTCAGCCACACAGTTTGCATCTGAATACCGCGCTGTTAGATAACAATAGTGTGCCCAGATCTGGGACAATCTCGAGGGCGGGGAGATCTCTCTCCCATCACGTTTCTCACGGGAAGAGGCGGAATTACTCGAGATAGCTCGGTTCACCTGGATTCCCTGTCGTTTCCTGGGAGGGTCTCGTGAGAGCTCTAAGATTTAGAAGCTCCCACCTTTACCCGCCTGAGACTGTCCACACGGAATTGAGCTTCCAATCCCAACAATTCTCATTCCTTTCTGCCTTGGAACTGTGACCTAGAATGGAAATAGAGTTGCCAAACAACACACAGTCTTGTGCCCAGTGCCATGTTGGGGCCTTCTGTAATCTCATTCTAACCATTTGTTGAATTCCCTTACTGTCTCTGAGCTGAGAATTCCTAAAGCTGCTCCTGTCATAGCTGCCTCCAAAGCCCACCATTGGTGTTGTTGGCCTTTGTGTCAGCCACTGCCGCAGTATTATAGACCTCTACTTTTGACCTCTTAAATTGTCTTGGCGTGGGAAAAAATCTCATCCCAACCTTTTGTGTGGTCTGCTGCTCCAGGATTTGCTTTGATGCATTATTTTAAATTTGGTTGGAGGAGAATGTTGGGCAAGTTTGCTTGGTTTGATGTCTCTATTTTGATGTTTTGGCTTTACCATTCTGTTTTAATTATCTAATGTTGTTATTACTGTACACAGTGTTTTCCTAGTTCTGCTCACTTCATAAGCATCAGTTCATGTAAGTCTTTCTAGGCTTTTCCTGAAATCTATCTACTTGCCATTAATTTTTTTTAAAAAAGCTTTTATTTAATATTTCATTTCCTGAAAACAATTTTGAACATTCATTTTTTAAACTTTGAGTTCCAAATCTTACCTTCCTCCTTTCCCACTCCATTCCCCTCATCAAGAAGACAAGCAATTCAATGTAGACTATACATGTGCAGTCATGCAAAACATATTGTCATGTTGCAAAAGAAAAGCATAGACAAAAAACTCAAAAAATAAAGAAAAAATAAAGTATGTTTCAATCTGTATTCACACACCACCAGTTCTTTCACTGGGGAAGGATAGCATTTTTCTTCATAAGCCCTTCAGAGTTAACTTGTATTGCTGAGAATAGCTAAGTCATTCACAGCTAACCATCTTACAATACTGCTGTTACTTTGTCCACATTTCATTTCACTTTGCACCAGCCCATGCAAGTCTTTCCAGGCTTTTTCTGGAGGAATCCTGCTCATCATTTCTTATAGTATAATAGTATTCTACCATGATCACATATCACAACTTGTTCATCCATTCCCCAATTGAAGGATTTCCCCTCAACTTCCAATTCTCTACCCCCAGAAAAGAGTTGCTATAAGTATTCTTGTACATATATGTCCTTTATCTTTTTTGTTTTTTATCTTTTTTGGGATACAGACCTAGTAGTGGTATTGATAAGTCAAATGATATGCACGGTTTCATAGTCCTTTGGGTATAATTCCAAATTGATCTAAGTAATGGTTGAATCAGTCCACAAACTCTGCCCATGGTGCATTAATTGTTCATTTTCTCCTCCTCTTCTCCAACATTTGTCATTAACATTTTCTTTCCTATTAGTCAATCTAATAGATATGAAGTAGTACATCAAAATTATTTTAATTCACACTTCTCCAATCAATAGTGAGTTAGAATATTTTTTTTCATGTGGCTATAGACACTTTGATTACTTCATCTAAAACCTGATCATATCTTTGGTTCTTTTATCAACTGGGGATGGCTCTTATTTTTGATAAATTTGACTCAGTTCTTTATATGTTTGAGAAATGAGGCCTTTATCAGAGAAACTTAAGCTGTCCTATAATACTATGTTTCATATCAGTTACTAATCTGTATGAGTGGAAGAAATCAACCCACCAGGAGTTTCCTGTACCAATCAAATTACTGCTTATTGAAAGTGTAGATTATTTTATGGGAAAAATATATCCCTTAAATCTAACAGTTTGTTGACATACCACTCCAAACACTTGGCTTGTCACATCACTTTCAATAAATGCTTTTTAATGAATTGATTGATTCAGTAGAGGTTCCCAAAGCCAAAGTTGAAAACATAGGAATGTTACTTTGCTATGAGTGCCTGTTGCAGTGATAGACTTAAAGAGGTTAAGATGAGTATTCTGCTATTATTTCAGAAAGTTTCACATTAAGAAAATATGGTAGTTTCAGGATATAAGATAAACTCACATAAATCAATAGTATTTCTATATATTGCCAACAAAGCTCAAGAGCAAGAAATAGAAAGAGAAATTCCATTTAAAATAACTGTAGACATTATAAAATACTCAGGACTCTACCTGCCAAGACAAACTCAAGAACTTTATGAACTATAAGAACACAACTACACAAATAAAGTCAGATCTAAACAATTGGAAAAAGTATTAATTGATTATGGGTAAGGTGAGCCAATATAATAGGAATGACAATTGTGTTTAAATTAATCTATTTATTCAGTGTCATACCAATCAAATGCTCAAAATTATTTTATAGAGCTAGAAAAAATAATAACAAAATTCAACTGAAAAACAAAATCTCAAGGATATTAAGGGAATCATTTTTTTTAAATGTGAAAGAAGGTGGCATAGCAATACCAAGTCTTAAACTATATTATAAAGTGATAATCATCAAAATAATCTGGTACTGGCAAAGAAGTAGACTGGTGAATCAGTGGAACAGATTAGGTATAAATTGCATTATAATAAATGACTTTGATAATTTGTGTTAAACTCAAAGATCCAAGCTTTTGGAACAGAAACTAACTATTTGACAAAAACTGTTGGGAAAACTGAAAAACAATATGACAGAAACTAGGTATAGACCAACATCTCATACCATATACCAAAATAGAGTCAAAATGGGTACATGACTTATATATGAAGGATGATATCATAAGCAAATTATGAGAGTATGAAATAATTTATCTGTCAGAATTATGAATAAGGGAAGAATTTAGGATGAAAGGAGATATAGAGAGCATTACAAAAGGCAAATTGTATAATTTTGATTATATAAAATAAAAATAGTTTTGCACAAACAAAAATCAATGAAATCAAAATTATAAGGAATGCAGAAAACTGGGAAAAATCTTTTTTGCTATCAGTAAGTCTCATATTCTCCTCATTTCTGAAACATATGGACAACTGAGTCAAATTTCCAAAAATAAAAGTCATTCCTCAAGTCATAAATGGTCAAAGATTATGAACAGGCATTTTTCAGACAAAGAAGTCAATGTTATCTATAGTCATGTGAAAAAATAGTCTAAAACACTATTGATCAGAGAAATGAAAATTTAAATAACTCTGAGGTTACCTATCATGCCTATCAAAGTGGCTAATTTGGCAAAAAGGTAAAATATTGGATACTGGAGGGCATGTGGGAAAACTAGGATATTAATGTGTTGTTGATGGAGTTGTTAATTGATCTAACCATTCTAGAGACCAATTTAGAACCATACCTAATGGTCCATAAAACTGTGCATATCCTTTGATCCAGCAATAGCACTGCTATGTCTATATTCTCCAAATGGGAAAAGGACATAATTGTACAAAAATATTTATAGAAGTTCTCTTTGTTGTGGCTAACAATTGGAAATCAAAGTGATACCCATCAATTGGGGAATGGCTAAACAAGTCATGGTATAGAATTGTAATGGAATATTATTATAAAAACTTGGAAAGACTTGCATGATCTGATTCATAGTAAAGTCAACTGAACTAGGAAAATGCATAAACAGCAATATTATTTGATGAAGAATTGTTAATGACTTAGCTATTCTCAGTAATAATGATTAAGCATACTATACACCACAAGGTAAAGAACTGATATTGATTGAATACAGATTGAAGCATGCTATTTTTTCTTTTCTTTTTATTTTATCCAAGTCATCTTATACAAAATGACTATTATGGAAAAAGTTTATATACTTGCATATGTACAACCTATAGCTGATTGCTTACTGTCTCAGGGAAGGGGTGAGATAGGGAGTGAGTGAGGGATAGAATTTGGAACTCAAACCTTGAAATAAAAATGTTTTCAAAATGGAAAATAAAATAAAATATTCTGACAAATGTAAACAATATAATTGAGCATGTGGAAGCTAATGATTCCATGTGATATCAAAACACCACAAAACAAAGTCAAAAGAATGAAAAGAGAAGAAAATATGAAATATCTTATTGGGAGATAAAAAAAATAAAACAACTGACCTGGAAAATTGCTAGGGTTGGTCAATTACAGGTGGACAGTCTCGGGCGGGTAAAGGTGGGAACTTCTAAATCTTAGAGTTCTCACGAGACCCCCCAGGAAACAGCTGGGAATCGAGGTGAACCGAGCTATCTCGTGTATTTCCGCCTCTTCCCGTGAGAAACGTGATGGGAGAGAGCTCTCCCCGCCCTCGAGATTGTCCCAGATCTGGGCACACTATTGTTATCTAACAGCACGGTATTCAGATGCAAACTATGCCGCTGAAGAGTTTAAGTAGGATCAGGAAAGCCTGAAAGCTCTCTTGGGCGGAGGGGCGCGGAGCAGACAGGACAACAAGGCTCCGCTTTTCCTCTCTCTTCTCTCCCCTCCCCCTCTCTCCCCACTTACACTTCTACTTCCAGTCTCTTATTGTAAGATCTTTTGCCTCCTTGGGAGATCTTTCTTTTTCTCTCCTAAGGAAGAATTCCCCTGCACTTGTAACTAGACCCTGAAATAAAGCTCAACCCTTGTTCGACTCTGGAACGTCCTTTCTCTCATACGAGCATCCGGTTTGGCCAACCGAAGACCTCGGGATAGAGGTAAGAAGACTCGGGTAGCCCTCAGGCCTCTAGGCCTGGCAGAAAATAGATTGAGGAAAGATATATTGAGAATTATCAAGATACCTGAAAACCACACACAAAAAAGAATATAGATACTACATTTCAAAAATTTGTGAAGTAAACTATCTCAATATCTTAACTACAGAAAGCAAAAGAGAAATCAAAAGAATCCACTGATCACCTCCTGAAAGGGATTGCAAAATTAAAATTCCCAGAAACATTGTCTAAGAAACAAGTCTGAGACTTTCAGATGAAAGAGAAAATAATTCAAGGAGACAAAAAGAAGACATTTGTATATCATGGAGCCACAATCAGGATTGTATAAGATTTAACACCTTCCATGTTAAAAGAAGCAGATGCTTAGAATATTGCAGAAAGCAAAAGACAGTGGATTATAACCAAGAGTCACCATTCCAGCGAAACTGAGTATAATCCTTCAAAAGAAAAGATGGATGTCTAACAAAATAGAAAACTTTCAAGTATTCTTGATGAAAAGACTAAAGATGAATAAGGGATGTGACATTCAAATATAAGACTCAAAAAATAAAAATATAAACACGACAAAGAAAGCATAAATGATTCAGTAAGCTTAATATATTGACATTCCTATATGGAAACACGACTAATGTACTTACCAAATTTTTTTTATCGTTTCCAGGGAAGTTAAAAGGTGTTTATATACATAGAGGGCAAGGGAATGAGTTGATCATGTTGGAATGATTTATAAAACAAAATGAAGGAACAAGAAAGAGAAGTACGCTCATTGGGACAGGGGAGGAAGAGGTAAAATGAAGAAAATGTTCTCACATTAAAAAAGATAAAAAAGGAAGCACTTTTACAGTACAGGGGAAAATAAATGTGTAAAATTTTTGCTAGAATTGGTTCAGAAGGAAGAACACACACACACACACACACACACACACAGAGTTGTGCATAGAAATCTATCTTACCCAATAGGGAAATAGGAGGGGAAGAGGAAAAGAGAAAATTTGGGGGTGTGGTAAAAGGGAAGGTGGATTAAGGGAGGCAGTGGTTACAAACCAGATGGAATTTTGAGGAGAGAAATGAAAAAAAGACCGAGAGAAGAGCAAACAATAGAAAAAGGGATGAAGGTAAATACACAGTAATCATAATTATGAAAGTGAATGGAATGAGGTCACCAGTAAAACAGAATTAGAGAGCAGAAAGGATTAGAAACCAGAATTCAACAATATGTCATTTAAAAGAGACAGACTTGGAACAGAAAGATACACACAGAATTAAAGTAAAGGGTTGGAGAAGAATCTAATATGCTTCAGCTAAAGTCAAATAGGAAACCATTGATATAATTAAAAGAGATAATTAACGAAACCACATTTTGCTAAAAGGTACTATTGACAATGGAGTTATATAAAATAATATAGCAAATTTCTCTGATGAAATCTTTATTTCTCAAGTATATGGAGGATGGAACGAAATTTGCAAAAATAAGGATCTTTCCTCAATTGATAAATGGTCAAAAGATAAGAAGAAAAAGTTTTCATAAGAAATCAAAGTTATCTGTAGTTAGCATGAAAAATACTCCAAATGACTATTTATTAGAGAAATGCAAATTAAAACATCTCTGAGGGACCATCTTACACCTATCAGAGATGAGAAA
This sequence comes from Notamacropus eugenii, assembly GCF_028372415.1. NCBI lineage: Eukaryota > Metazoa > Chordata > Mammalia > Diprotodontia > Macropodidae > Notamacropus > Notamacropus eugenii. Next base: position 372,590,741 of record NC_092874.1, read on the forward strand.
TACTAATGGGGATAAAGGGGAAATAACTTTTCACTAATGAATTGCTGGTGTAGTAGTGAACTGGATTGACCATTCTGGAGAACAATTTGGAATTAAGACGAAGAACTATAAAACATACTTTGATCCAACAATATCACTATTTGATCTGTGTCTTGAAGAGTTCAAAGAAAAAGTACCAATAAATAGGAAACTATTTATGGCAGCTCTTTTTGTGGTGTCAAAGAACTGGAAATTTAGGGAATATTCATTAATTGGGAAATAGCTGAGCAAGCTGTTGTATATGATTGTTATGTAGTACTATTGTGCCATGTGAAATTATGAGGGATGTGGTTTCAGAAGAAAAAAAAACATGGCAAGAACTATATGAATTGATGAAAAGTGAAGTGAGAAGAATCAGGAGTGCATGATTGTGCACATTGTGCACTATAACAGCTATATTGTAATGATTAACTGTGAAAGACTTGTCTTCTCTGATCAATACAATAATTTTAGACAATTTCAAAAGACTCATGATGAAAAAATACTATCCACCTCCAGTGAGAGAACTGATGAAATTTGAGTGCATGTTGAAATATAATTTGCTCTTTCTTATCTTTTTTCCTTCCTTGCTTTCTTTCTTCTTTCATTCCTTCCTTGCTTCCTTTCTTCCTAGTATGGAAATATGATTTGCATGATTTCACATGTATAATTGATTTCATACTGTCTTCTAATTTAGTGGGTGAGGAAGTTGGAAAGGGAAAAGAGATTTGGAACCCAAAATTTAAAGAGAAAATAATGTTTAAAGTAAAGAAATTGCATATTTCAAAAAAGCAGAGGGGAATGAGAGAATGAAGTACCTCAATGATTCCCTTAGTCACTTAGTAAAAGAATAATTCACTCACCTTTTTGCTAAAGATTTGATGAGACTCTTTGACATCTTAAACTTGATTTCCATTCAAAATGTATTTGTTCTTCCCATGTGGCTGTCTATTTGATTAATTTAGATTCAATTCAACTCAAAGTGTCAACTGTTTGTCAGGAACTAGACTACACATGAGGGATACACATGAGAAACAAAAAGACAGTCCCTATTCTCTAGAAGCTTATGATTTGATGTGGGAAGATAACACAGAAGAATAAGATGAAAAAAAACTGGGAAGCATGTCCTCACATATCCCCAAGGGTACGTGAAGTTCCATGGAGTTAAAACCAAGTAGGGTAGCTGATGGAACATGAAGATTTATCTGAAAGTTTTAAGCCAGGAAGCCTCAAGTAGGACCATATTGCTCTATCCTCCAACTCTCCAATCTGAGAAGGGAGGCAACTAAGAGAGATGACAGGATGTTGAGCGTCAAAAACTAAGTCAATGTGCTTAGTGACAATATGAGGGAGATATGATGTTCTATGGAATTGAAATCAAGTAGAACAGCTAATGGAAATAGAGAGTTTCCTAGTATCCTGAACTCCATCTCACTCTGTTTCTGTTCAGAACCAAAAGCAAAACACCCCAAACTCTCACTGTTCATGCTGTTAACATTTCAAAGTCCCTTTTCAAAATCCTGGTGATCATTCTTAGGAAATCAGTTCATGAGGTTCTGTTCCACCTCTGAAACTTCAACCTCCTTTAAGTTTTCTCTGTGTCCTAGTCAAATTTGAGTTGCACTTATGAGCACTGAAATTGATTGATTTAGAATTTGTCAGCACAGCAAGGAAGGCAGGGCAGCTGAACTGAGCAAAGCAGCAGCTTTGATTAATAGAATCAGTCTTTCTTTGCTGCACAGCACACAGAAGCAAGGAAGTAGGCTTTTCACTGCTGGTATTGGAGAATAGCCTCCATGGCATTGTTCAAAGCCTAATAGTGTTAGAAGAGGGAGATTGGAAACAGGTAGAGCTTCAACATTTAAAACAGAATGGCTTTGAACCCTTATGTTTCCTGTCTGATAAGCTGAACCACATTGCCAAATTGCCAAAAGGGATGTGACAGTGACTTGTTTAGATAAAAATTCATCCACCCTAGCAGTCTTGACAACACCTCTGATCACCTGACTCCAGCCTTGAAATTGTCCGCAACCCATAATAGAAGATACTCATAGCTCCTTTCTGTCAAATGGCTCATTTTCTATATCCATTCCTTTGTACTGGCCATTCCTTATGCTTGAAGTATATTCTTTCCTCACTTTCACGTCATAGACTACCTCTCTTAATTGGAAGTACACATGTACACTAAAGTATCACATAAGGAGAAAATTCAAGTTCCTATAGAATGCATATGTATATATTAATCAACAGGCATTAATTAATTAAGCACCTCCTATGAACCATTTAAAGTCAAAGATAAAACCGTTCTTACCCTCAAAGAGCTTATATTCCTTAACAAAAATTAATGTGTAGACATAATTATAAAAGAAGTATATGTAAAATGTATTGAAATATAACAATATTTGGTTGGGAAGGTATTTGCTGCTGAGGGAATCAGAAAAGAAATAATAATGATGAGATGATGATGATAGTGTTTATATATCTCCTTACGGTTTAAAAAGCGTTCTAGATATATCCGTTGATTTGATATTCAAGATAACCATTTGACATAGGTGCCATTATATCTCTATTTTATCAAGAAATTGAGGTTGCAGTTCTGTCTTGCCCAAGTTGGCCCAGCTGTTAAATGTTTGAGACAGGATTTGAATGCACTTCAGATTCAAGTTTCTCTGCATAATAGAACATGAGCTGCCTCTTGGAGAAGGGATTTTATATTAAGTAATTAAATAATAATCATTAAATGATATAAAATATTTTATATAAGGCTTAAATCTTATCTGATTCTTTTGGGATATACCATAAATAACATTTGTTTTCACCATTTTTAGTCATATGCTAATTAGTTCCCATTTCTCTCATGATATGTAAGAATTGCTTAGGAATCTAAAACTGGCTTTGGCAGATCTTTTGGCAGACTTTTAATCAAAAGTAATCAACAATAACACAGTAGGTAAACTATGTAGATTCATGGGCTCATGGTATCACAGATTTTGAGCACAGACTATTCTACCCAGCTCCTTTTATAGAAGAGACTGGAACTGAGGCTTAGGGAGTTTAAGTGATTTGCCCAAGGTCACACAGATAATAAGAATGAAAGGCATGACTTGAACCTTGATTTTCTAACTCCATAGCAAACACTTACCACTGTACTGTGATGCATCATCAATTTTTTTCAGTCTTACAAAGTCTTTTTGTCCAAGACTTGAAGTATTATTTGGGCAGCTAGGTGGCACAGTGAGTTGAGTGTGAGATCTGGAGTCAGGAAAACTCCTTTTCATTCCTCTTTCAGACATTTGCTAGCTGTGTGACACTGCATAAGTCACTTAACCTTGTTTACCTCACTTTTTCCATCTGTAAAATGAACGAAGCAGGAAATGGCAACCAATCCAGTATCTGCCAAGAAAACCCCAAATGGGGTAATGAAGAATTGGAAACAACTGAAAGGACTGAACAACCACAAAGGTAATATTATTCCTTATTTTAAGATGGAAAACAAAAAAAAATACATGTATATAATCAAATATACATGTATATGTGTGTATATATAAATACACACACACACATATATGTACATACACAGGTTAACTGAGTTGTAACACAGCTTATGCTTTTCAGGGTGGATTGTGAACCCAAGGTTTTCTATGTCCAGGTTCAACATGGCGCTATATAAATGTTGTCTATAGACAACAAGGGAATGAACTAAGGATGTGTATAATGCCTACTTTGTGACAGACACTCTTTAAGAGCTTTTCATAAATATTATAACATTTGATCTCTGATAAGATCTGCATGTCCTGGAGAACACAGCTCATTATTAGCAGTTTTCCTTATCATTTTTTTGAACATTAAAATCTGGAGGTCTTGGAAGAGTGTGGGAAAAATGACAGAATTTATCTAGCAACTGAATGTACCAATGACATAAAGGCACTTAATATGATAACATAGCATAATGACAGGAGAATTTGTCCATCTTACTTTTCTTCTGGAACTCTCTGCCCTCTTGTTACCATGTAGCCTTCAGGGGACACACTTACTTTCTTAATGGGGATAGTTATCTCCTTATCCAATTGGGTCCCATTTGAGAGCACACTATCTTTGTAAAAATTCAGTTATGGCTTTTTGTCCTAGGTATTGATGGCAATTTGAGGTTGCTTATGGGGATCATTGGGTTCAGGCTTACATGTCATCTGTGTCTTATTCAGATAGATTGTTAGTACCTAGTGCCCTGATGATAGTATAAAGCAATTGGGAGTGTCTGCATTGTCTCTTGCCTGACCCTTCGGGGTCCTTTTTCGTCAATGGATATGTCATTCTATGGTATCTGTGACCTTGAGAGAGCCCAAGACCTAAAAATGATGACTACTAGCACTCATCACTGATCACTTCCATGAAAAAGAGTGTAAAGTCTAAGGATAATTAGACTACATGTAACGTGACAGGTCATCTTGTTCTTCCCCTTGCCTTAAAGCAGAGTTTCATTTTAATAATCATGTGAAAATTTTATATAAATATATATACACATATATCATTATATGTAAACTCATATAAATATATGTTTATATATTATAATACATACATAAATACATGCACACATCTAGAAAGGACTCAAAGGAGGCAACCCTACAACATTTTTTGGTAATTCACTCCCAAAAGAGTTTTGTATGACTGTAATATAGAGCTATGAAATGATGGATGACAGGAGGACTCACAGGATCTTCTAATTGGGAAGGAACCTTGGATATAATATAATTCAGAGAAACCTGCTCCAAGTGCAGCCCAATCTAAATTAAAATGTAATTGGGGAATATTTAAAAAATTGCTATACATATAATGCTAATTTTTATTTTTATAAGTCACTATGTAGCCCACAGGGGTATGTTTCTATTTGAGTTTGATACTACTGATTAGTCAAACTCTCTTACTTTGTAGTAGAGGAGATTGTAGAGGTTAAGGGATTTCTCCAAGATCACAGAAATAAATGTAAGAATCAGGATTTAAACACAGATCTTTTAAGACCAAAGTCAAAACTTTCTGATTTTCAGGCTTTAGAGTGTTAACTAATTAATTCAAATACTCAGAAATAACTCAAATTAGTTTTTGAATATTATTAACTTAGAATTTATTAATTCATTCAACAAACACTGGAGGAATATCTACTATGAACTGGGTACTATGCTAAGTACAGATTGTCATAAAAGAGTAAGTAAAATATAGCCCTTTCCCTCATGGAGCTTATAAAATTATATGCATAAATAATTTTAATTAATTCAACAAATATTTACTGAATATCTAATATGTAGAACCAGGCGTCAAAGTCAGGAGGACATGAGTTCAAGTCTAATCTTTTACATATGTTAACTCTGTGACCCTAGGCAAGTAGATTAGCCAGTAAGTGTTCTAAGCAACTCCCTAAAACTCTAAGTTACAGAGAGACTACTGACCTACATTGGTAGAAAAAGTTTCTTCAATTGGATCTCATGCCTCAGATCTTTTTTCACTCAGGAACTTCCTTCAACATTTGGAACCTTCTCACTCTGGCACATCACTCTGCAGTGCTAGTCCCCTTGTTCTATTAGTGAACTCCTTTTTCTGGCTTATCATCATCCATTAGAATGCAAAATCCTTGAGAGCTGGGATTGTATTTCTTTTTGCTTTTATTTGTATCCTCTGAGCTTAGCACAGTGCTTGGCACATAGTATGAGATTAATAAATGTTTGTTGCCTCTTTGGAGCAGTATTATCACATGTCTAGTCAATATCTCTTTATGTATAAAACATAGTCTCTATAATCAAAATAGGATATGAATACATTAAAGAAAGGTATAAATATATACTATGGGAGTTCATAGGAGGGAAAGATCACTGAAGATTTCATCAAGGGGATCGTGTATGAACTAAACCTCTAAGAATGGTTAGGACTTTAAAGAATTTTCTAGAGAGGAGGAAAGACCATTCCAGTTATAGGGCAATTTTTAAGCCCTGAAACAAGAGACCTATTTGAGAGATGACTAATAGTACAATTTGACTGGAGTGTAGTCTATTTGAGCGGGATTGGTATGAGAAAGACAAATCAAAGTCATCATATAGAAGGCCACCAAAACCGTGAACAGAGGTTTGAATTTTATCTGATAGGCAGGGCAGGGCAATTGAAAGTTTTCAAGTATAGAAGTGATGTTCATGAAGAAGCTGACATCTGGTAGTGGCCTGCAAACCTTACAGCAGTGGGGAATAATAAAGACAGTGACTGATAGAGACTTTATAGAGGTGGATTTGGTAGCACCTGGCAATTGATTAGATACAAGGGACAAGACAGAAGGCAAGGTCAAAAGGCATTCCAAATTTTCTAATGTAAGTGACTACGAAGATTAACATTAACAGAAGGAAAGAAGGAAGAGGATATAATTAACTGATTAGTGCTATGTTCTAGCCTGACTTCAGTTATCTAGCCATTTCACCTGGGGTAAATCCCTCAACTGTTCTGACCATCTGACATCTTATATATAATTAGGGCATTGGACTAAGTGGTATTTAAGGATCCTTTGTGCTCTATAAGTTCCTTTTCCATTATACGTATATATGTATGTATATACATACATATATACATTTGAAATTCATAAAATATAATATTAATAATATTTAACATAGTAGGGAAGTTCCTTAAGGAACAATATGACTTGAGGAACAATATCTAACGTTCCTTAGCTAGAAAAGAGGACACTTTTGGAATCCTTTCTATCTAGTTCACAATGCCATAACATTTTTTTTGAATGAACTAAACATTCAGCATCCTAAGATGGAGTTTGCTAGAAGGCTTTATTTACACCTTGAAATTATATTATACTATAATAAAGCCCTTGTTTATAGCAACGCCTTACTTAAACTGGGACAAATTTTTAAATGGATAAACAATGCTTTCAAGTTTACTGTGGACCTGGATTTAGTCAAGCTTGAATGCTTCTTGACATGTAAATGTCATAATGACGGTGTTCATTTGTGAAAATGGATTTAGTTTTAGCTATATGAAAGATAGATGGGATATGGGATGGAGAAAGCTGTTATCAGCTCTACAGTGGAAATGAAATGTCAGCTGTCTAGTAGGCTGTCTGTCAATAGTGTGGAGCAGTTAGCATTTTAGGTCTGATCAGATTTCATTCAAAATCAAGTTAGAAGAATACGGTCTAAATTAACTCCGTTATTAAATGATTACACTTTTCCTTGCAACAAATTAGGTACTTATTAAGATTTTAATCAGTGATGTTTTATATTAATGAGCTACAATCCACAGGCATTTTCTGAACATTTATAGGTCTTACCTTTCTCGGTTCTGAACAGAAATATTTCAGAATAAAAATTAGACAGACATATGTTCGAATACCTTTATCTATTACTTAGTGTACTATGGAAATTTTCTTCCTTGAGATAATTATATGATTATGTATACTTCATGCCTCAGTACCATTTATCTTCATATTCTCTCCTAACAAGAAATTCCACCTCTCTGAAGTAGGTAAGGTCAAGAAATGGAACTCTTTCTTAATTAGATTGTTTAAAAATATTGAACTGGTATTCAGATTCTACAAGAAGGAGAATGGTTTTTTCCTCATACATTTTGTGACCCATAGCATTAAATGAAGTAATTAAATTTAATTTCCAATTCCTAGTCTCTTGGGTTTATCATTTTTAAACCCCTCTCGGTAAGATACATGTTATACTCTTGCCAAGTGGTCTCAAATTATTTACTTTGATGATTAGGGACCATTGAAAGAGAGTAAAAATGCTCCAAGCATCCTTAAATGTTTCATAATTGGTTGAAAGAACATCTATAAATGGGAATGGAGATACTGTGTGCTGTGGAGACCATCTGTGCATTTCCAGGTTTGACAGACCTAAAAGAGGTGTTTGATATTGAGACCAAAACAAAACAATTGTACCATTGTCTTCTTACAATAATTTCTGACTTAATTTCTTTATGAATTTCACTGATGAAAAGAAAACCTATACTTTAAAAAATTACATCAAATTCCTACAACTACACCAACAAAATGTTACAAAGACACCTAGCCCTTTATTTCTCCTCTGTTCTTCAAGACACATAGTAAGTATTTAGAAAAACTAAGTCAGCTGGATTCAGGTCATTTTAAGAATTCAAAACATAAATCTGGTGAAAGAGTTAATAACTTATTGCCTAATGGAATGCATATAAGCTCTAACAACACAAGATCAGAAAATCTCCCATCAGAAAATGAGAATTCATTCTTGGAACCAACCTGGGCTCTAATCCATGAGCTTTTCCCTTGGTTTGTACCAGTCTAGGCTCCTTCATCATTTCCCTGTCATCTTCAAATGATACTGTTTTTAATTTGTTGTCTTTCCTCATTAAAATTTGAAGATGCCCTCTTAGTTGTTTGTATTTTTATTCCCAGTGGCATGATACAATGTTTGGCACATAGTACGTGCTTAATAAATGCTCTATTACTCTCTATAAATACAGATATAACTATATCTATCTATATAAATGCAAATATATACATAGTATACATATGCAAATATGTATGCATATATGTGTATACAAACGTGTATATGTGCATATACATATATATATGTATTATTATAACAGAGAGACAGAGAGAGAGAGCTATAGTGTCATAGATCTAGAGCTGGAAAGGATGAGATATTGAAGACCATCTAGGCCAGTGGTGTCAAAGTCAAATAGAAATAGAGGCTATTAGATCCTACACAAAAATACTTGCAGGTGTGTATTGATTTAGAAAACTATATATTAACATTATCTACGTTCTATTATATTTAAATTTATTTTGTTTAAATACTTCCCATTAGCATTTTCATCTGCTTTGACAGCAGTGCTGCTGACACTTGCGACCTGTAAGTTTGACACCTCTAATCCTGTATACCCCACTCATTTTATATCAGAAGAAACCAAGGCTCAAGGAAGTTTAGTGATTTGATCAAGGTACTATAGGGAATAAATGGAAGAAGTAGGTTTTGAGATCACCTTATTCCAAACCCAGAAGCTAAAAAAACTAGGAGTCCATCTAATCTAAACTTTAATTGAAGAGGAATTTCCTCTACCATTTTCCCCAAGTTTATTTTCCCCCAAATTAATCTAACAGAGATTTGCTAACTATGGAAATGGGAATTGGATAAAAAGAGATTAAAAAATTGGGACTCGTCTAAGTCTTTCAAATCTAAGACTCAGTCATATCAAGTCTGTGAAGGCACTGAAGAGAGAAGTGGTTTTCAATGTATGTAGACTGAATGGGCAAATTAGGGCAATGATGCTCAGTTCCAGCCTTGACAATATTTTTCAGCTAGGATTTGGAACTTTCTACTTGAGCAATCTTGGGTGTGGGCCACCAGAATGAAAGCAATTTGAAAAGTAACTTTAAAGAACCTGTCATAGTGTTCTTTTGTTCTTGAAGGGGAGAATACATAGAGTTCATTTTAAACATGCTATTAAAGTGTATCTTACTGTTGCTGAGAAGATCTGAGATAATTGGCTAATCATAGTGTGCAAATGCATGATTTCTCATTCTAGAAGGACAAACTTGTGAGAATCAAGCAAGGTGAGCATCATAGATTAATGCTAGTATTTGTGATTATACTTGTGAGTAAGCCTATTTCATTTTTTCTATACATCCAATAAACTATATATCTAGACAGAAGATTTACCTACCATTTAGTAACGATGTCTATTACAGAAATCACTTTTCTCTATTTTTTGCACCAATGTTTATCATCTTTCCAGCAAGCAAGATGTCACCTCCCCCCACCAAAAATAAGTTTAATATATTAGGTATTTCTTTATTTAAAATACTTGCCTATTTTGTATTAATACAGAAAGTGAATAGAATATCATTTCGAAATTATAAAGCAAATAAGGCTTCCTCTCTTTTTTTTTTGAGATGTTTAAGGAATTTGTTTTTCAATAGCTTGGGGCTTTCTCCTCCTACCTCTGCAACTATGTACTACCACTGTTGTCTTTCAGAAAGTTATTTCTTTTTGAATCTTATACGGTAGTAGAATCAGCCATGTATGACTATTCATTTTGTTTGACTACCCATTCTGTGATACCATAAACAGGTTGAAATCAACTTTGTAACCATACAAATGTTTCCTGCCTCCCCAGATTTGCATTTGTGCCACCAGAATGGACCATTTCACCATTTCCTCCTCCATATTCTCTCCAAAGGACCTTTCCATCCTTAACCTAATAGAACATTGTTTGCCTGTGGAAAATAAATTTAGACAATCTCTATGTGAAGTGGATAGAAATCATGAATGGGTCATTCTATACTAGAGTTCTCTACTGGGTCACTACATAGACAATTGGATGGATGTGGCAGCACAGATTGATATTTTGCATAGACATCCTCTTAGAAAGACATTTCGACAGATATAACAACCACTTGATCAGAATTTTATAAATTTATCAAATTTAATATTAATTCCAACATTTACCACAGGCAAGTGTTATGTGATCAAATGAGATCAGTCAGACATTTATTGAGCTCCTACTGTTTGCCAAGTGCTGTGTTAAATGATTCTGGAGGTACAAAGGCAGAAGCAAAGCTAATCCTCTTTATGTATACACTATATATATATCTCTATCTCTATCTATCTATAGAGATATAGATGTGTGTGTGTGTGTGTGTACAAACACATGCGTATGCAAAGCGCAAGCACAACAGATACAAGGTAACCTTATAAACTGAAACAACTAGCATCTTTGGATGGGAACATACTAATGTAAAAAAATGAATAAAATGAAGACCCCATAGTACTATAGAACTGTTAGTAGATATCTAATATATAGAATTATTTTACATTTATACATACATGCACACATGCATGTACATATTTGTGTCTAATAGTAGCCATCTTCAGGGCAGGGGGAAGGAAAAAAATGAAAGAGATAGATATTTACATGACTTTACTATATATTTTAAATGAATAGCAAATTATAAATAATAATTTGCAGTTTCATGCACAATCATCTTTTTATCATATTATATTATAGAAATGCTTTTTTATTCCACAAATTAAAAATAAAATAAATAAAAATAATAATAAAGAAATGTCAGTTGATATGACTCATTATTACATTTTCTAAATTTTGCATAAAGTGATTACATTTTGGATCCTATCCATGAGACTTTAGTCACCATGTTATTCTAATAAAGCATTAGCTATGGGATTAATTGACATGAATGGACTCCAAGTAGAGAATAATAGTGAGGCTACATTAAAGGTTTTAAAACCTTCTCGCTCTAGAATTGTGTGGAGGCAGCCTTCACTATGTCTGGTATCTCAACGGTGTTTTAGCCCTTGGTTTCCACTGAGCACCTGTGACCCGAATTTGGAAATCTTGCTTGGGAAAACATTGCTACGTGTGGAAATCTTACCTAATTATCCCTGCTCCCCTGAACCATCTGAGAAAAAAGGCAATTCTTCTTCCCCCAATATATCAAAGCCCACAGAAGCCAGGCATCTTATTTCATGATCCTCAGACTCTCCTTTCAGAGGTGACATGCTGGAATAGGGCCACAGACACTAGGTTGAGCATGGGCATAGTGAGCATTCCAAATTCACGAAGTCCTCTAAATGTGCAAAATCTTCATCCATCTTCAGATGAATTGAAGGAAGTGGTGGGAAACAGGAATTTAGTTAGCTCTGGGAAACCAGCAACAAAACATTAGGTGATCTTGAAGCCTAACACAATTTCCCCTTCCCTCTGTTATTTGAGAAGAATAAAACTGAGACTGTCCTCCACTCTGATGTAGGACCCTTAAGGGTGGGAGCACCAGTCAATTGATCCTTTTTGGTATGACAAATAAACTCCCACTTCCTTCCCCCTTGGCATTCTCTCTGATCATAATTTCCCAACTTTCCACCTCACTCTCTGCCTCACTTTTCCTAATTCTGTTTTCTGACTTCATCAAATGCTGTACTTATCATACTCCTTGTTTTTTTTTTTTTTATTGCATCAACCCTGCTCTGATATAATCTTCTTTCTTTTCCTAATCTCGAACAAATAGTTAACCAGTACAAATCTACACACTCCTCTGGTCTTTAATTCTTTGTTCCTTTGTTCTAATGCTACTCACACTTTATCAAACCCCAAGCCTGGGTTGCCCTTACTATCCACTACCTCTGTTCTTTTTAGCATGTTACCACATGCTAAAGGAGCAAGTCATCCCACTATGCTGACTGGATGCAGGAGTTTGAATCTGTGCTCTACTCTTTACTATCTGCATGACCAGGGGCAAGTCATTTAATCTTTCTGGTCCTCAATTTCTTCATTTGAAAAATGAGGGGATTGAATTAGATGACTTCTAAGGTACTTTACAGCTATAAATCTATGACTCTTGTAACCGTTGTTCAATTCTTAACCCAAAATCTTGATCAATACCACCTTCTCCAAGGCAAAACAAAAAAGACTCAATCCTTGGAAATTCTCAGCACTACTCAAATGATTCTGTAATTTTAGCAGTTTGGATATTTCTGCAGTGAGGCAGATTCCAACTCAATAATCCCAATCCATCCTGAGTAACTTCTATCACTGAGCTACCATAAGTTCACCATAGGATGTTCATTGAAAGTACAGGAAACCTTTGTTGCTTTCGGCTTACATAAGGAGGATACCAATGGAACTACTGAGTTGTTCATCCAATGTAAATTTCAGCATACAATCAGATCTTCTTTCCTTATTACATATTGTCTTGACAACATCTTTCACTTCTATTCTTAAAAATTCCTCATTGCCTTCAGAATCAAATATAGCCTCCTTAGCTTAGAATTTAAAACCTTTCATAGCATGGGCCCAACCTATCCTTTCTTATTATGTATTACACCCCTTCAAACAAACTATAATCTAGACAAGTAATCCTTGTTTTTTTCTCATTCTTGGCATGCCATCTCCAGACTCTCTCCTTCTCCTCTGTTCCCCCACGTCCTCTGTTCCTATAATGCCATCTTTCTCATCTCCATCACTCAGAATTCTTAGTTTCACTCAAAAGTCGTAAAAAGAACATGTTAAAGAGAGATAATTTTGAAAAAAGATGGGTGAGATAAACTTTCCTATCTATGCTTTTATTTATTTTCAAAACAGGAAATTATTTGGTTATTTTCCTGCTCACCCCCTTAACTTATCTTTGTTAGAGTGACACTGTCAGTGAAGCAGAACATTTTTAAAAATTCTACTATTTCTTACATAACTAAAAGGGATACCAATTAGTGCTAATTGTGATGGCACTTCTATGGATGGGGACACCTCTCCATTAGGATTGTAACCAGCAACTTATTGCTCATAGATCACTAAACAGCTGTCAGATGGTAGCAGCTTCTAATCAATATCCGCCTGGATTTGATTTAGCTGAGGTACCTACAGGACAGGCTCCACATGTGATTAGCAATCCCCTGAGCCATGCAGTCCTCCAGAAAAGAGCTCCCAAGTGCCCAAATTCTCAACACAGACATTTACCATTGCTTAAAACTACTCTTTATCATAAAAAATGTGTGACAAGTGCAGTTTTGTAGACAAATTTGCTCATTGATTTTGGCATTAATTTATAGCAAGCATAAATGGGCTAGTATATTTCCTTTGGTATTTCTTGGATTCACTTATGTTTTTGTGTATTTTTAGGGTATTATCTTCCTGTAGATTTAGGATGAACAATGCAGAGTTAAAGAGGAGCATATGTAATTTTTGGACAGAAATATACAGAGTAATAGTAGGAGAGCAACACTTAAACAAATATAGATCTCTCTCCATATACATATATGTACATGCATACCCACATATATATACATACACACATACCTATACACATATACATATGTGTATAGGCATGTATATATGTATAATTATATATGTCTGTGTGTATGTGTATTGTACTCATATAATTTATGTGTCCACATGGATCTGTCTAGATGTGGTATCCAGGTCGAGAGAGATTTAAGTTTTTAGACAAGCTTTTAAAATAAATAGTTAAAATAAATTTTAAAAATTGTGTTTATTTGTGTACTCGTTTAACATGTTGTTTAACATATAGTAGTTAATTAATGTTTGATATCCTATTAAAATATTAATTTTCTTTGACAACTCATTTGATGGGAGGATAGATATAATTTATATAATTTGTAGTATTTCCTTGTATATTTTAGATGTTAGTCTTTTATGAAAAAATAAACCCTCTGACAAACATTTCCCCCCAAATTTGCTTACTTCCATTTTATTTTTTCCCTTTTCTTTTTTCTCAAATATATTTATTTGTTTTCAATTTTCAACAATCACTTCCATAAGTTTTAAATTTTCCCCCTCCCTCCCGAAAATGGCAGGCAATGTTACATGGGCTCTACATATATGTTAGTCCTGTTGCATAGAACAATTAAAATGAATGGGAGAAAGCATGAGTAAAACTAAACAAAACCAAACATAACAAAAGGAAAAACAGTGTGCTTCATTCTGCATTCTGACTCCATAGTTCTTTCTCTGGATGTGGAAGGCATTTTGCATCAAGTCCTCTGGAAATATTTTAGGTCCTTGCATAGTTGTGAACAACTAAGTCTATCAAAAACAGTTTTCACACTCTGTGACTGTTACTGCGTATAATGTCCTCCTGGTTCTGCTCGCTACACATAGCATCAATTTATACGTCTATCCAGATATTTCTGAATTGGCCTGTTGGTCATTTCTTATAGCATTACATTCATATACCATAACTTACTCAGTCATTCCTCAATTGATGGACATTCCCTTGATTTCCAGTTCTTAGCCACCAAAAAACAGCTGCAATAAATATTTTTATACATGTGGGTCCTTTCCCTATTTTTATGATCTCTTTCGGGATGCACCTCTAGAAGCGGTATTACTGGGTCAAAGGGTATGAACATTTTTATAGCTCTTTGGGCATGGTGCCAAGTTGCTCTCCAGAATGAATGAATCAACTCACAGCTCCATCAACAATGAATTAGTGTTCTAACTCTAGCACATATTTTCCAACATTTATCATTTTCCTGTTTTTTTTCATGTTAGCCATTCTGATAGGTGTGATATAGTACCTTGAAGTTGTTTGGATTAGAATCTCTTTAATCAACAGTGATTTAGAGCATTTTTCATATGATTATAGATAACTTTAATTTCTTCCTCTGAAAACTGCCTGTCTATATCCTTTGGCTATTTATCAATTGGAGAATGACTTGTATTCTTGTAAATTTGACTCAGTTCTCTATATGTTTCAGAAATGAAGCCTTTATCACAGACACTAGTAATAAAAATTCTTCTCCAGTTTTCTGTTTCCCTCCTAAACTTGGTTAAATTGGCTTTGTTTGTACAAAAACTTTTCAATTTAATGTAATCAAAAATGTTCTCTCTTACCTGTTTGGTCATAAATTCCTCCATTCCCTATCAGTCTAATAGATATGCTCTTCCTTGCTCCCTTAGTTTGTTTATGATATCGACTTTCATACTTAGATTGCGCACCCATTTGGACTTTAATTTGGTATGGTGGCAGGGATTGGTCTATGCCCAGTTTCCACCACACTATTATCCAATTTTCCTAGCAATTTTTGTCAAAAAGTGAGTTTTTATCCCAAAAGCAGGGGTCTTTGGGTTTATCAAACAGTAAATTTCTGTAATCATTGACAACTGTGTCTTGGGTACCTAACCTATTCCACTGAGCTACCCCTCTATTTCTTGGCCAGTACCAAGTGGTTTTGATGATTGTTGCTTAATAATATAATTTAAGATCTGGTATGGCTAGGCAGCCTTCCTTAGTATTTCTTTTCATTATTCCCTTGATATTCTGGATCTTTTGTTCTTCCAGATGAATTTTGATATTATTTTTTCTAGTTCTAAAAAATATTTTTGATACTTTGATTGGTATGGAACTGAATAAGTAAATTAATTTAGATAGCTTGGCCTACCCATGAGCAGCTGATGTTTCCCAATTATTTAAGTCTGACTTTATTTGTGTGAAAAGTGTTTTGTAATTGTGTTCACATGGTCCCTGGGTTTGTTTGGGCAGGCAGACTCCCAAATATTTTATAGTGTCTACAGTAACTTTAAATGGAATTTCTCTTTGTATCTCTTGTTGTTGGGCTTTATTAATACTGTATAAAAATGCAGATGCTTTTTGTGTGTTTATTTTGTATCCTGCACTTTGCTAAAGTTGCTTATTATTACAAGTAGTTTTTTACTTGATTCTCTAGGATTCTTTAAGTATATCATCATATCATCTGCAAAGAGTGATAACTTAGTTTCATCTTTGCCTATTCTAATTCCTTGTATTTCTTTTTCTTCTCTTATTGCTAAAGCTAACATTTCTATTACCATATTAAATAATAGTGGTGATAATGGACATCCTTGTTTCAACCCTGATCTTATTGAAAATGAATCTAGCTATATTCATTACATATAACACTTGCTAATGGTTTTAGGTAGATGCTATTTATTATTTTAAGGAATGTTCTGTTTATTCCTATGCTCTCCACAGTTTTAAATAGGAATGGGTGTTGTATTTTGTCAAAAGCTTTTTCTGCATCTGTTGAGATAATCACATGGTTTCTGTTAGTTTTTTGTTGATATGATCAATTATGCTGACACTTTTCCTAATACTGAACCAGTCCTGCATTCCTGGTGTTATTCTCATGATATGTTGCTGTAATTGTTTTTTGTTAATATCTTATTTAAAATTTTTGCATCTATATTCATTAGGGAAATTGAACTATAATTTTATTTCTGTTTTGGCTCTTCCTGGTTTAGGTATCATCACCATATTTGTATCATAAAAAGAATCTGGTAGGACTCCTTCTTCACACATTTTCCCAAACAGTCTATATAGTATTGGAATTAACTGTTATTTGAGTGTTTGATAGAATTCACTTGTGAATCTATCTGGCACAGGAGAATTTTTTTCCTAGGGAGTTCCTTGATGGCTTGTTCATTTTCTTTTTCTGAGATGTGGCTATTCAAGTATTTTATTTCCTTTTCTGTTAATCTGGCAATTTGCATTTTTGCAAATATTCATCCATTTCACTAAGATCCTCAAATTTATGAGCCTAGAGTTGGGCAAAGCAATTTCTAATTACTGTTTTAATTTTCTCTTCATGGGAGGTGAATTCACCATTTTTATTTTTGATACTGGTAATTTGGTTCTCTTCTTTTTTTAAAAAAATGTTCAGATTGATCCAGCATTGCACTAACCCTGTCTGCCCTTGGATCTGCTCTCTTCCCCTGCCTGTCCTAAGGCATGTCTGGGGTCCTGGTATTGTCTCTTACTGGCTCCACTCCCCTTGGGCTCAGGATCTCTTGCTGGTCTGCTCAGGTGGTGGTTGGTGAGATGCTTCTGATCCTGTACTGGTCCCCTTCAGCCAAGAAAAAGGGATCCTTCCCAGCTAGAAGACTATTTACCCCTTCTGCTGGCTCCACTATTTCAGAATTTTTCCTGCAGCAATATTCTCTGGGTTTTTCAAGGTTAATTGGGGAGGGTGAGAACTCTTACAGTTTACTCTGCCATCTTAGGTCCTGGAAGGTTCAAGTAGGTGACTTTCACATATTTAGTCTGTGCACTGACAGCTCTAGGAGTAGCTGCTGCAGCTCCTATAGGTTTTGCCCTTCTCTCCCATCCAGTTCTGCTGTACTCCCATCTGTTGTTGTGTGACTTGGAAATCAGAACTGCCACTGGACATTCATCCTGATGGAGACTGTTCCTGCTCTACTATGGCCATGTCTACACTGGTGCTCCCATGCATTCTGTGCTCTCCCAGTCTGGTGTAACAGATCCTTCTTGATGATCTCTTGGACTGTCCTGGGTTGGATATCTGCTACACTCTATCTCCCAGTGGAATCTGCCACTTTAAAATGTATTCAGATTCACTTCTTAGAGGTATCTGAAGAGATCTGTGAATGAGCACAGGTGAGTCCTTGCTTTCACTTTGCCATCTTGGCTCTGCCCTCCTATTTCCATTTTATTTTGGCTACATTACTGTTTTTTTCCCCTTTTAACAGAATAAGAAAAATCAATCTATGTAATCAAATACATATAACACAGACAGCCTAGCTCCACTACCTAAACACCAGGTGTATTTGGTTTTACTATTTCACTCCTCCTCTAGAATTGTCTGATAACTTAAAGAAAATTGAGGAGTCTCTGTGCTTTCTGTAAATGGCTCCAGTCCCTGATAGTGTTGCCTAAAATATACAGAGGATGTTCATAGTTCCATTTAGCTACTAACAGATCATATTTTGCACAGAAATATTTACTTCAAAAGGCATAATCACAAGTATACAAACTTCCTCAACATGTAGGAGGTGCAACCTTTCTCCCCTCCTACACCACCTCAGGATTTGGGGAGGAGAAGGGAAAAATGTTCATAGCTTAGCACATTTCCTTTAGAGCACTGTTGCAGTTCCAAATCTAAAAACCAACATGAGTTACAGTACCATACACTTTGGCTTCTCAGAGATTTTATGCTGGGTTGGCTGCATCATCCTGGCTGCAATCCTAACTCCAAAATCACCATGGCTTAATTCCTGAGTCCATGAAGAACACATCTAGCATCTGAAACTGAGGAAATAAATAACAGAACAGAAACAAACACCCACAGATCTATTTCTAAGAACTGTGGTAAAAGAGAGAGAGGAGGAGATAGAAAGTATTCCTTTCTCACTAGTTCAGTTTTTGGCATTCTGTTACCGCTAAACTGAGATCTTCATCATCAGGATGTAGCACATAAGAATAGTGGAAAAGAGAGCACCAAAAAGAAAGTAATGGAAAAGAATGCCTGAAAAAGAATGATAGGATCAGTCACTCCAATTTTAAAGATTCAGACAACCAATCAAAATTAGCTACCCTCAGCCACATAGTGGGGGATGAAGAAGCCTCCATCTTAGTTAAACTAGGTATGCTGTCATTTCTAAAGCTATATTAACTAGCAAAGGCAAAAATGGGCCACATAGTATAATTTATTCCTACTGCTTATGAAAGGAATGTAATACTTATCTATGACATGGCTATCTCTTGTTTGAAATAAAGATTTAAAAAAATTCTCCCTTCACTATACTTTTTAATGCCTTTAGTTTAACTAATACATCAATTAGCATTTATTAAGTACCTAATATGTTCCATGCACTCTGCTCAGCACTGAGAGTCTGAAGGCAACACATGACAACTTCACTCAAAGAATTACTATTCTATAGTAAAGATAACACGGATGATATATACACATATAAAACTTTACAAAATAAGGGACGGCCCAGGACTTGTAATTTCACTGACATAGATAGTGCCCAGAAGTGAAAACTCCCTTTACCGAAAATTCTTTGTAATTTAAAACATGAGCATTAAAAAATTAAGCATTTTATAGTGGGCCACATGGCCATTATGTCAGAAAGTGACAATCAAACCCTGATGTTTCTTGCTCTAAGGATAGCACTCTATCTATTTCTCTATTCCCTTAAAAATAAGTATATGCAGAAATATATGTATATATATATACACATATATACATACATATATATGTATATCAAAAGAAAGAAAGAAGAGGAAAGGAAATGGAAGGAAAGGAAAGGAAAGAAAGGAAGGAAGGAAGGAAGGAAGGAAGAAAGAAAGAAAGAAAGAAAGAAAGAAAGAAAGAAAGAAAGAAAGAAAGAAAGAAAGAAAGAAAGAAAGAAAGATGATTTGGTGAGGAGGTACTAGCATCTATGAATAAAGGGTAAAGGTCAAGAGAGACTTCAAATAGGAGGTAGCACTTGAGCTGAATTTTAAAGGAAACTAGAAATTCCAAGAGGCAGAGGTGAGGTAGAAGTGCATTGAAGGCATTAAGTGACAACCTGAACAAAGTCACAGATATTGGAAATGGAAAGTGATACATGAGCAAGAGAAAGAAAAACAATTATACTGCACCACAGAGTAAAGAAGGGGTGTAATACCTTAAATTCAGGAAAGATAAATTGAAGTCAATTCATAAAATGCTTTAAAAGCCATGCAGAGTAGATTACATTTAATTCTATAGGCAAGAGGTAAACATTGGAGTTTGTGAAGGAGAGTAACATAATCAGACCTGAGTTTTAGAAATACGTTCTTATGCTAGGCATTGTGATATTCATCTTCAGTCCCTGCTGTTTGGAAATTTGAGGCTGATGGATTCACTGAATTGATGAGTTCTGATCTATAATAAGGCTAAAGCCAATCAGATGTCCATGCCAAGTTTGACACTAATATGGTAAGCCTCCAGGAGCACAGAGCTACAAAGCTGTGTAAAAAAGGGTAAACTGGTCTAAGCTGGGAAAACAGAGCAAGTTAAATCTTTCTTGTTGATCAGTATTGGGATCAAGACTGGACATGGCAGTTGCACTTCCATATTAGGTGAAATATAGAGAAAAGTCAAAAAGAGGAAAAAAAGACAGAAAGAAAGAAGGAAAGAAAGAGGAGAGTGAGAGAGATAGAGAGAAGAAGAGAGAGGAAGGAAGACATTTTGAAAGAAGAAAAATAAAGAAGAAGCTGGGTAGAGAAGGATGATGTATGTATTGGAGATGGAAGAGATGAAACAGGGAAATCAATTATGATGCTACTGCAACAATTCAGGTTAAAGATGATAAGTACCTGAACCAATATGGTGGCTGGATAAATTGAAAGAAGAGGAAAGAAATGAGAATCAATGTGAAGAAGAACTCATTAGATATGGGAAGTAATAGAATATATTTGATGCAGGAGAGTAATGTGTTACAACTAACTGAGTTTTCCAACCTGGATGACTAGGAAGAAGGAGGTGGCCTTGACAGAAGTCAGACATTTTGGAAATGGAATGGATATTCTGGGGAAAGGAATGAGTTCAGTTTAAAGTATAGTTTGAGTTTGCTAGAGGGCATATGGTTGATGAACTAGTAAAATTGATTGAGAAGGGATGGTCAGACAAGTAGTATGAGAAAGAAAATGCTTGTGTAGTGAAAGGAGAATACATCCAGGACAATCTATGTAATCAAATGCTACGGAGAGTTAGGGAAAAACATATATTATTTATATCTAATTTAATGAAAGGCCCCTTTTCTTTTGATGCAAAACATCTTAGTGCTTTTCTATTCTGTATGATTTATTTTATTGATTGTTTTCCTAACACTCCTTACATTTCTTTCATAAATCCTAGTTAATGAAAATAAATGATTTTGATAAATAGTTGTATTTTGTTTGCCATTGTCCTATCTATAAAACTCACTACCACTTATATAGGACTTTAAGCTGTGCAAAGAATTTTGTATATATTATCTCATTTTATCATTGCAATTTTCTAAAATAAATGCTTTATTTCCTTCATTTAAGAGATAAAGAAAATGACCTTGACAGAGGTTGACCAGGATTACACAGATAATGTGTGAGGTACGATTCAAACTCAGGTCTTGATTCTGAGTCTATCCAGGACTCTATTCATAACATTATATCGTTGTCACAGTATTTTCCATCAGTATTTACTGGTAATTTTATTTTTTCACATTATGTTTGACAGATTTGGGATATCTATCACATTTATAAAACAAATAGAAGTTATAGAAGAGATAGAATAGATTGACTTCATTACATAAGCTCCAGTGGCTCCACATTACCTTCAGGATCAAATATAAAATCCTCTGATTGACTTTTCAAGCCCTTCATAAATTGATCCCTTCTTATCTTTCTAGTCTTTCTACAATTTACTTGCCTCCTGTACTCTTAAATTGAGTGACACCATTCTCTCTGCTTTAACTCAAATCTCATACCCCATATCTGGACACTAAGCATGATTACCCTGCTCTTCCCTCATACCACTCTCTCACTCATCTCTACCTTCTGATTTTCCCACCTTCCTTCAAATGTCTCCTAAAGTTACACTTTGGCAAATTGCCTTTCCAGATCATGAATCTTATTCACTTCCTTATGAAATTGTCTCTAATTCATCCTGTTTCACTTGTCTGTAGATAGATAGTTGTACACTGACTCTCCAAATAGAACATGAACTCCATGAAAACAGGTACCCTCTGCCCTTTGTATTCCCAGCACTTAGCACAATTCCTAACACAGTGAAAGTCCTTATAAATGCTTGTTGCCTAAAGGAAAATATTTTTAAAGTAATTTTTTTTCACAATAGATAGCATTTTATCTCAAGTAAAATTCAAATATATCTGACAGAAAATATGGCAATTAAAATATATAAAGAATCCAAATAGGTTTGGGAAGTAGCCTCATGAAATTAGTTGGAATATCAGATTTATCTGTTTTTTAAAACAATTTATATGTTCTAAGAATTCCTTTTTTTTGAATATTTGATTACATCTGTGGATCCATCTAGTCTTGGAGCTTATTTATATGGTAGCTCATTAAGCTCCATTTAATGCCTAATTAAATATTAGTTGATATGTTTTCTGTTTTGTCAATTTGAACATTTTATGTTTTTAAAAACATCAATTTCCTGTCTGTTGTCATTGTTGGCAAATAAAAATGTGTATACTAATCTATGATGTCTTACTTATTTTCTTTGAATTATTTGTGAATGATTAAATTAGCCATCTTTTTCTTATTTCTGATTTTAGTAGTCTATTTGATTCCTTCTTTTTATTAAAATATCTTTTTATCAGTTTTATTGGTCTTTTAATGACTTTTATGTACTCATTTAATATCTATTCTATTTATTTCTCCTTTTTCTTTACCAATATCATTCTTTCTATTTTCTTTGGCTCTACTGCAAACTCATTTTTTTCTCATTTTATCTCTCTAGTTAATATAAAGGTTTAAGGATATTATTTGGTATTGAAGTTTACTTTGTCTACATGCCATAAATTTAGAAATATTGTGGTTAATTTTTCCAGTTTCTTTAACATGATATCTTTGTACATGTAGGTTGTTTTTTTTAATCTAGGAATTATTCAATGTCATTTTAAGCATCACATATATGCTTTTGTCTTCAGATCATATTTTCTTTATTGATTGCTAGATAATTCCTTTATGATATATAACTGCTTTGATTTATTGTGTTTCAACAAATGGTAATTATATATATATGAAATTCAATTTAATTCATTTTATTGAACATTTATTAAGTACATAAGAGTTACGAGGTCCTGTTCTAAACTGAAGAATCAGAGAAAAATACAAAACAAATACTTCCCTCAAGGAACTTCCATTCTTTTCTGTTTCTTGGCAAAAAGTCTTCCAGAGCAGCTTTGGCCAAGAGACTCGTTTTTTTTCAGACCAATTTCTAAAGTTGGCTAATCTGGGTTTCATCTTATGAACCCATCACTGAGTCTCCAAATATGTTTATTATTGCTGCCTCTCTGTATTTGTCTATAATTTCTATGCACATATATGAACATACATACACATACATATATAAACATTCACCAGTTTAAGGATGAATGTTTATATATGTATGTGTATGTATGTTCATATATGTGTGTGTGCACATAGATACATATATAAATAAAATTAAATATGTATTCCCTACTTTTTCACCCTTTTGCCCCTCCATTAATTTTTTTTCCCTAACTGTGGAGCACACATCTCAAAACATCAGAAGTTTTTGGATATTTTTGTATACAACTCTTGTATAAATTCTTATGTTTCCTAAAGACAACTAAGTTTCACCCTAGGTTAATAAAAACTAAAATAACCCTTCAACTGATAGTGAATGCAAAATAGCAATTAATTGACACAACAGGAATAAACATGGCCAAATCTGAAACATTTTTATTGAGATTTAGTTATTCAAGAAGCAGCAACAATGGAAGTGGGGGTAGGATGTGTGTGACAGAAAGAGACAGAGAGAGAGAGAGAGAGAGAGAGAGAGACAGACAGACAGACAGACAGACAGACAGACAGACATGACTTTCTTTTTTTCTTTTTCTTTTTGAATTCTTAGTATTTTATCTTCCCCCAATCACATGTAAAAACAATTTTAAGTCTTTTCTTAAAACTGAGTTCCAAATTCTCTCCCTTCTTCCTTTTTCATTCCCCTCATTGAGAAGGAAAGCAATCTGATATAGGTTATACATGTGCAGTCATGCCAAACATTTCCATATTGCTCATGTTGTAAAAGAAAATATAGACCAAAAACCAAGAAAAATAAAATAAGCTAAAAAACCAAAAAAAAAAAAAAAAATCAAAGTGCTTCCTTCTATATTCAGATATCATTAGCTCTTTTTCCAGGATGGATAGCATTTTTTATCATAAATCCATTGCATTGCTGAGAAGTGCTAACTCATTCACAGATTATCATCATATAATATTGCTATTGCTTTGTACACAGTACATTTCACTTTACGTCAGCTCATGTAAGTCTTTCCAGGTTTTTCTGAAAGTATTCTGTATTCCATCACAATCATAGAACACAATTTGTTCAGCCATTTCCAAACTGATGGACATCCCAACAGTTTTCAGTTCCTTGGCATCAAAAAAAAGAGTTGCTGTAAATATTTCCATATAAATAGGTCCTTCTCCCCTACATACTTTAAGATTTTTTTTTGATACACACCTAGTAGTGGCATTGCTAGGTCAAAGGTTATGCACAGTTCTCTAACCCTTTGGGCATAGCTGCAAATTGCTCTAAAGAATGTTTGAGGGGAGAGCCTAAGCCCCACTGTAAAGCAGCAGGCAAATGACACCAGGACCACCCAAGGACCTTAGCATATCCAAGGGAACTAGCAGACATCAGGTCTGCATCATACGTGTTAGTTCAGCCCTGGTCACACAGGCATCCTCCATTGACCAGACTACCACATGCTTCAGTGTAGCCCTGGAGAAATGCAGAAATTCTACACCAGGACTCATATAGACACCACTACTAGACCCCAACTCATTACTATCAACAATGTCAGATCCATACAGCTTCCAGCAGAGCTAACCACCTTCCATCCCACCCCCTTAGCACACCACCATATATGAGCGTCTCCCAGGGCCCTAAGAGCAGCATCAGTGCAACACCAGTTAAAAAGTCAGGGCCGGTAGCAACTGGCACAAGAAGCCTAAGACAATATGCCTTCTATCCCAGGTGCAGAGTTCAATTTTACAAAAAAGGTAAAAGGTAAATAAAAGGATAAACAAGAAACAATTACAAAAAAAGAAGTTGAAGAGCAGGAGGTGGTGACTGACAAAAGTGAGGGCAAATCCGGGGAGTTGGTAGATAGAAGCAAAATACTAATGAGGAGAGAAAGGGTGAAAAAAGAGAAAAGACAGACAGGAGAGAGGATAGTTTGAAGGTAATATGCAATTAGTTAGCATAATTGTCAATGTGAATGGGATGATCTCTCCCATAAAATGGAAATGAATAAGAGATTGTTCAATAAAAACAGAATCCTACAATGTATTGTTTAAAAGAAACACACTTGAAGTACAGAGACACACAGGAAGTAAAGGTACAGGAGTGGAGCGGAATCTATCATGCTACAGTTGAAGTAAAAAAAAAAAAGAGGTAGCAATCCTGATCTCAGACAAAGTAAAAGCAAAAATATACCTAATTAAAAGGGATAAAAAAGAAACTACATCTTGCTAAAAGATACCATAGGCAATGAAACAATATCAATACTAAAAATATATGCACTAACTGGTATAACATCCAAATTCCTCAAGGTGAAATTAAGTGAGTTACACAAAAGAAGTAGGAACACTACACTGGTGGGGGACCTGAACTATCATCTCACAGAACTTGATAAATCCAAGCAAAATATCCAAGAAAGAAAATAGTAAGGTAAATACAATATTAGAAACATTAGATATGACAGACTTTTTGCATGATTGAGACATAAAGAGTGGCACCATAAGCAAATTAGAAGAGCAAGGACTGGTTTACCAGATCTTTAGAGAGGGAAAGAATTCATGACCAAACAAGAGATGGAGAACATTACAAAATGTGAAGTAAATAAATAATTTTATTGTATTAAATTAACAAGCTTTTGTACTAACAAAAGCAATGCAACCAAGATTAGAAGGAAAGTAGAAAGATGGGAAATAATCTTTACAGCAACTGTCTATAATAGAGGCCTCATTTCTCACATACATAGAGAACTGAGTCAAATTTTCAAGAATGTAAGTAATTTCTCAACTGATAAATCAAAGCTATTTATAGGCATTTGAAGAAGTGCTCTGAATCACTTTTGATGGGAAAATTGCAAATTCTAACAAATCTGATACACCAATTAATACCTCTCTGATTGACTAATATTACAGAAAAGAAAAAGGATATATGTTGGTGAGGATGTGGGAAAATTGGGACACTAATGTACTGTTGGTGGAGTTGTGAACTGATCCAGTCATTCTGGAAAGGAATTTGTAACTATGCCCAAAGGGTAACCAAATTGTACATACCCTTTGATCCAGTAATACTGCTACAAACTCTATCCCAAAGAGATCATAAAAAAGGGAAAAGAATTCAAATGTTCAAAAATATTTATAGCAGCCCTTTTCAATGGTGACAAAATATTGAAAATTGAGTGGATGCTCATCAATTGAGGAATGGCTGAACATGCTGAGGCATATGAATTTAATGGAATGCTATTGTTCTATAAGAAATGATGAACAGGCAGATTTAAGGAAAGCTTGGAAAGACTTACATGAATAGATGCAAAATGAAATAAGCAGAATCAGGAAAACATTGTACAGCAACTTGTATCAGCAAATTGTATCAGCAGCATTGTGTCAACTATGTAAAATAATTTGTCCCATTCTACCCTCCCTCTCCCTTTCTCCCAGGATACTCATGACCAAATTTCTTAATTTTATTTATTTAAATATCATCCCTTTATATTCAGCTCACACCTGTGACCTTTATCTATATATACTCTTAACTGTCCTAATATTGATACAGTTCTTATGAGTTGCAAGTATTAACCTAATTAAGTCCCTTATGATTTCTGTTTCTTGTTTATTTTTTTATTCTTCTCAAGTCAAATATTTGAAAGTAAAATTTTCTATTCACCTCTGTTCTTTTCATCAGGAATTTTTGAAAGACTTCTATTTCATGGAATGTCAATTCTAGCCTCCCCCACCAAGGATTATACTCAGTTTTACTGAGTAGGTGACTCTTGGTTGTAATCCTAGTTCCTCTGCCCTCTGGAATATCATATTCCAAACACTCTGATCCTTGCGATGGAGAAGCTGCTAAATCTTGTGTTATCCTGATGGTGGTTTCACAATATTGTTTCTTTCTGGCTGCTTGAAATATTCTTCTTTTGACCTGAGAGCTCTGGAATTTGACTATAATATTTCCGGAAGTTTTCTTTTGGGTATCTCTTTCAGGAGGTTATCTGTGAATTCTTTCAATTACTATTTTACTCTGGTTGTAGAATATTGTCTACCTTGCCAGAACCAATCTCTAATATGTGGGATGGCTAGAGTCAAGCACATCAGGCTAGAGAGAAGGAAATCAGGAAACAAACAGAAGTTTAATTTCAAGGTGAAGAAAATACTTTTAAGCTGAAATCCAACTTCCTGAGAAGAAGGACACATGGCTTATGACAGGTGTAGCACTTTCAGACATGAATACCACAAGAAGGCAGGATCCTACACAATCTTGAATAAACAGTTCCCATGGCTGACATTTCTTGGAATATTACAGACATTTTTGGGCCCTGTGGTAATAATCTTTGAATTATTGTAATTATTCAGTTTTTGATTGTCTCAAGTCCTTCAGATCCTTGAAATTTGTGATCATTCAGCTGGGTACAGAACTGGTTAGTGTGGTGGGAACAGTGTGAAGCACCTGGTTTGGTTCACTTAGCACTTATGATACAGGAGTTCAGGGACTAATAGCACCTTAGGACATTTTTATTGATCACTTTCTGCTGCAGCATGTTGACTGAAGTATCAGCTCCCCTGTTATCCTCTGGGAAATAGGAATTAAGGCAATACAAAAACTATATGATTTTTTGAGGGGGTGAGATCATTCAGAGAGTGAAAACAGAGGATTATTGTTAGGCAAAGATCAAGGCTCAGTGCTTGCTGGGCCTTAGCTCTGGAAAACAGGATATCTCCTAATATCTTGATAATATCAGGGCAATTTTCCTTGACAATTTCTTGAAAGATGATATATAGGGGGCAGAGGCAAGATGGCAGAATAGAAAGATGCACATACTCTAGTTCTTCCCCCACAGCCCATAAAATACCTGTAAAAAAAGACTCTCAATAAATGCTAGAGCAGCCGAAGCCACAGAACAAGGGAGTGGAAGAGATTTACAGCACAGGGTGACCTGGAAGATCAACAGGAAAGGTCTGTTGCACCAGACACAGAGTGAATGGCAACCCTGCCTTGTCTGTGCAGCACCAGGTGGAGCAGGATTGCAGGTCTTGGGGGCAGAAGCCCTGACTGCAGCAGTGGGAGGTTCCCAGACCCCTCAACCCACAAACGCCAAAGGCAGCTTAAAAGGTCAGTGAGAGGGCATTTTCATCTCTGTGACAAGGGAACAGGGTCCCCCCTGTTCTAGCCCCAGCCGCAGGTGGTGGTGGTGGTGGTGGCCATAGGCAGCAGCAGCAAGCCGTGGGAAGCTGAGGTAGCAGTGGCCTACAGGCATTGTTGGAGCCTTAGCGTAGAGCCCCTGGGGGAACTGAGCAGCTGATCTGAATCTCAGCCATGAGCCAGGCTGGGGAATACACTCCTCTCCCTGGATTGTGCCACCTTGGAGGAACTGAGAATTTACAGGTCCCCAGAGTAAATCCTTCTCAGGGAGGGATGGGGGTGGTGGGGACTAGGTAGGGGGGAAGAAACCTAAGTTATATGGTAGTGATTGTAGAACACTAAAAATAAATAAAATTAACAAAAAAATATAAAGAAATAAGAAAAAAGTATAATTGACTGAGTGGAAAATGAGATATAAAACTGACTGAAGAATGTAACTCCTGAAAAATTAGAATTGAACAAATGGAAGTTAGCTTCATAAGAAATCAAGAAACTATAAAACAAAACCATAGGAATGAAAGAATAAAAGACAATGTTAAATATCTCACTGGAGAAACAACTGATCTATAAAATAGATCCAAGTGGGATAATTTAAAAATTTTTGGACTACCTAAAATCTATGTTCAAAAGAAAGAGTCTAGATATCATTTTTCTTTTTTAAATTAATTGATTTATTTATTTTAAGTTTTCAACATTCATTTCCACAAAGTTTTGAGTTGCAAATTTTCTCCCCACCTCTCCTTTCCCCCCACCCCAAAACACCTTGCATTCTGATTGCCATTTCCACCAACGTGCTCTCCTTTCTAACACCCCTCCCTTCCCTTGTCCTCATCTTCTCTCTTGTCCTGTAGGGCAGGATAAATTTCTATACCCCATCTTCTTTCCCACTTGTATGCAAAAACAATTCCCAACATTTGTTCCTAAAACTTTGAATTCTAATGTCTCTTCCTTCCTCCCTCCCTATCCATACCCACTGAGAAGCAAGCAATTCAATATAGCCTATATATGTGTAGTTTTGCAAATAATTTCTATAAGAGTCATGTTGTGTAAAGCTAACTACATTTCCCTCCACCCTATCCTGCCCCACATTTCTTCTATTCTCTCTTTTGACCTTGTCCCTGTCTGAGAGTGTTTACTTCTAATTGCTTCCTCCTCCCATTGCCCTCCCTTCCATCATCCTCCCCACTCTGCTTATCCCTTTCTCCCTTACTTTCCTGCAGTGTAAGATAGATTTTCAAACCAAATTGAGCGTGCATGTTATTCCTTCCTTGAGCCAAATGTGATGAGAGTAAGCTTCACTTTTTCCCTCTTTCTTCCCTCCTTTTTCCCTTCCATTGGAAAAGCTTTTTTTGCCTCTTCTACGAGAGATAATTTGCCCCATTCCATTTCTCCCTTTCTCCTCCCAATATATTCCTCTCTCACCCCTTAATTTTATTTCTTGAAAAAGGACCCAAAATCAAGTAACTGGTTGGGAAAATGCCCTCCCCACCCCAAAGGGGAAAAATAAGACTATAGAAGGTTACTTTCTTGATCAACAGGTATTCTCTCCCATCCTTTTAGATGAAGAAGAACAATATTTACCACCGGGGAAGACAAAAAAGGTAAGACTTCTGCATCCAAAACCTCTAAAATATATATACAATGGCTCCAGGCCATGGAAAAGGTAAAAAAGCACTTTCAAAATCAAATAAGAGAGGTGGAAGAAAAATTGGGAAGAGAAATGAGAGTGATACAAGAATATCATGAAAGTCAGGCAACACCTTGCTAAAGGACACTCCAAAACATGCTGAAGAAAATTACACCTTTAAAAATATGCTAACTCAATTGGCAAAAGAGGTCCAAAAAGCCAGTGAGGAGAAGAATGCTTTAAAAAGCAGAATTAGCCAAATGGAAAAGGATGTTCAAAAGCTCACTAAGAAAATAGTTCTTTAAAAATTAGAATGGAGCAGATAGGAGCTAATGACTTAATGAGAAACCAAGAAATTATAAAACAAAACCAAAAGAATGAAAAAAATAATCTGGAACTGATCATTGTGATCAGTTCTGGAAACTGATCTGGAAAATAGATCCAAGAGAGACAATTTAAAAATTATGGGACTATCTGAAAGTTGTGATCAAAAAAAAGAGCCCAGACATCATCTTTCATGAAATATCAAGACAAACTGACCTGACATTTTAGAACCTGAGGGCAAAATAAATAATGAAAGAATCCATTGATCACTTCCTGGAAAAGATTCAAAAGGAGAAACTCCTAGTGATATTGTAGCCAAATTCCAGAGTTCCTAGATCAAGGAGAAAATATTGCAAGCAGCTAAAAAGAAACAATTTGAGTATTGTGGAAATATAATTAGGATGACACAAGATCTAGCAGCTTCTACATTAAGGGATCGAAGACCTTGGAATATGATATTCCAGAAGGCAAAGGAACTAGGATTAAAATCAAGAACCACCTACTCAACAAAACTGAGTATAACACTTCAGGGAAAAAATGGTCATTCAATGAAATAGAGGAATTTCAAGCATTCTTGATGAAAAGACCAGAGCTGGAAAGAAAATTTGACTTTCAATACAAGAATCAAGAGAAACATGAAAAGATAAACAAGAAAGAGAAATCACAAGGGACTTACTAACATTCCTACATGGAAAGATAACTCTTGAAATTTTTCTCAGTATTTGGGTGGTTGGAGAGATTATACACACATATTATGAATATCATATCTAAAAGAAATAAAATTAAGGGGTGAGAGAGGAATATATTGGGAGGAGAAAGGGAGAAATGGAATGGGGCAAATTATCTCTCGTAGAAGAGGCAAAAAAAGCTTTTCCAATGGAAGGGAAAAAGGAGGGAGGAAAGAGGGAAAAAGTGAAGCTTACTCTCATCACATTTGGCTCAAGGAAGGAATAACATGCACGCTCAATTTGGTTTGAAAATCTATCTTACACTGCAGGAAAGTAAGGGAGAAAGGGATAAGCAGAGTGGGGAGGATGATGGAAGGGAGGGCAATGGGAGGAGGAAGCAATTAGAAGTAAACACTCTCAGACAGGGACAAGGTCAAAAGAGAGAATAGAAGAAATGTGGGGCAGGATAGGGTGGAGGGAAATGTAGTTAGCTTTACACAACATGACTCTTATAGAAATTATTTGCAAAACTACACATATATAGGCTATATTGAATTGCTTGCTTCTCAGTGGGTATGGATAGGGAGGGAGGAAGGAAGAGACATTAGAATTCAAAGTTTTAGGAACAAATGTTGGGAATTGTTTTTGCATACAAGTGGGAAAGAAGATGGGGTATAGAAATTTATCCTGCCCTACAGGACAAGAGAGAAGATGAGGACAAGGGAAGGGAAGGGTGTTAGAAAGGAGAGCACGTTGGTGGAAATGGCAATCAGAATGCAAGGTGTTTTGGGGTGGGGGGAAAGGAGAGGTGGGGAGAAAATTTGCAACTCAAAACTTTGTGGAAATGAATGTTGAAAACTTAAAATAAATAAATCAATTAATTTAAAAAAGAAAAATGATATCTAGACTCTTTCTTTTGAACATAGATTTTAGGTAGTCCAAAAATTTTTAAATTATCCCACTTGGATCTATTTTATAGATCAGTTGTTTCTCCAGTGAGATATTTAACATTGTCTTTTATTCTTTCATTCCTATGGTTTTGTTTTATAGTTTCTTGATTTCTTATGAAGCTAACTTCCATTTGTTCAATTCTAATTTTTCAGGAGTTACATTCTTCAGTCAGTTTTATATCTCATTTTCCACTCAGTCAATTATACTTTTTTCTTATTTCTTTATATTTTTTTGTTAATTTTATTTATTTTTAGTGTTCTACAATCACTACCATATAACTTAGGTTTCTTCCCCCCTACCTAGTCCCCACCACCCCCATCCCTCCCTGAGACGGCATAAAATTCTATGTAGGATCTACACATACATTTCTATTGAATCCATTTTCACTATAGTCATGCGCTGTAAAAGAACTAAAATGGGAGAAATAATATAAGAAACCAAAACATTAAACACACACACACACACACACACACACACACACACACACACACACACACACACACACACAAACTGATCTGCTACATTCTGCTATTGAATTCCATAGTTCTTTCTCTGGATGTGGAAGGTATTTTGCCTTAGAAGATCATTGGGAATTTTTTTTAAGTCTTTGAATTGCTATGAAGATCCAAGTCTACCTGAAAAAACTCTCACACACTGTGGTCATTGATGTGCACAAAGTTCTCCTGGTTCTGCTACTTTCACTCAGCATCAGATCATGTAAGTCTTTCCAGGCCTCTCTGAAATCTTCTTGTTCATCATTTCTTATAGCACAATAGTATTTCATTACATTCATATACCATAATTTATTCAGCCATTCCTTAATTGATGGGCATCCCCTTGATTTCCAGTTTTTGGCCACTACAAAGAGTGCTGCTATAAATATTTTTGTACATGTGGGACCCTTTCCAATTTTTATGACTTCTTGGGGATACAGTCCTAGAAGTGATATCGCTGGGTCAAAGGGTGTGCACATTTTTGTAGCCCTTTGGGCATAGTTCCAAACTACTCTCCATAATGGTTGGATGAGCCCACAGCTCCACCAACATTGAATTAGTGTTCCAACTCTCACACATCCTCTCCAGCATTTATTATATTCCTGTTCTGCCATGTTTGTCAGTCTGATAGGTGTGATGTGGTACCTCAGAGTTGTTTTGATTTGCATCTCTCTAAAGTTATTTAGAGCATTTTTTTATATGATTATAGATATCTTTAATTTGTTCCTCTGAAAATTGCCTGTTCATATCCTTTGATCATTTATCAATTGGGGAATGACTTGTACTGTTGTATGTTTGACTCCAATTATGGTTTTCTAAGGAGCTTTTTTTTTCTTCAATGAATTTGTGTCTCTCCATTTCACCAATTCTGATTTTCAATGCATTCTTCTCCTCATTGACTTTTTGTATATCTTTTACCATTTGATCATTTTATTTTTAAGGTGTTACTTTCTTTACTAATTTTTGCATCTCCTTTACTAAGTTGTTGAATTTTTTGCATGATTTTTTTAGCATCACTTTCATTTCTCTTCCTGATTTTTCTTCTACCTCTCTTACTTGATTTTTAAAATCCTTTTGGAACCCTTCCATGGCCTGAGATCAATTCATATTTCTTGTAGTGTTCAAGCTTTCACTTTGTTAATGTCTTCTGAATGTGTGTTTTGATCTTCCTTGTCACCATAGTAACTTTCCATGGTCAGAACATTATTCAATCTACTTCTTGACTTTTAACTCTTTTTGAAAGTAGAGCTCTGCTTCTAGAGTGGAGGGTAAACTCTTCCACACATCAGGGTATTTGTGCAGCTATTTTTAGAGACACTTTTTGGAATTTCTAGTAAGTTTTCAATTCTTCCAAAGTGGTTTGAACTAAACAGAGGTGTGTTTGCTACTCTCAAAGACCAGACTGTACTCTGGTCCTTAACTGACCAGAAGTACTCTTTTCTGCCCTTGAGCTTTGACAAGGGTCCCTGTTCCTCTGCAGTTGCAAGTTCTTGTGTGCTTGTGCTCCCCTTTACCCTGGAATTGCCCCCCAGGACTGCCCTCCAGAAAGCAACAGAATTCTGTCCTCCAGTGCCATCAATGAGACATCAATTACAGGGTTCTGATTCAACTACCTTGAGAGGTATGGAAGCAGATGGTGCTGCTGATTTAGTGGCTCCAAAGGCCTGTTCCTGGTCAATGTACTGGACTATGATCAACTCTCACCCCACTGTGTAAGGCATTTTCTGTGGGCCTTCTGAGTTGTTTTAACTGGAAAATAATTTTACCCCAACCTTTTGTGTATTTTACTGCTCCAGGAATTGTTTTATGGCATTATTTAAAGATATCCAGAGGTTTTTTTTTTGACATGGGTTTCTTTTATTAGATACCTTAACCATGACCTTAACCCTCAAAGCCTTGATACCTTTATTCTCTGCCTCTAAATGCCCCATCAGCAGTACTAGAATCTGCAAGAACTAGGCTTTGATACCGAGGTTTCAGGGCTTTTATTAGGGATATAGTTCAGGAGCAAGTACGTGTTCATCCTAGATTCTCCTCCCTTAGGATCTTATCAAGCATTCTGAGAATCACATTGGCATGTCTTGAGATCATAGAATTATGCACATATTTCCCCTTTCCCACTAGCAAATAAGCTCATTAAGGGCTAAAGAAAGATTTAGGGTCTTGGTACATTACATATGCTTAATAAATGTTTGATTTATTATTTGTGCCCATACTTGTGGAAGACTCCACAACTTTAAGCAATGTGATTGATCTCAAAGTTAAATAATATTTATGTAGAAATTTAAATGCGATTGTATCTGTTATATTGCTCAACACAACTCATTTTGACAACTATAGTATAATACTTTGGTTGACAAAAAGCTACTTTTTATTAAATGTTTAAGGTTTGTATATTGTTGTAAAGTTACAATGGGTAGCTAGGTGGTACAGTGGATAAGTCACTGGAACTGGAGTCAGGAAGACTTATTTTCCTGAGTTCAAATCTGGTTTCAGACCCCGAACAAATTACTTAACTCTATTTGCCCCATTTTTCTCATCTATAAAATGAGCTGGGGAAGGAAATGCAAACCACTCCAGTGTCTCTGCCAAGAAAAGCCCAAATGAGATTACAAAGAGTCAGATATGATTGAAAAAATGAAAAACTAAAGTTGCGATAAAATTTTTTCATTTGACTTAAATTGTGTATGACCTAAGAAAATTGTTTCCAGTTGGAAGTCACTCTTTTTTTAAAGGGAGCATTATTATGAAATAAAGTTTGGAAATTTATGCTTTATAGATTTAAAATTCACATTTCTTATCAGTTTATTCAATCCTGTAATGTAACATTTTTGGAAACCTTAAGGAAGCATGGAAAAGGACAAATAATTCACAGAGGACAGCTATCCAGAATTTGGTCACAACCACTATTATTTCAAAGATACAACCAGAACCTGAAGTGAGCCTTCATGTCATTGAAGAAGGAAGAAGTCAAGAATTAAATTTTGGGAACCTGATCAAAGGACTTGGCATCTCAGTACATCAAGCTCATTCCATTAACAAAATTTCTTACTTGAACTCAGTATTTTCTAATTTGAGTTTACTTTTGTTGAATATTAACACTGAAACACTGTATTTTCTATAGTTAGTTATGCATTTTAAATTCATTACACATTCTTAAATCTATAAATACCTTCTTCATATTTATTATACCACTTTTGCCCTTCCTTTACCCTCAATACTTAGTATAGTGCCTGAAACAGAGTAGATGCTTAATAAATTGTTTCTGATTTGTTATAGCAGGAAAGATTATTTGCTTGATTTTTTTATTCTTTTAATAACCCTTTTATTTTCATAGGGGAGTTTCATTCATTTACATTCAATGTTATAATTATTTTGACATCCTAATATAGTATTTTTCCCAAATAAATCTTCCTTATTTAATGCCAATCCTTTTTTCAGACTTATAAAATTTCCTAAATGTTCTTCTATTAACTATGGCATGCATTAAAAAACTAACAGAAACCTAGTTCCCTTTTTCATTATTCCCAAATTAAAGGTCAGAGTTTTACTTTTGGATAGATGACTACCCCTTGTTACTTTTCTACCCAGTATGATTGCTTTCTCCTTTCTTATTCTCTGCCTTTATTTGCAGCACCCTTAATCAAGTAATTTGCTTTTCTTTGTCTTTCCATTTTCCTCAATTCCAAGTGTCATTTGATGTTCAACTAAAATCTTTCTAGTTTTTTTTCTCCTTTGCAGCTAAGCAACCTTAACTAAAAATTATTTCTTGGTTCTAACACTTAGTTTGATGGTACTATTCTCTCCCACAGATTCCATGTTATTATTAGTTCTCATTATCAAAATGACTCTTAACTTGCCCATTTTCCCATAAATTGTTCACTCTTCTTGATCTTGTTTCCAACTTTTGCTTCATAAGAAGTTATAGGTTTGTTGGGAATTTTGATTTTATGATGAAGTCAAAGATTTTTTACTCCATGCAAATAATATATTAATTTTTTCTTTCATTTTTCATTTTACAGAAAAATAATCTCATGACATTTGAATTGATGATTGTTGATATCCAAGGCCATTCTTGTCAGTTAATAAGATTATTCCCTTGTTATTATTGCTAAATAGATAGACAATTTTATGTCTGAGTGAATTGGATTTTATGTTCTTCCATATGGTTGTTCTAGGAATTCTGTCTATTTGAAATTAATCTTTTGTTTTCAGAATTTCTGGGAATTTTAGTGAATATCAACAAAGGCATCATCTGATTTCTTTCTTCTTAGCATGTTTTAGGAATTTGGTTAACAAATTGTCTCTTCTTTTTTCTGCCCATCTGTCCCTTTTGTGAATCTATTCTAATGTTTTTTATGTTTTTTTCTCTCTCTTTTAGAAATTTGGTGAAGCCTACATGGGTAGAGTGAGGTTGTTTTTCTACTGTTGTTTCTCCATTTTATCTTCTAATAATACTTCTTTTGGTAGTTGATTATTTTGTTTATAATTTGCAGTTGGTTCTAAACAACAAAATTTACTGAATAATTTTATTATGACTTGACAAATATTAGTGTTATTTATTTAGTCATTGGCAATATACAAGTGCATATTAACTTCTACTTCTTGGTTTCTATATTTCTTTTACTGAATCAGAACTCTTCTTCATTTCTTCATTTATTTGTGTGATTTTTGAAATTTCCTTTGAGATTTTTCTGAGAGGTTCCCTCTTTTTTAGTGTTCTATTGCTGTTTGAAGGGAATGTTGAAGGCACAGGTTGTTTTGAGACATATCATTCTATTTTATTGATAAGTGAAGAGAGTAGAGGTATTGAGGGCTAACCAAAGTTACAGGGGAATAATTAGCAAAGCTAAAGTTAAAATCTAGTTCTTCAATGGTCTTCTCATTATACTAACTAGCTCTAGTTTGGAGTTACACCTTGAAAGCTTTTGAAGGGATGACCAAAGTGCCTATACCATACTCAATGGGGATCCACTGAAGGTTTTTTTAACTATTGTTTTGCTGAGAAATGAAGTTAATAAGCCTGTGTATCAGGGGGATTATTTGTTTAGTTGAGTGAAGAATTAAATAGCACAGAGAAAGCCAGGAAGCAGTAGTTCAAGGGAAAGGTGCAAGGTCCTAAAATACGGTATTGGGAGTGGAGTAAGTTAAGAGAGCATAGATATTAGAATAATTACAAAAATAAAATTTACAGGATTCATCAAATAATTGAATATATTTGATGAGGGAAAGAGAATAACAAAAGATTATTACAAGCATTTGAACGTAAGTTAACTGGATGGAAGGAGAGTGTTAACATCAAGAGAGACAGGAAATCCTATAGAAGAGGTATGATCAGGAAGGTAGAAGATTATGAATTCAGTTTAAGGCATTTTAAATTTAAGGTGCTTATTGATGATCTAGATGGAGAAATCTAGTGTGCATTTCAGATATAGGCTTGGATCTCTTGGGAAAGTTTAGAATACCAAGGGAAAAAATGTATTGTAGATACAGAGAAGAAGGCCAAGATCAGAGCCTTGATGGGTAGATGCACTCACAATGCAGGATGAGGATGATTAGAGAATGAAATAAAAAAAGAGAAGAATTGATAGTAGGTAAAACAGGAGAAAACAATACCAAAAGCAAACAATATTTAAAAATTTGTCTTTGGTTTAAAATGACCTCCAAAGACGGGGAAGGATAAGAGTTACGAATAAGTTCATTGAATTTGACACTTGAAAGAGGTGACTAATCACTTTGTTGATAACTGTTTAATTAAATGTTTAGCTATTTAACTAGAACTGTTTAACAAACTAGTATTTTGGGGCAAAAGTTAAATTTCAAGGTTCTGAAAAGAAATAGGAAATAAAAGCAATATCAATTACTGTTTCTGGAATTTTACCACCATAGGCAAAGAAGTATAATAACGAGTATAATGCAGATTGAAGGATTTTTGTTTCTATCTTTTTTGCTTTAGTATTTGAGAGTTCAGAGCATGTTTGTTGATAGAGGAAGGGGGAAAATCAAGTAGTGAGAAAGAGATTGAACATGGTGAAGTGCAAAGAGAGGAATTAAAAATCTATTGAGAGAACACAGATTGGATTCAGAGGTCATGTTTTTAGTCTTAGATTTGTATGTTCTACTTGTGTGATCTTGCTCAAAGTGTGACTTACCATCTCTTAGTCTTAATTTTCTCATCTGTAAAGTGGAAGGGTTGATGAGATGAATTTCAAAGTTTCTCTCCACTCTAAACTCTATGGTCCTATAAGAGAGGAAATGACCAAAGAAACAAGGTCCTGAATGGGATGGCACGAAGGTTTGTTTATCTTTGGAAGGGGTGGTAAACCTTATCTTTTCAGACCACATAAATGGAAAACAATGTGGCAGGTACATAAAAAAAGACTTTAAAATCTTGAGAATGAAGGATACAAGAGCTCACAAAAATGACTTCATTCCTTCTGGAGAAGTAGATAATATGAAGATTCAAGGAGGAAGATGGCAGTGAAGATGAATCTAGGAAAGCTAACTGATGAATCAGTAAGGACCCTTATTCATCAAGGAAGGCACAGATCAGTGCAGAAAGCATGCTGTTATTCAGAGTCAAAGACATGGAAGGGACATTAGTGGATGAGAATTCATAGATACCAGACTGATAAAAACTCTGGGAAGTGGTATAAGGTATAAAAAACCTTGGATCTCATTTACCTTTAAACAATAAACCATACTAAGAGAATACAATTGAAAGAGGAGGTAGAAATGATTTTTCTGTTTGAGTTTGTTTATATTGTCCTCCATTTGAAATTTAACTTTTAAAAATTTAGATTATATCTTCCAGCTCATAGGAACCATTAGCACATCTTGAGAAGGATTTGACAACTTATTAGATAGAAGGGAGGGAGCAAATGAAGGAAGTAGACATAGGGATAGCTATGCCAAAGGTAACTGATGTTTCAAGCGTTATCCATTTTCTTAGATTTTTTTATATTAAAACAAGCAAACAAAAAGCAACTCTGTTCTCAGGAAGAAAGATAACTTTTGACTTTTGGCTAGCATTGGACAACCTATACCATATTGCTAAAACAAATAGTAGGGATGATATAATATAAGTTTGTGTAAATTAGTTCTTTTTCTATAATATCTGAGAAAAAGTCAGCTTATCATAGGATAACAAGAAGATGTACAAGTGTCTTCCAGGAATGTTATCACATATTTGAGTAGGTTAAAAATAATATAGAATTCCCAGATACAGAATTTTAAGATAGATTTGGGGGGGTTCTTGGTATCTGTTTTTAGGAACTTTTCTAGGATCTAATCATTTGTCCCATAATATAGACTTTTTAGTAGAAAATATTCATGCATTTATAGTACTTTTCATACAATATGACAAAAATATTCACAATGAGGCTGATATTTATGTAGTCCTTTTGCAAAGAGCTTTACACATATCATTTCTTTTGGGCCTCACATAAACCCTGCTATTATGGTCCACTTTTTAAAATGAGTCAAGTGAGACTGAGTAGTTAAATGATTTACTCAGTCACACAGCTAATAATCATCTGTTGCAGAAACTTCTATATTCTTCACTCCAAGTCCAGGATTCTATTTAGTAGACCATCCAGCTCCCATTAAACAAATTGCAGTCATTTTATATAATTTTATGCTCATTGCCCTGACATATTCATTATTTTTAAATAATAGGTAAAGGAACCGTGGAATCATAGCTTCCAAGATCTATAAAGGACCACAGAAGCCATCTAAGTCAATACGCAACTCACCAATTAAACTTTTTAGATTGACGCCAACAAGTGGTGATCTAGTCTTTTTTTAAAGACCTCAATTAAAGAGAAATACCCCCCTTTCTGCTTTTGAATATTTTAAGTTATTAGGAAATTTTTCCTTCCTTCCTAATTAAATCTTTTCATCCAGTAACTTCCATTCTTTACTCCTAGTTGTGCCCTCTGGTACCAGAGTCAACAACTTTTTGATCTTCTATGTTCCTGGAGTGCTCTCTTTCCTCATCACTGCCTCTTTCCTTCCATGACTTCCTTCCAATTCTAGCTAAAATCCTATTTTTTATGAGAAGGTTTTTCTAATCCCTACTTATGCTAGTGTTTTCCCTCTATTGATTATCTCCTCTTTATTCCGTTCCTACACAGTTTGCAGGTTGCCCCTTCCATTAAACTGTCATCTTCTTGTGAATAGGGCCTGTCCTTTGCATTTCTGTGTCCCTAGAACTTAGAAAAATATTTGTCACATAGGAGGCACTTGATAAATACTTATTGACTGAGTGACATGACAATTTTTCGAACAATTTAAGATTGTAATCATATCCTTTCTTTGCTTTCTCATCTCCAGAGCAAATATTCCCATTCATTTCAGCTAATCCCAGTACAGCAAGTTTTCTAAAGTCTTTAATCATCTTGTTTACCTTTTTCAAGATACAATCTAATCCAGAGATTTTTAATCTTTCTTGTGTCAAGAACTCCTTTGACAATTTGGTGAATCTGAGGACCCCTTTTCAAGGCGGTGTTTTTAAACAATTTAAGGGAATACTAAATTTCAGTTGGAAATTAATGAAAATAAAGATGTGCTTTTTTTCCATTCAGATTCATAGATCTCCAATAATCTATCCATGGACTTCTTAGTAATCTGTGAAAATCAGGTTAAGAACCTCTGTTACAGGTTATCCATGTTTTTCTTAAAATATGACCAGAACTGAATACAGTACTTCAGGAGTAGTCTGACCAAAGCAGAATATAGGGAAATAATCACCGCCATTATTCTTGAATACTGCGCTTATCTTAATGCAATTTAGGTAAGCAATAGCTTCTTGGGCATTGTCATATCACCCTAATGGTTTACATTGAATTTACATATCACTAAAATTTTCATGTCTTTCCAAAAGGAATGACAAAGGTGCCTCATTCATTTCAGATTTATGAAGTTGAGTTTTTGAGCCTATGTATATGACTTTATATTTATCCTCATTGAAATTCATCCTGTTTGATTAGAATTATTGTT
Organism: Notamacropus eugenii; assembly: GCF_028372415.1. Classification (NCBI taxonomy): domain Eukaryota; kingdom Metazoa; phylum Chordata; class Mammalia; order Diprotodontia; family Macropodidae; genus Notamacropus; species Notamacropus eugenii. The sequence continues at coordinate 372,632,256 of NC_092874.1, forward strand.
CTAATAAAATATGATATTGCCATACTCTTTTTGGATTCTCCCTCTGTCATCCAATATGCTAATAATTCCTCACAGTTTCATGTTATCTGCAGATTTTCTAGGCAAGCCTTCATTCATGTTATTGATAAAAATGTTAAATAACACTAGGCCAAATACAAAACATTAATTAGTTATTCAAATTGAATTTTAATTTTTGCAGTTCTATTTGTGAAAGATGGTAATTGATTACATTCTACATCTTCCAAGGAATTATTATTTTTGAAGTTGTGCTAAATTCTGTAATCTACAAAGAATTAGATAAACTTCCCCAGTCTCAAATCAATTATATATTTAATCCTTCCAAACTTATCCTGCAAATATTAGAATGAATAAAAGAACATATTGATGTCGAGTTACTTCAGTTGTGTCCAACTCTTTTTGACCCCATTTAGAGTTTTCCTGGAAGAGATACTGAAGGGGCTTGCCATTTACTTTTTGTAAAAGCTAGGACGCTGAAACACATAGGGGTCCTGCTATGACAGGTTCTTAGATCTGCTTTTCTACAAGGAAAGGCAGCTTTTCAGGAGTCAACAATCACTTTAATCAAGGACATGTATCATTCCCTTAGTTCAGGGGGGGAAAGTCAGCACCCTGAACTTCAGAGAAAATACAGAGAAATCAAAATCAACAACCAGGCTTCCAACTGTCCAACATACATCACAGATTGACTGATAACTGTCTGATCATACCTACATAGTTGCCAGAGAGAAAAGCACCAACATCTGGGTTTTCAAAGCCAGGTAGCTACTTAGTGGCTTCCCAGAGTCTTATCTGGCACATAAGCCTTCTTCCAAAACTAAGTCCCAAAGTAACATCTCACCTCAAAGTACTTAAAAGTTTTTTAGAGCCAGAGGACATCACAATACTTGAGAACCAGTGCATCATTAGCAGAAGATGTGGGCCTTCCTACAAATCTTCTCAGGCCCATTAATAGATGGGGAAGATCTTCTTCAATCGCATTATTCAATCAGAGGCTTTTGATTATACTAAAACAAAAAGCATCATTATCAATACACTTTTCCAGTTCTTTTTTTACAGATGAAGAAGTGAAGTAAATAGGGTTAAATGAGTTGCCTAAGGTCATAAAACTAGTAAGTGTCTGTGGCCAGATTTGAGCTCAAGAAGATGTCTTCCTGACTTAGGGCCAACACTCTATCCAGCCCATCACCTAGATGCTCCTATGCACACTCATATACACACACATTTATGTATCTATCTGTCTATCCAACTATCATATATAGCAGAAAATATAATTTTTTGGTGGGGGTCTGGGTCTCTCTATCTATACCAGGCTGGAAGTTTAATAGTCATTCATGAGTTCAAATCCATTACTGAATTGCATATAAGCTTTGACTGGCTACACTTCTGTCCGGGGCCAGTTTGCCACTATTAAGCAGTCTGATGGCCCCACATTCCAGGGATTCACCATATTGGTGCTAGATAATGGAGACATCTTTAGAACAGCTTATAACTCCCAAGCTCTAGTGACTCACAAGCCTCAGCCTTCCATGTAGCAAAAATTACATACAATATATCACCAGCTTAGCATATTCCCACATACAACACTTGTATATTACACAATATGTTATACATGAGTATATGCACACATATATAAATGTATGAAATTTGAGCAATGTTGTTTTACTGATAGATAGTAATGAGAGTAATGAATTAAAAGGAATAAATTCCAAGACATGGAATGATTACATTTTACAATATAAATGTGAACATGATCCTCATTGGAAGTTTTTCGAATTCAGAATTAGTAAACTATATTCTTTTATAATCATTTAACCTAAGTTCTGTTTTTATGCCAAAGCATGTATTACCAAAGAATAGATTCATTTTCATAAAAGTTTGAAAGAGTATTAAATTCTTAACCAAAGATATATCTTATATAATAATTTAACTTATTAAAATATTATTTTACCATTGCTCTATCATAGCTTGAAAATAATTAAGCTGATGAAACAATGCAATTGGATATAGAAGTAATAAGTTGGAAGGGTCAGATCTATAGTTGTGTTGGGGCTAGGGGGTTTTAGCTAATTCTTTGTATATTATCATACCTAGCATATTTTGGTACCAAATGAATATTAATAACAATGATAGTAACAATTTCAATTTAGCTTTCAGTATAGAATACGTATGTAGCAAAAATTTCTGCTGAGTTCTTTCTCCTAATGCAAATTCTATGTGTGATTTCCAGTTTATCCATTTTATTGACTCATTTGATGTCCATGAGCAAGTCATTTAATATCTCTATACCTATGATTCCATCTATAAAATGGGGATAATAATACAGACTTCTTTAATTATTTAGATCTTTAGAATGCTGAGGAGTTTTATTCAAGTTAATTACATCAAAAGTACTCCAAGTTCACTCTATTATTAAACTTATTTATCTGATTTCTTTACAGCAAAACCTAACCAATTATACATGGTGCTGTACTACACATAGAGAGATAAAAATATAATGAGCATGAGAGAGCTGAATAGTAGATAGCCATCAATGGAAGTATATCTTGTTTAAAGTAATAGGTTTATTCAAAGTGGCTAGATGTGCTCATTTACATGAGAAAGAAGGAATGCCTCAAGACAATCTCTCTTCAACATACTTTAAGTGCAACTTCTCATATAAATATCCTGGTTTTCCTTATAATTTTTTAAAATTTGAAGTTCATATATGCATGCAGAGCAATGTATGTTTTATAAACAGTGCATATTTGAACCAATGGCTAACTAAAATAGCAGGTACTTAAGTTAAGAAAATTCCATTTGAAAAGTAAAACTTTCCCCCTGAATAAATATTTAAAATGGAAATGATACAGGTGATAAATATGACTTCTTTCTTCTTTAGCTAATAACTCAAATATTGTTTGATTCCACAAACACTTGATAACATACACATGCCATATCTCTCTGGAAAACACATATCCTATCACACATATTTCTGTCACACATCTTCCTGACATTCATTATCTCTCTCACCTAATCCTGCTTTCATACAAAATACTATCTTTCTTCTACATAATCAGCTATAGCAATATGAGTGCAGCCAAATTGGACTGAACAAAAGAAAATTTGGCCCATCCAATTTTTTATAACATCCATATACCCATGCCATATGGCAAGGCCCCAGAAGCATCATCTTGCTTCTTGCACACAATTAAAATAACCCTGGGCAAAATCAGATTCATAAAAATAGCATTTTATGTTTTTTCAACTTTGTAAATCACCTCAGTCATATAAACTTATCTCAACACTACCCCAAAGACAGCCCGTGACAATATCAAGGTCAATCTATAAGGTAATTATCAACATTTATTAATCACCTATTTTAAGAATACTGAGAAGTTATCCATATGAGAAATAGAGATTTCCATCGTAGAGATTATTCAAATGGTTTATCTTGAAAAGCCACAGGTCCCTTTTCATCATTTTTTGTTAATGTACTACAGCAGACTATGATCAAGCATACTGAAGATACAGAATTTACTTATGACATTTGGAAGACATGGTACCATTTTCAAGTGGTCAAGCTGACTAATGATGAACAAATTTTGTTTTAGATATGAGCACTAATAAAGTCAACTTAGCTTTAGCAGGATATTATCTAAACCATGGAACAGCATGGTGTAACAGCAAGCACCCTAGCATATCCAGAATGACCTGCTAGCACAGGTTCTTGGATCTGCTTTTCTTAAAGGAAAGCAACTTTTAAGGAGTCAACAATCTTTAATTACATTCACTGGTTAAGGTGAAAAGTCAGCAGCCTGAATGTCAGAGAAAACACAAGTAGAGAAATTAGCATAAAGACCAAGAAACAGGGCTCTGCCTGAATCAAAGAAACATTGCTATACACTTTACATACACCACTGGATCAGGAGAGCCTTTATATCTGAGCAGTTTGGGGTTCTGAACAAATAGCTACACAGAGTCTTAACCAGGGAATCAAGCAGTCCTTCTCATAAGGAAACCCACAAAGCAAAATACCAACTCAGAATATATATACATATACTTCTCAGAGCCAGAAAGCATCACAACCCTCATCACTCAGTGACTAATCTTACTAGCAAAAGATGTGGAAGTCTACCTACAAACAAGCCTCCCCCTAACCGAACTCCCCCTTAGGCAGGTCCCTCACCTAATGGGTTCCATATAAAGTCTATTAATGGATGGGGAAGATCTTATTATTCTCATTAACATAACAGATTGGAAGCCAAGAGACAGGCAAAGGTGTGTGTGTATGTGTGTGTGTGTGTGTGTGTGTGTGTGTGTAGAATGAGGTATGATTCTAGTAAAAACTGTCCTGGGTATTATGTGTCCCAGGATTTTTCCCATCATTCCAGCTATCAAAGAAGATTATCTGAGGCATGCAATGAAGCTTAGACAGTATTTTTCCATCTTATTCTTGGATGAAAAAAACAACAACAGGAAATCACAAAGAAAAAGGAAGCAATATGGTGTAAGAGAAAGAATATTTGACCTGGAGACAATAGAAATTTGAATCCTGCCTCTGTTCCTTACTAGGTCTGTGATAATGAGCAAACATCTATTTTGCTGTTGCTTGTGTTCAGTTGTTCAGTTACATTCAACTCTTCATGACCACATGAAGCATAGTATATCAGGCCCTTCCACCCTTCCCTATCTCCCAAAGTCTGTCCAAGCTCATATTTATTGCTTCTGTGACACCACCCCAAAATCTGCTGTACCCTTCTCCTTTTGCCTTCAATCTTTCTCAACATTAAGGTCTTTTCTAATGAGTTCTATGTGGCCCAAGTATTTAAGTTTTAGCTTTAGTATTTGTCCTTTCCATGAATAGTCTGAATTATTTTCAAGTATTGACTGACATGATCGCCTTGCTGTTCAAGGGACTCTCAAGAGTCTTCTCCAGCACAACAATTAAAAAGCATTGATTCTGCAGAGCTTAGCTTTCCTCATAACTCAACTCTCACTGCCATATATTACTACTGGAAAAACCATAGCTTTGATTATGTGATCCTTTGTCAGCAAAATGATGTCTCTTCTTTTTAAGATTCTGTCCAGATTTGCCAAGGAGTAAGCATCTTTTCATTTCATAACCATCTGTGATCTTTGAGCCCAAGAATATAAAATCTGACAGTGTTTCCATTTCTTCTCCTTCTATTTGTCAAAAAGTGATGGAACCAGTTGCCATGATCTGAGTTTTGCTTTAATGTTAAGCTCCAAGCCAACTTTTACACTCTCCTCTTTCACCCCCATCTAGAAACTCCCTATTTTTTTTTCATTTTTTTTGTCATCAGATTGATATTGTCTGTATATCTGAGATTGTTGATATTTCCCCTGGAAACCTTAATTTTGTCATTTGATTCACCCTGCCTGGTGTTTCACATAATGTACTCTGCATAAAAGGTAAATAAGATGAGAATATACAACATTGTCATATTCCTTTTCTAATCTTAAACCAGTCAGTTGTTCCACGTTCACTTCTAACTGTTGCTTCTTGACCCATATACAGGTTCCTCAGCAGGCAAGTAAGATGATCTGATACTCCCATTTCTGTGAGGACTTGTCACATTTTCTTGTGATCCACACAGTCAAAGGCTTTAGCGCAGTAAATGAAGCAAAAGTAGATGTTTTTCTGGATCTCCCTTGCTTTCTCCATAACTGAGTGAATATTTGCAATTTGGTCCCTACTTCCTCTGCCTCTTTGAAAACCAGCATGCACTTTGGGTACTTCTGTGTTCACAGATTGCTGAAGCCTAGCTTGTAGAATCTTAAGCATAACCTTGCTGACGTGTGAAATGAGAGCAATTATTTGGTAACTTTAGCATTCTTTGTGTTGCTCTTCTTTAGGATTAGAATGTAAACTGATAATTTCCAATCCAGTGGCCACTGTTGAGTTTTCCAAATTTGCTAGAATATTGAGCACAGTACCTTAACAGCATCATCTTTTAGGAATTCTGTCACCTTCACTAGTCTTATTGTTGGCAATGCTTCTTAAGGCTCAGTTGACTTCATTCTCCAAGATATGTGGCTCTAGGCTAGTAACTGTGCCACCATGGTTATCAGTGATGTTAGAATCTTTCTTGCATAGTTTTGTATATTTTTGGCACCTTTTCTTAATCTCCTCTAGTCCATTAAGTCCCTGACACTTTTTCTGAAACCTATGACTACTCACCTGTTAAATGGGAATAAAATATATACTAATTCACAGGGATATTTTGAGGATTGAATGGCATGATGCTTGTAAAGTTCTTTACAAAATCTTTATAGTAGATAAATCTCAATTAAATTCAAACTAAAAATGTGATTTTTTTTAGAATCAAATTGGCAAATGAAATTTTGAAATTAAATAAAAAAATAAGTCGTTGAAAAAACATGCTGACATACTCAAAATGCTGTTGGTTATTTAGAGATCATGTCTTAAAAGGTTTGGATGATGGGTGCAGAAAGTCAAAAATAGAAACTCCAGAAAGATTATTAAACTAAAACAAGAGGAAAGAAACAGAACAGCAGTCTTTAAAATCCCTGAAGGAATAGGAAAAGGAAAATATTTAAAATAGAGGCCTAAAATTGAGAACTTAATACTATACAGAGTCTCTCAAAGATGACAGTAACATAACTCTTAGAGTAACGATGAGGATCTCTATCCTTCATATAAATTAAGCAGATATGACAGGGCACTTTTGAAATGCCCATGCAAAAATAGACACTTCAGTTTGTTCAGTCTTGACCCAACTGCCATGGTTTTCTCCTCAGTAGCTTTATCGCATCAGTCCTCCGACCTAATTATTTGCTTACGTCGTATTTAGGGTACTTTGTTCTGTGGTATTCTCAGACTCGAAGAATATTCATGGCAAAAACCTAAGTATCAAAGTATGTATATGAATAAACTATTATATTCATGTAAAAAGGATGAACCAAATTGTATTTGAAACAATTTTCAACATTTGGCATTAATTTGAGTTTGTGTGCTTAACAAAATGATAGTCTATGAACTATTCTCACTCTTGCTAACTATCGTCAAGACTTGCATAGTCACTCAGAGGCCAAGAGACACGTGTCACATCCTTGGGCACATTTCGAATTTAATCAGACACCTAGCCCTTTCTGGACTCCAGAGATCTGACCTCTTCTCTTCTTGAAGACAGGAACCAGTAAAGATTTTCTCACTTGGTTATTATTTGCCTGGACTTGGGCAAGTATTTTGGAAAAAATGAAAAAACCAACCACAACAACAAAATTTTGAAAGACTTAAAAACTTTGATTCACACTATAACCAATAATGATTCCAGGGGACAGATGAGAAATGCTTTCCACCTCCTGACAGATAGGTGAGGGATTGCATATGAAGAATGAGACATACATTTTTAGATATAGTCGATGTGTTTAGTTTAATTATGTGTATTTATAAAGAGTTTTCTTTCCCTTTTGGAGAAGGAAAGTGGGAGGAAGAAAAAATTAAATTTTTGTTAATTGAAAAAAATAAAATATTAAAGGAAAGGCACACAAACCTAGGCACAGAAACTTCTCACTAGTCAACTAGTTAAATGGAAGTAAGAACAGTTCCTTATACTTGTTTTTGTGAATTTTTGAAAAGTTTTCAAGTTTTTGGGAAACCTATAGAATTTTAATGATTTTTATCTTTTTTTCCTATCGTGATGTTACTAGAGAAGATTTTCTTATCAATAAATAAGCAATCATTCATTAAATGCCTACTGTATGACAAACACACTCTAAGTCACTCAGTCAAAAATGAACTATCCTCAATGTCAAATGGACATTTTATCAGGGAAAACAATACATCAACATATAAATATAAGCAAAAAAGATACGAATTAAATGTGAAGTGATTATCAGGAGCAAGGGTAAGCCTTAGCTGTTACATAGATCAGTTATGACCTCATTCAGTAGGTAGAGATAGAGCTGACCTTTAATATAAGCTTACTACTCTAAGTGAACAAATCTTTTGGTTGGTTAGTTGTTTTTTGACACATTGTCTCATCCCCATATGTAGTCATGCTAGATACTCTGTGTAGAGTAGCACCTTACACATGCTACATATGACACCACTTACTGTTTCCGGTACTGTGTCTACTATAGGTATTGTGTTATGTGAACAACTGCCTTTCTGAAATGTCAAATTGCATGCCCCAATTTCACTTAACAAATATGAAAAATAACTCATTTTTTCTCCCCTCTTCTACTACCTCCATAACTTTCCTGTTACTGTTGAGGGCACCAACCTTGTCCAAAAACACAGTTGTATGATCTACTCATATTGGAGAGTAATGTGGAACTATGCCCATTGGGTTATAAAACTGAGCATTCCCTTTGATCCAACAATATTATTACTAGATTAATATATGAAAGACAAAAAACACAAAGGAAAAGGAATCATTTGTACAAAAATATTTCTAGCTGTTCTTTTTGTTATGGCAAAGAATTGGAAATTAGGGAATGTCTATTAATTGGACAATGACTAAATATTATTGTGCTGTTGCTAAGTCATTTTGCATTCATGTTTGACTCCTTGTGACCACATTTGGGGTTTTCTTGGCAGAAACACCTGAGTGCTTTCTTATTTTCTTCTCCAGTTTATTTGATAAATGAGCAAACTGAGGCAAAACAGATTAAATAACTTGCCTAGTGTCCCACAGGTAGTTAAGTGTCTGTGGCTGGATTTGAATTCAGGTCTTCTTGTCTCTTGGCCTAATGCTTTATTCAACTAGCTGCCCTGAGGGAAGTAGGGAAAATGTTATTTCTACCTCACATGTGAAGAAAATGAGGTTGAAAGAGATGAGATAATTGCACAGGGTCACACAACAAATATCTGTCAGAACCAGGACCCAGTCCACAGGTCTAGCTCCATCATTGTATTTCTGAAATCAAATTTAGACCTGAAAGGATTTTCGGTAGCTATCTTCCAAGCCATCACTTTTACAGATTAAGAAAAAAACAAAAAACAAAACTCGGGTCCCAAAAGTGAAATGACTTGACAAAGCAACATAGGTGGTACATAACTGGCACAGATGGAATTGGAATGAAGTTTTATTACCACAAATCCTGTGCTCTTTTAGTCTGTACCACAGAGCACCAGTGTGCTTTTCACTACAGTTTGTGACTGCTCAGGTGATATTGAATAAGATAATAACAACCTTAATTGTGAGAGGCATTCTGGAAGAGGTGGGATTTTGACAGAGTTTTGAAGCAATGGTATGTACCCTAAAAGGGGGATATTTCAAGGACTGGGTTGGGGAAGGATAATATGGGTTAAGTGAGAAGATGTGCCCACAAGAAAGCCAAGATTATACTCTTAACTACTACACTACAGGGTTGTAAGCTGTGATCAAGGAAGACTAGTATCTCTGTTGTGAGGGCTGTCAAGCCTTTTCAAGACTGATTTCTACCTTTTGTGTCTATCAGATGCACTTAACTCTCACCTTTGGCTGCAAGAAACTTTAGCATGTGTATCAGCCACACCCCAGTAAACCATTTTCGCATACAGACTAAGCCAGGTTGGGGGTAACCAAGGAGTCTCAAAGTCTTTAGTGAAGTATGGGAGTGTCTACCCCAAACATGTGAAGACTTCCCTTGGTGGAATGGGTGGATGAGAACACTTTGTGATGACTTTGGAAGAGAGAGTGAGACCAACAACTTCATGTAACACTGACTCACTTAAAAACAATTTATGCAGAAATCAAAAGACATCATCTATACCATTTCACCATTTTGACCTATCTCAAAGCCTTGTTGATGGTGTCCCAATAGGGCTGCCCACTATACCTACCTATCCCCCATCCCCAATGTCCTAATTTCTTCACATATGTTTCATTGCTCACTAGAACAGCAAGTATGTTCCTGAAACTCATAGTTCTCACAGAAACAACAGGCATGGAAATCCAGTCACTGCCTCTACCCAGCCATGACCCCCAGACCCATTCCCACAGAAACAGGTGTGTTCTTGCAGTCAATCACCATCATATCATCCATCCAGCCCAACACAAGACCACAATACCTAACTATCTTGACCAGACAGGACCACAATAGCTAGCCAATTGGAGGGCAGCGTGGCAAGAATCCTTAACCACCAAACAATAGATGGGGCCACTCCTCCATTACCTAATTCCTTAACAAGCTCCTCCTGCCTTTTTAATATGAATGATATTGCAATTGTGGGAAGCAAGAAAGTTTTGTTGTCCACATTCTTAGGTGGTAAGGGTTGTGACCTGGTATGGACATGTTAGAGGTCAGAAACTATTGCACAGGCCCAAGGAGCTATGTGAGGAAGGGCCTATCAGAGAGAAGAACATAGAGTCATATGGTCAGGGGACCGTATCCTGGGAGATCCAAAGTTAGGAAAATAGTATAAGAAGCCCCATCTTTCTGCATTTGTTATAGTTGTCCTGTAACCTTGCTTGGGAGGCTACTTGTCCATTCAGAGGTAATGGACATAAAGATTAATAAAAGCTTTCCTGATTTCACAACAGGTAGTATTCTTTGTTAAAGGTGAGTATATTTCTCACTGTTGGGGGCTCACTTCTAACAATTCTTGGGGCCTCATCTCACGATCTTTGACAGTGGTTTTGAATATGAAAGCCCAGATTAAATGGGAATATTCAGGAGAACCTGGCTACAATTTAGGCTATGAAAGGCCAAGTGGGAAGATTCAAGGGGAGTTCAGGGAAGTTCCCAGAGTCTGAACCCCATCATTCCCCCCTCAAACAGATTGGACACAATTTCTTTTGGGGTAAAGGGTGAAGGTCTCAGCTTGCAAAACTGCTTCCTGCTGGCAAGGGCTGTAGAGATGTCACTGCCTCCATGGATCCTGTTCAAGGGCTAGATAGCCTGAGCAGTCATCTGGAAGTTGACGGCTTGCACTTTGGAAAAGACAAACCTTTCAGTCTTGGCAGAAGAACTTGAGATTAGCAGTTCTTTCTGGTCAGGGAACCATATATTGATGTTCAGGGTGCTGAGTCCTGCTTGAATGAATTTGACACAAGCCTTCTTACAGCCAAAGAAAAACAAAATTTCTTGAAAATTCACCATACTGGATTGACTTTTAAGGAGCTTAAGCATTTGTAACACTTGTATTAACAAATGGGCCAGATAGAATCTCAACTAGACAGAGTCAGAGCTGGATTGAATGTCCCCAACAACCTTTTGTTAAAAGAGCATCAATCTTTTCATGTGATTAGAGATAGCCTTAATTTCTTCCTCTGAAAACTGCCTGTTCATATCCTTTGACTACTTGTCAATTGGGGAGTGACTTGTATTCTTGTAAATTTGACTCAGTTCTCTATATGTTTTAGAAATGAGGCCTTTATCACAGACACTAGTAGTAAAAATTCTTTTCAAGTTTTCTGTTTCCCTCCTAGTCTTGGTCGAATTGGTTTTGTTTGTGCAAAATTTTTCAATTTAATGTAATCAAAATTATCCATTTTGCACTTCATAATGTTCTATATCTCTTGTTTGGTGATGAATTTCTTCAGAGATATGCAAATCAAAACAACTCTGAGGTACCACAACACACCTATCAGATTGACTAACATGACAAAATAGGAAGATGATAAATGTTGGAGAAGATGTGGGACAGTTGGAACACTAATTCTTTGTTTGTCCAGCTGTGAGCTAATCCAATCACTCTGGAGAGCAATTTGAAACTAGGCCCAAAGGGCTACAAAAATGTGCATACCGTTTGACCCGGCAATATCACTTCTAGGACTGTATCTTAAAGAGAGCATAACAATGAGAAAGAGTCCCACATGTACAAAAATATTTATAGCAGCTCTTTGTGGTGGAGATTTCCAGAACTGAAAGCATGCCCACCAATTGGGGAATGGCTAAACAAATTGTGGTGTATGAATGTAATGGAATACTATTGTTCTATATGAAATGATGAACAGAAAGACTTCAGAGAGGCCTGGAAGGACTTATATGAACTGATGCTGAGTGAAAGGAGCAGAACCAGGAGAACACTGTACACAGTAACAACCACACAGTGTGAGGGGAATTTTTCTGGTAGACTTTGTCCTTCATAGCAATGCCAGTTCCTAAAACATCCCCAGTGGACTTTTTTAGACAAAATGCCTTCCACATTCAGTGAAAGAACTACGGAACTGGATTGCAGAATATCATGTGTTATGTTTTGTTTTGTTTTTTCTCATGATTTCTCCCATTCATTTTAATTCTTCAGTGAAACATGACCAATGTGAAAATGTGTTAAATAATAATGTACATGTAGAACTCATATAAGATTGCACATCATCTCAGGGAGGGAGGGAAGATGGAGGCAGACGGAGGGAGAGAAAAATCTAAGATTTATGTAAGTGATTGTAGAAAGTAGAAAACAAATAAATTAATAATAATAAATTTTTTTAAAAATTTGAAAAAAGAGACCATCAATCTTCCTAATCCAGGTACAGTTGTTGTTGTTGTTGTTACTGTTGCTGTTGTTTTCTGACTGGCTGAATTATAAATCTTACAAGGTGGCAGACTCAGATTTTTACGCAGACTCAGAGTCAACAAATACAAACAGAAAGCACAGATACTGATAATTTTTCTTGGACTTCCAGATTACACAGAAAGTAGGATTTATTACAGTTTAATAGTCCTGTAAGATGGGAGTTTGGACTGAATGTCAATAAGTCTAAGGAAATCCTTCCTATAGCCACATTCATCTCTTTAGTAGTGTCCCACCAAAGGATGAAGAAGAAAGAAAAAAAGAAAAAAAAGAAAAACCATCGCAAAATTCCCAAATAGTGCATCCTCTGTCTAGAAGGAATTTTGCTGGATGAGATGGCTTTGAGCATTAGGGCCCAAGCAATTCAGTCAAGTCTTCCTAAGTGCTTGAAGGACCTCCTAACTAAGAGAAGGGAAAAAGATAGGTTTACTTTTGGATTAGAAGGGATCTGATTTGTAGACTCTGCTCCATGTGTAGGAGGAAGTCAGAGTCTGAGACTTGAGCCCACCCACGGACACTAAAAACTGTTCAGGTTTCATGATGTCTTGTAGTGGAACCATCTCAAAGAATTCAGAGTCAGACAACCTGTAATCCAAGTATAGGCATTTATTGAAATTGACGCATCTCAATGAGGAGTCTAAGTTGTAAGAGGAACCAGCAACTTTAGAGAAAAGAAGATGGACTTTTATAGGGTAGAGATTCAATTACATAACAGAAAGTTTCATAGAATATAGTAATATGATTCATATTAAAAAGGCAGGAGGAGTTTGTTAAGGGATTAGGTAACAGAGAAGGGGTCCCATCTATGGTTTGGTGGTTAAACATTTGGTGATTAAACACAATGCCCTCCAATTGAATAGCTATTGTGGTCCTATCTTGTCAAGATAGATAGTTAGGTATTGTGGTTGTGTCTTGGGCTAGATAGATGATATGATTGTGATTGGCTACAAGAATACCCTTGTTTCTATGGGAATGGATCTGGGGGTCATGAGTGGGTAGAAGCAAAGGCTAGGTTCCCATTCCTGCTATTTCTGTGAGAGCTATGAGTTTCAGGGACACATCTGTTATTCTAGTGAGCAGTGAGGCATACATGAAGAAGTTAGGTCACTGGGGGTGGGGTGGGTAGGTAGGAGCTAGGTAGGTACAGTGGTCCTGTAATGAAGTTAGACCATTGGGGCTGGGGGCAGCTTTATTGGGACTCCATCAATTAGACTGCTTACCAAACTGAAGCTCTACAGAGCTATTGTGCTGACTTCATTATTGTATGCCTATGCAATCTGGGCAGTATACCAGAGCCATGCCAAGAAACTGACTTACTTCCATTTGAATTGTCTTAGGAAGATTCTGAAGGTCACCTTGTAGGATTAGGTACCAGGATGATGTCCTTTCTTGAAACAAACTTTCAAGAATTCAAACTCTAATGCAGAGAGCACAGCTCTGATAGGCTGGCTGGTCACATTGTTTGGATGCCAAACACATGCTTTTCAAAATGATACAAGGATACTCTTAAGGTCTCTCTTAAGAATTTTGGAATTGATGGTATGACATGGGAGACACAGACATAGGACTTCATAGCATGGTGTGCCCTCATCAGAGAATGTGCTCTTCTCTATGAGCAAAGCAGAAATGAAGTAGCTGAAAAGAAACACAAGATGCATGAATTTAGAGAATCCACTCCAAATGTTCACATGAACTATTTGTGCCTAATCTGTGGTAGGACATTCTAAGCTTGTACTGGTTTGAGCAACCACAGTGAGACATTCCATATCTTAACTCTAACATGGTGATGTCATTTTGGTCCTTTTCTAGAATGAAGGACAGCAACCAACCAACACTACAGGGAATGAGATTGTAGTTGTGTTTGTCCTTTGTTATCAAAGAGGACCATGACATCAGAGAAATGATAACATGACTTGCAGTTGACTTTGATTTGAGTGAGGGAGGGCTGTGGAAAGTCACCAACCTCACATTCTCCTCCATCTGGATCCAGTGACCAGATATTCATCAGGATGACTGGAAATGTCCCAGGATGCAATGGGAGACCTTTGTCCTTTTAGGCTAAGGCCTTTTCAGGTACTCACTTAAAGTGAGGTAATGCTCCTTCAGGAAACAGGCCTTACTTATTTGAGAAGTGAGTTAAGGGTTGGCCCCTTTAATTAAGAAGAAAATAAAACAAAACAAAAAAATCAAGCTGGGAGAGGAAGACCCTCATGGATGCTGCTCCAAATATAAAGTTACCATTGACATTGACTCTAAATTCACTCAAAGACAGGAGGGCTAAAAATACAGCCATTAAGTGGAGGTTGACCAGGGCCCCATTGTGGTGGATTGTATGAGCTTCAGAGTTAACTGAGGGGAAGGAAGGCATCTAGGCAGTAAATCCCAAGTTAGCTGAAAATTTACTTCCCTTTGGACAGGAGAAGGAAAGGGAGAGGGGAGGGAGAGAGAGAGGGAGAGCTGAGCTACGCAACTAGCTAGGTTCCTATTCTGGCAGTTTGGTCTACTCACAGGTTGTGTTTGTCACAGGGAATGGGATACCTTTAAATAATGGAGTCAGTTAGGTGGTACAGTGGGTAAGCTTGGAGTCAGGAAGATGTGAGTTCAAGTCCAGACTGAGTTACCTTTAGCTGTGTGATTTTGGAGGATTTACTTAACCACTTTGTACTTCAGTTTCCTGAAGTATAAAATGGATATATTACACAGCATTTATCTCTGAGTCTTGTTGTGAGCAATAAATGTACTAATGTTTGTAAAACAGCACAGATTCTGGTTCATAGGAGGCACTTAATAAAAACTTATTTCCTTACTTCCTTCCCGATGCATTCTATCATTCTGCACTCACTTTGAAAGAACAGAGTGAATAGAGGATTACACACAGAGAAACTTCATCTCTTGGCTCTGGTCATTTTCCATGGGTGTCCCCTATGCCTAATTCAATGACATTTATTAGCTGTTTATCTTTGGTCACATCACTTAACTTCTCTGAACCTTGCTTTCCTTCTTTGTAAAGTTAGGAGATGGGAATTAATGAGCTTAGAGATCCTTTTTGGATGTAAATATGTGATCCTTAGTTTTTTCTATAAAACATTCATCATGTTAGCTTCTACAGTATCCTTCCTTCTGCCTGTGTTTGTTGACAATAGAGGTGGAGAAAAATAAGGGTGGCATTTAGGCTAGTTTGCCTTGTAGCAAATTCCTTTGGGAATTGGAAGGAAGGAGAAAGTTCATTATCAAGGTTACAGGCCTAGGGAAAAAATCAGTATTAACCTTCTGAAAAAAATATTTCTATGACTTTTGGAGAATTAAACCTATGACTTATCATTGTGCTTGAACTTATATTTTTATGCTCTAACATGACTTCTTTCTATGCTGATAATTGCCCTAGTTACAAAGTGAAAACTTATACATTGTTCCTTTGAAATCTCTGAGACATAAATTTTGAGAAACATATAGAGGAACAAATTCATTGCCAAGGTGACAAGCATTATATTCTCTTCTACGTGATTCTATGGAATAACTGTTGTTTCTATCCATTATTTATATACCTATAAAATTCATTGTTTAACTGATTTTCTATATTTTTAGAAATCCATCCTTTCATACATATTGAAATGATTATTTTCAAGATCTGTTCTGCTTTCTTCATAACCATAGCATTTGGATAATTCAAAAACATGAGTAATACTGTTTCTTTGCACAATTAAAAAAATCTACTCAATTTCCTTTTGGTTTTCAAATGTAGAAATCAAACTTCCAAGGCACTATAACATAATTAACAATACACAGGAATCATAAAAATTCTGTTTCATTTATAGAATCCAGGATTATGTATACCCTAGGAGTTTTATAGAAAGATGGGAGAATGGGGCTATTTAGTCCATTTAGCCAGCTCTACCTCAAGAAGCAGAAAAATGGCTATCGTAGGCCATATAATTTCTTCAGTTTTTGTCTAAGGTCGGTAAGATTTTTCATTTCATCTGAGTTTGTATCATAGGCTGAACCAGGGGAAAACTGTAGAACAGGAAAATTTGGTCTTTGGTTCCCACGATTTCATATTCTATCTTCTCCATTTTCAGTGGTTTCCCTACCCTTCTTTTCATTCCCCCATTTCTGTTACACGTTGTAGTTACACTTTTTTCAGCTTTATTAAAACCTGCTCACAAGCTTTCTTTCATGACTAATAACAACATAAAGCATTTTTTCTTCCTCAAGATCTTTCCTTAAACAGTGATCAAAGTCTAAATTTAAACTAATGAAGATCTAGAGTAAAGAACTTAAAGCACCAGCTGGGTACCAAAATGAGAAGCACACGCAGGAAGTGGGTATAGTACAGTTTGGCTAGAGTATACAATATATAGAGAAGAGCCCTTTGTGATCCACCTAGAACAGTAGACTGGTTTCAGATTGTGAAAGACTTTGAATGGCAAGGAAAGCAGTTTGGACTTTACTTGGCAGGCAGTAAAGAACTACAAAGGAATTTTGAGCAGAAATGTGAAATAGTCAGAACAATGCTGAAGGATCTGGTTTGCTCTTTCTTCCCGCCTTTATATTTCAAAAGCCTTTGACGTTACCCTCATTTTTCTCCTCCTTTACTCCAATCTTTAATGAAGAGGCTGACCTACTTGCCAATGCCAACATGTACTCTTGGTTCCATATCTTTCTGTTTCCTCCAGCAGATTAACTCTATAATCTCTCTTTGTGTCTCTGTATATCTATATATCTATATCTGTAGATATAGATAGATAGATAGATAGATAGATAGATAGATAGATAGATAGATAATCTACCATTTCCTTCTCTGCTACCTACATTAATGCCCATCCTTAAAAACACAAAAACAAACAAAAACAATTTCATTTGAGCCTATTACTCCATCAAGCTGTAGTCCTACATCTCTATTCCAATTCATTCACTCCTAGACAAAGCCATCAATTCTCCTGGTCATTATTTTCTCTCTTTAGAACTTTGTTGTGTGGCATCTGCCTTTATCAGTCAAGTGAAACTTCTCTTTTCAAAGTTATCAGTCATCTCTCATCATTAAATCTTATTTTTCACTTTGTATTCTTCACAATCTCATTGCAGTATTCTATAATGTTTATCATTTGTATACTTTCTGCTCTCTAGGTTTTTGTGACACAACTTTGGATTCTACTCCTGTCAGGCTCTTTCTTCCTAAGGTTCTTTATGGACTTCTTATCTGTTCTCTTTCCATTCTTTTTGATGACATAATCAACTCTTGTTGATTTCAATATAATTCCTAAATTTATATATCTTGATCTACTCTGTGGCCTGAACTGTAGTCTAACATCACCAAGTGACTATTTGACATTTAGAACTGGATGTCCCTATGTTATCTTAAGCTTCATATATCTAAAATTGAATATGTTATCATCTTTTCCTTCAAATTTGCTGTACTTCTGCATTTCTCTCTTTTTGTTATGGGAACCACTTTCCTTTCCAGTTTTACAGCTTCTGTCATCTTCAACTTTACTTTCCTTCATCCTGCTGATCCAGTCCCTTGACAAATAATGCTATTTACATCTCCACAAAAAAACCCAACCCCCCCAATTTTTCACTTCTTTCCTCTTCTCTCTGTTCACATGTTCACTACATGGATAGAGACAGACTAGGAAGTGAACATGAGAAAATGGCTACAGAGTTCATTGTTGGTAGTGAAGGGGGTGACAATGCTGTTTGTATGAGTTGTAAGCAGGCCATCGTAATCTTTTGAAAGAATTTGGAAAAACTTCTTGCAAAAGTTTTGGGGTTTTGGGGTTTTTTGTGTCCCACATTGCCTTAAACCCAGCAAATGAAAGAGTATGAAACTTCTGATGGTAAGAAAAAGTTCAGGTTGAGCTAAATGTCTTTTTGTTTAAGTATAGTTCATCTAACCAAATTATGGGTAGATGAACATCAGCAAGAGAACCAAACTGTCCTATTCGCTTTTCCTCACTCATACACCTTTCACCTCCAAACTTTACATTTTCACAGTCTGTATCCCATACTGGGATTGCACTCCCTTTATCATCTCCAAATCAAAGAATCTCTGGATACATTCAGCTCATACACCAATTCATCCATGAGAATTCTCCAGATAATCCAGTTCTAGTCTTTTCATCAGGAATGTTTGGAAGCCCTCTATTTCAGTGGTCTCTTGTATCACTGTTTTGATTTTCAAATTCTGTTTTTCCCCTTCAGTGAATTTTTTAAACCTCCTTTTCCTTTTAGCCTATTCTGCTTTGAAAGGAGATCTTTTGTTTAGAGAATTTTTGTCCATCTTTTATCAAGATATTAACTCTTTTTTTCTAAATTTTTTACATCACTGTTATCCTTCTTTTTTGGTCTATTTTTACATTGTTGTCTTCTTATTTGATGTCTTGATCTTTCTTGTTAGCAGAGTAGCTTTTATGGGGAAATTTCCTTGTAGTTTGATAATTTTCCCATTTCTTGACTTTGAACTTTATGTTAAAGTTGAGTTTTACTCACTAGTTAGTGGGGAGACACTGTGCCAAGCTTTAAGTTTTTTTATGTTTCTGTTTTTAGAGGTAGTACTGAGAGTTCCCAAGGTTTTGGTACTTCTAAGATACTGTGATCCTGGGATAGATGTGGTCACTCCTCTAATGGTCTGTGCTTTGTTATTTTCCCAGGAAGGCAGTGATCCAGAGCAAGATCTTTAATGTCTCAGTGTTTCATAGAGCTAAGATTGCAAATCTAAAATAAGTTTATTTTCATTGATAGATAGTTCCTCCCTAGTCCCAGGCAGCTCCATAGCCCTGAAAAATGACAGATCTGGAAAAAAAAGTGTTTCGAAAATTTGCAAGCCTGGGTATT
Organism: Notamacropus eugenii; assembly: GCF_028372415.1. Taxonomy (NCBI): domain Eukaryota; kingdom Metazoa; phylum Chordata; class Mammalia; order Diprotodontia; family Macropodidae; genus Notamacropus; species Notamacropus eugenii. The sequence goes on from NC_092874.1 coordinate 372,651,574, forward strand.
TTTAGGTAAAATGGTAGCTACAGTTAGAGAAATGCTAGATAAGTGAAGTTAAGAGGTTCATGAGATCAAAGCTTCCAGCTGAATGGGGCAGTAAGTCAGAAAAATTATGCAACCAAGCTCTTTGTTTCAAGAGGTTTTTTCTAACCCAAGGATTATACTTATATTTCCAGTGCATTTATCAAATACTAGAGTTATCTTTGTCTGTTATCATATTCATTTACTAGAGTGTAAACTCCATGGGCAGGGAATATGTCTTATTTATAATTTGCCTTTTCCCCAACAATTAACCCAGTAGCCTGGATGGTAAGTGTTTAGTAAACATGTCTTAAATTGAAAAGAGTTGTGTCAAGTAGATTCAGTTTTCCAAGTTAGACCTGTAGTTGAGAGCATGTAATGTTTCTCAAGTTTCAGATTTTTTCTTGAAGTCTTTTACAAAACTCATGTGATTTTGCGTATATTCCCCTACCTACAAAAGTATCATAAGACTTGTAGTTGTTATCAATACATTTCCCTTCCCAGGGTCTTGAAACAATCATGAAGAACATTAGGGAAATCTACCCAAAGGTCCATATGTGCTTCAAGCTCTTTTAATTATATAAACGTCATATTCATCCCTCATATTTAAGCTTTAAGCATATTGCACACTCAGCCTTGCTCAGTCACTTTCAGCGGTCACCATCTCCTTCTTTGGCCAGCTCCTTGAGACTAGGAATGGTTCACTATTATTATTATTAATATTATCATTATGCTTGCAATGTCTAATAAATAGTTTGTGCTTCATAAGTGATTGTTAATTTGATCCTACATTCAGAGTTATAACCATCTTGGTATTTGGGATTCCTTTCTTTAAGTTCCCTTTTTCTTCTACACTTTATCATATTTTGTTGTAATCTATAATTCTTTTGGAGCCCTATAAACATTTAGGGTGTTCCAAGAATTTGACTGCATTTCTAACATTTAAATTTAAAGTAAAATTTTTGGGAAACCTTGCATATGTCCTGCTTAAATCTCTTCTTGTGTGTAGAATATGAACCTATTTTAGCTATCACCTGTTGAAATATGAAAATAGTTGACTAGAAAGCATGAGAGGCCACTGGATAATAATTTTAACCCTAAATACATACATGCATTATACGGATATTTATATAGACACACATACACAATACATACATATTTATACCGGCAAATATACACTCATACTTACATATGTGCATGTATGCATGTGTATAGCACATGCGCATGTATGTACATAAATACAGATACAACTAGCTGTGTATATATGTGTGTATTTATACTACTTTTAAACTCTTTATTAGCTACAAAGAAGTTTATGTAGAGATAGAAGAAAATGGGGAAAAAAGATAAAAAGACTCTGTGAGAAAGATCAGTATTCACGAAGGATATACTTGCTTTAAATAAAATCAGTGAGCATTGTAGAGAATGTGTAGAGCAATGTGAAGATGAACAATAATGAAGCCTCTCTCTCCTGCCCTTTCTTTTCTTTTTTATGCTTTCTTCTCATAGCTCTCTATCTTTGCCTTTTTATTCTTTGCTTTGCTATGATAATATTCAAACATTTTGTGATAATTTCATTAAAAAACTAAAGAAAGCATCCTTAGAGTTGAACATAGAATAAAGGACCAGTTTCTAAACAGTTGATAGGATGCCATCATCATTAAGACAACTCAAATTATCTTGATAATTTAATATATTGTTTTGTTATCAACCGTAGTCAATCTTGTAACATTTAAAATAAGGCTCAAATCTTTGGTGCACAACCTGATATTTTTCTTTTCTTTTTATTTCTAAGTTCAGCTTTTGTAAAGTGATTGTGATATATTTTAATCCTTAACACATAGATACCTAGCTAGGATTACTATTTAGGAAGTGGAAAAATCCTTGCTTAATATACTCACAGAGGTCATTACTCAAAATGTAGCAATTTTTACAGGAGTGATTTGTCACTTTACATTTATGGGAAGCAGATTGAAAATGAGCAAGGTTCATATTTACACTCCATGATGTGCTATTTTTAAGTGAACTATTTTATATTTATTAATAGATCAGCCAGTGAGCATTTATTAAGTATTTACTATGTCAAACAAGAGGTAGCCTAGAATAGTGGCTAGATGGTCTTGGAATCAGAAAGGCCAAGGTTGTAATCCTGCTTCTGACATATACTAGCTGTGTGAACTAGGGCAAGTCACTTAATCTCTTAGTGTTCTAAGACAGAGTGTCTAACAAACCTCTTCCTTCCTTCCTTCCTCCCTCCTTCTCTTCCTTCCTTCCTCCCTCCCTCCCTCCCTTCCTTCCTTCCTCCTCTCCATATTTCCTTATTTCTCATGGGAAAAGAAGGAAACATTCATCTGTGGTGTTACACTTCCCTCCTCTCACTTATAAGTAGGGATAGAAGTGACCAAAGTAAAGACCATTCCTCAATAAGACCACTCTAAAATGCCCTCCTTTCAGACCAGTTACTCTAAGCTCCCAGTTAAAAGTTGATTTGAAGGCACAGTGTTGGTTTTACTTCTTCAAGTACAAATGCTGCTACTTACTGTTCTAACTTCATCTTCTGCCATTGATTGCCATTTGAGTGATTTCTTAATCTACTAAACTCAGACTGCTACTGTCTTGCAATTTAATTGCTCTATTCAGGAGACTGTGTCTTCAGAGAGGGTTAGAACATATTTGTCCCTGGGCTGCCACATTCATCATTGTCTGACATTGGAGGACTTGCTTCACTTCACTTGATCACCACCCACTCTGAAATATGGGGTAAGGTATTACTCTTTTTTTAGAATGCCTTTTGGGAGAGGAGGCTTCCTTTCAGTGCTTTGTTTCTACAGGCATTCAGGTACTTATTCCCCAGTAGCTATAAAATCCTAGGTACCCACTGGCTATCATTAAATTGGCACAGATCTCAGGCAGAAGACCCTACAGAAACTATCTGAAAGTCATCTAAGATAAGACCAAGGCCCATAGTTGAAGAAATGCTCTCTTTATACCATGATTCCTCTGCATTTCTTGGAGTGAGTCGATAGTCAATAGGACTTCCAGAGGCTACAAACTATTTTGGAATAGAACTGATGAAGAATAGTGATATCAGAGAGATGAGAAACACTTGTTCATATGTGAGTGAGTGTGTGTGTGTGTGTGTGTGTGTGTGTGTGTGTGTGTGTGTGGAAAGGGGAAGAAGTTGAGAGGAGGTACTTTTAAATCTTGTAGAACAATATACATACAAAAGTGTCAAAATATTCCTGCCAGGAAGCCCATGTTTTGATCTTAAAAGCACCTGCACAGCACAAAAGCAGGCAAACTCTTGAGTGGATTGAAGCCCATGTTCTGTCAGGCTTTCTGTCCCATCAATTGTTTGAGGAAGAAAGACTTCTACGGAGTCAGAAAGAATCTCAAAGGCAATAGTGTTGGCTGACAGAGCAACACATCCTTCTATGACATCAAAAACAAAGCTAGAATGGAAGGGGTGATGGAAGCAACACTGGGGAGGGGAAGGAGGCAGAAGAAAAGGTCAGGGCAAAAATCTCCTTTGGGCCTTTGCTTTATATGTGTTAATATGAGTAAATTCAAAATGTTTAGATGCAGGTGACTGAAAAAGATAGTTCTATGCAGGCAAAACCTTAATGCGAGTAAAGTGGCAATGTTCAGATGAAATATGAAATATGAAACTGAATAAAGCATCATTCAGGGAGAGGAGAAAGGTCTCTTGCCTAATGCATCCAAGAGACCCTAGTTTCTGTTGAAGTGAAAGCATAAGGGGACTAAAAACCTTCCATAAATTATACGCAATTTGACAACATGGAGCTGTTTGTGGACCTGTACTCCACTGGCTTTTTAGCTTTCATATGTGGTTCATGATTGCTTGTGAAAGAATTGTTTTAGCGCTCACCAGCCATTGTAGCTGGTGAACCTTTCAATGAAGACCATCCCCCCTCAAAAAAAAGGTCATTTTCAACACTCCCACCTCCAACCAGCCACCTGCAAAGTGATCTCATACAATAAAGTTGCTTCATTTAGTTTTTTTCTTTTCTAATTTTTTTTCTGTCCTCAAGCCTTTAATCTGAATGTCAGACATATATATTCACCAGGCATACTCATGAGTTCTACCATGCTGAGGGACTTGTTTTCATTTATTTAATTTTTTTATTTTAAGTTATAAGCTTGAAATGCTGAATACAGGTAAATGGCTTAATTAACTGATGAAAATTTATAGGCAAGTCCTTTGTTTCTTATTTTGCTTAGTGTGTTACATTTGGATCTTTCAAGACTATCTGAATAGACAGACCAAAGCTGGATTTTCTCTCTACACATATAGATATATCTAAATAATTCTCTCTCTCTCTCTCTCTCTCTCTCTCTCTCTCCCCGTGTTTCTATATGTACTCCATTAAAATAATAATGGAGTGCTAGCCCTCATTCTAAATGGAAAAGTGCTTATTTGATCCACTTACAGATTTTTTTACCTTAAAGAGGATTTTTAAAATCAATTTTACTATACAAATACATTTTAATAATGTTTTGTCATTACTTCCATCAGTACCAGTGAAAACAAATTTAAAAGCATTTATTCCAAGCCTACTATGTTCTAAGCCCTGTGCTAAGCACTGAAGATAAAAAGAAAGGTAAAAACAGTCCCTGATCTTAAGAAACTCACATACTATATTAAACTTTCTCTAGTGGTAAAGTTTTTGTATTTTCTACTACTAAAAATGTTAAGGGACAACCAGTCTTACCTCTTAGAATTGGCACTTATCCATTTGCTTTGGCGTATGTTAAGAAAAGAGAAATAGCATAGGGTTAGTGAGAAAACGTAGGCTACAATATATCCAGAATATTTCTATTTGATGCCAAACCAACCATTAAAAAATCAGATCAGTAGGAAAATAACAGTATATCTTATGTGAATGAAATATGAGTGGACTGTATTTCTCATTTTTAGTTAGTTAACTAAATAATATTAGAAAGTTGTAATCTCATACCCCATCATGGCATGGAGGGGACACTTCCCAAGAAGACTATGTCAGGGGAATACAAGCCTTGGCAGGTTCTACTGTGTTGTTCAGATGTTAAGTATGGTCCTGCAAACAGATTGTGTCTATTTGTACTAAATAAGGACCAATTCAATTTAGAACAGGGGATTATCAGCAGTAGATTGACCACTTGGTGATGATTTTTTTCTCTGCAAATATATACAAAATGAAAAATAATACACTAACAAAATATCCTTCAGACCTGTGAATTCATCTTCAATTTCTACAGTCATTTTTTACAAAAGGGATGAAAAGAGATCAGGGGGCGCTTAGAATCGCAAAAATTTTAGGCAAATAACAAAGAACAGCTATTATGGCACTAAATGTGAGATCTTTATTTCCAATGACAGGGAATGGGCATATTGCTGGAAAAACTGAGTCAAATATATTGTTGTTATAAATGAAATCAGAAAACAGAAAGTAATTGAGTTAAAGAGCATTGTTTACAGATTTTCCTTAGAGAAAAATATGAAGAAATTGGTCCTATGTTACATCCCAAGGTAACAAGAAATAAATATATGTATACACACATACTTACATGTGTTTGTTTGTATGTATATACATTTACATCTTTTTTCCTTTCTAATTTTAATGACCATATATAAATTGTTGGAGGAAACTACTTAATTGATGAGATCATGGTTCCCATTGGGTATTTGATTGTATCAGGTTCTTTTGTGTATACATCATCTTCATTTCCAAACATATCCATTATGCAAGTCCCTTGGATCCATCCTTTGTAGTAAAGAATACACAGAAGAGAGAAAATGAAGCAGTTTCTCAAAACTAGCAACCATGTCAGCCAAGTATGGTAATATATGCCATATTCTGCATTTATAGTTCCCTACTTTTACAAAGAGGAAACATTAATTTTCTCTTTTTTTCCCCTAGGGCCAAGCATCTTCATCATCTTCATCATCATCTTCATCACCATCATCATCACACATTGAAGAAATATAATTTCATGGGAAATTTGATTATCTAAAATGACATTTTACCTGAGTATTTGTTTTAGAAAGATAACCATGAAAATATCTATATCTTATGTAACAAAATATTGATAAATTCTATAAAAACAAAAAAATGAAAATATTATACTTTGATCTGCGTTCAGACTCCATAGTTCTTTCTCTGGAGGTGCATAGCATTTTCCATCATGAGTCTTTTGTAATTGTCTTGGATCATTGTATTGCTGAGAAGAGCAAAGTCTATCATAGTTGATCATTACACAATGTTGCTGCGTATAATGTTCTGGTACTGCTCACTTCCCTCAGCATCAGTTCATGTAAGTTTTTCCAAGGTTTTTCTGAAATCCACCTACTCATTATTTCTTATAACACAATAGTATTCCATTACATTCATATACCAGAACTTGCTCAGTCGTCCCTCAGTTGATGGGCATCCCCTCAATTTACAGTCCTTGGCCACCACAGAAAGCACTTCTATAATAACTTTGTGCATGTAGGTACTTTTCCCTTTTTATGATCTGTTTGGGATACAGACTTAGTATCAGTATTGCTCTAAGATGGGATGCACAGTTTGATGACCCTTTGGGCATAGCTCCAAATTGCTCTCGAGAATGATTGGATCAGTTTGCAACACAAACAAATCATTGGTGTCCCAATTTTCCCACATCATCTCCAACATTTATCATTTTCCTTTTCTGTCATACTAGTCAATCAGATAGGTGTGATGTGGCAGTCAAAGTTGTTTAACTTTCTTTTCTCTAATCAAAAATAATCAGAGCATTTTTTCATATGACTAGAGATAGCTTTAATTTCTTCATCTGAAAACTGCCTGTTCATATCCTTTGACCATTTATCAATTGGGGAATGACTTGTATTGTTATAAATTTGACTCAATTCTCTATATGTTTTAGAAATGATGCCTTTATCAGAAATATTGGTTATATTATCCAGTGATTTTAATGGAAATGGGTGCTGTATTTTGTGAAAGTATTTTTGTGCATCTATTGAGATAAGCATATAATTATGATATTGATATGATCAATTATGCTGATAGTTTTCTTAATATTGAATCATCCCTACATTCCTGGTATAAATCTCACCTGGCCATAGTGTGATAACCATGGTGGTAAATTATAGTAATCTCTTTGTTAGTATTTTATTTAAAAGGTTTGCATTAATATTCATTAGGGAAATCAGTCTATCATTTTCTTTCTCTATTTTGACTTTTCCTAGTTTAGGTATCATCACCTCATTTTTATCATAAAAGAAATTTGGTAGAACTCCTTCTTCATCTAATTTTCCAAATAGTTATACAGTATACCATTATACAGTATTGACACTATTTGTGTTTAAATGTTTGATAGAATTCACTTGTAAATCCATCTGGCCTTGGAAATTTTTTCTTTAGGAAGTTCATTGATGATTTGTTCAATTTCCTTTTCTAAAATTGGTTATTTAAGTATTTCCTTTTATGTTATTCTGTGCAATTTATATTTTCATAAATATTCATCCATTTCATTTAGACTGTCAGATTTATTGCCATGCAACTGAACAAAAATATTCCTAATTATAGCTTTAATTTCCTCTTCATTGGTAGTAAATTCACCCTTTTCATTTTTGATACTTCTTTCTTTATTCAAATCAAACTAACCAAAGATTTATCTACTTCATAGTTTTCTTTTTCATAAGTTTTTTTAGTTCAGTAGTTTTATTTTCAATTTTATTAATCATTCCTTTGATATTCATAATTTCTAATTTGGTATTTAATTGGGGATATTTAATTTCTTCTTTTGTAAATTCCATGCCCAATTCATTAATCTGCTTTTTCTCTATTTTATTCATGTAAGTATTTAGAGATATAAAATTTCCTCTAACATCCATTTTGGCTGAATCTCATAAGTTTAGGTATGTTACCTCATAATTGCCTTTCTCTTGGATGAAATTATTGATATTTTTCTATGATTTGTTTGACCCACCCACTCCTTAGGACTATATTATTTAGTTTCCAACTAATTTTAATATATCTTTTTATTGTGTGTAATTTTTATTGCATCATGATCTGAAAAAAAGATTCATTTAATATTTCTGCCTTTATGCATTGGATTGTGAGATTTTTATGACTAAATATGTGGTCAGTTCTTATGTAGGTGTCATATACTACTTTAAAAAAAGTATATTCCTTTTTATCCCCATTCAGTTTTCTCCAGAGGTCTACCATATCTAAATTTTCTAAAATTTTATTTTCCTTAACTTCTTTCTTTTTTATTTTGTGTTTAGGAAAAGTTAAATTCCTTTCTTTCCCTTATCAGTTTTTTTCAGAGGTCTACCATATCTAACTTTTATAAAATTCTATTCACCTTAACTTCTTTTTTGTTTATTTTGTGGTTAGATTTATCTAGTGTTGAGAAGGAGAGGTTGAGGTCTCCCACTAGAATAATTTAACTGGCTACTTCTTCCTGTAAGTCACCTAGCTTCTCCTCTAAGAATATTGATGGTATAACCTAGGTAAATATATATTTAGGATTTATATCACTTTATTGTCTATGGTACCTTTTAGAAGATGTAGTTTCCTTCCTTGTCTCTTGTCATTAGATCTGTTTTTGCCTTTGCTTTGTCTGAGATTAGGTCTGCTACCCTGGATATTCTTTTTTCTTCATCTAAAGGATATATCCTGCTCTTTTACTCTCCATGACTCTCTGTTTCAAATGTGTTTCTTGTAAACAACTTATTGCACGATTCTGTCTTTTTAAATCTACTTTGATATTCACTTTCATTTTGTGGAACATTCATCCCACTTACATTCACAGTTATGATTACTGTGTATTTCTCTTCATCTTCTTTCCCATCCCTTTTATTTTTCTCTCTCTTTCCATTGGGTCCCTCCTCATCAGTATTTTGCTTCTGACCACTGCCTCCTTCAATCTGCCCATCCTTCTGTCAGTCCCCCTCCCTTTTTCCCTTTCCCCCCTCCTATTTCTATCCTCCCTTCTTTACACTTTTCCCTTTTCAATTTCCCCTTCTACTTCCCTCTAATAGGATAGATTGCTCTATTCAACTGAGTGGGAATGTTCTTCTCTCTTTGAGTCAAACTCATTTAGAGTAAAGTTCAAACAATGCTCACCACATCTTTTCGTTCCCTCTACTACATTGTCTTTCATGCCTTTTCCCGTTACATAATTTACCCCATTCTGCCTCCCCCATCCTCATCTCCTACTATAATCATTTTGAACCCTTTATTAATTTTTATCATCACATCAATATCAAGTTATATACACACCCTAAGTATACTCCTTCTAACTTCCTTAATAAAGATACAGTTCTTATGAGCTATAACTATCATCTTCCCATGTAAGGATGTAAAAAGTTTAATGTTTTTGAATACCATAGTTTTATTGTCTTAATTTTCTTTTGTTTTTAGCTTTATGTGATTCTCTTGACTCTTGCATTTGAAGATCAAATTTGCTGTCCAGCTATGGTCTCTTCATTAGGAAAGATTTAAAGCGTCCTGTTTCATTGACTCTCCATCTTATCTCCAGAAAGACCATGCTCAGTTTTGCTTGGTAGTTGATTCTTGGTTGCTCTTTTGACTTCTGGAATATCATATTCCAACCCCTCTGATCCTTTAATGTAGAAGCTGTTAAGTCCTATGTAATCTTGACTATGACTCCCTGACACTTGAATTCTTTCTGGTTGCTTGTAGTATTTTATCTTTGACTTAGGAGCCCTGGAATTTGGATACAATATGCCTTTGAATTTTTATTTTGCACTCTCAGGAGGTGATCAGTGGATTTTTTCAATTCCTATTTTACCCTCTGATTCTAAGATATCAGATCAGTTTTCATTGACGATTTCTTGAAAAATGCTATACAAGTTCTTTTCCTTTTTTTTTGATCATAGCTCTCTTGTATACAAATAATCCTTAAATTGTCTCTCCTGGATCTGTTTTTCAGATAACTTATTCTTTTCCAATGAAGTATTTTGCATTGTCTTCTATTGTTTTATTCTTTTCATTTTTTTGACTGATTCTTGATGTCTCGTAGAGTCATTTGTTTTGACTTGTCAATTCAAATTTTTAAGGAATTTTTATCTTCAGTTGGCTTTTGCACCCCCTTTGCCATTTGGCCAATTCTGCTTTCAAAGTAGTTGTTTTCTCCAGAGAATATTTTTTCCCAGTTTTCCAATTTGGCCAATTCTATTTTTTAGTAGTTTTTTTTTCAGTCAATTTTTGTGACCCCTTTACCAAGCTATTGACTCTTTTCTCATAATTCTTTGGGATAGCTCTCATTTCTTTCCCCATGTTTTCTTACCTTACTTGATTTTTAAATCATTTTTTAACTCTTCCAAGAGGACTTTTTTGGCTTGAGACCAATTCGTATTCCCTTTTGAGGTTTTGCATGTAGGCATTTTAACATTGATAACAATATAGATAACAAGAGTATAAACTCTTCTGAGTTTGCATTTTGATCTTACCTGTCAGCATAGTAGCTTTTTATGGTTAGGGTTGTTCTTTTCTTTTCTTTTCTTTTTTTTTTTTTGCTATTTTTTAAAGACAAAACCAAAATATTTATTCAGACATCAGAAAGTCAATTCCTTTATGAAAACAATGAAGTTTGTATATGTTATCAGTGGAGGGAGGACCACTATCCCCCAAATTTCCCTCCATCAGACCTCCCCACAAACAAGCTCCCTTGGGCAAAATGCCCCTCTCTCACTCAGGCTAGTTGTTCTGTTCTGTTCCGCCTGCTGCCTCTCTCTCAGTAGTCACTCTTCCTGTTCCACCTTTCCTGTTCTATGAACTCAGCAAGCTCCTCCCAGCATGGGCTTCATGTGACTCAGTTTGTGGCCTGGGCCAAAGCTCAAATCAGATCATATGGACCTATTACAGGGCAGGGAAGATCTTCAAATTACCTTAACATTACACTAGTGTCCTTTCCAGTTCCTAAATATCTGTTTTCCAACATAGGATAGGACCTTCTCTCTCTTCTCTCTCTTCTTTTCTCTTCTCTCTCTCTCTCTCTCTCTCTCTCTCTCTCTCTCTCTCTCTCTCTCTCTCTCTCTCTCTCTCTCTCTCTCTCTCTCTCCTCCCTACTTGCCCCATGAGTGAATCTTCCACATCTCTATAGAGAGTGTTTTGGCAGCATGTTTCTATTTCACGGCTATCCACTTCCTTTCTTCTCCTTCAGCAGCTTTTAAAAAACCTGCTGCTTATCGTCCTTATTAAGGAAAATTTTTGCCACTAATGTCTCTGATCTACAATGTTGCAAGAGATATTTACATCTGCCTAAAGTCCTACACAGCCTCCAACATCCAGGTAACTCATCATCAGCAGAGACTCATTCTTAAAAGCTGATGTGCATGGTGTTGTATTCTGTTTGGAGAGCCTCTTGATTGCTATTTGCAAGACAGGAACTCTATTGATTCACGTTGCCTCTCCTCACTTGTCCTCTCTACTCTGGTCATGCTTTTCCTTCTAGTAATGCATGACTTGGAGCATCAAATAGATAAGGAAAGTTGATTCCTGGGAATATGTTCCTAGGCTATCCTGCCCAGGCAACTCTTTAGAAAAATAGTTAATTAATTTTTAGTTTTTGACATTCACTTCCTCAAGATTTTGAGCTCCAAAATTTCTCTCCATCTATCCTTTCCCTTCTCCCCAAGACAGGGGGCGTTCTGATTGCCCCTTTCCCCTCCCTCCTCTCACACCCCTCACTTCTCTTATCATATTCCCCTCTATTTTCTTTTAGGGCAAGATTGATTTCTCCACCCCATTACCTGTATTTCTTATTTTGCAGTTACATGTAAAAATGATTTTAAAGATTCATTTTTAAAACTTTGAGTTCCAACATCTCTCTCTTCCTCCCTCTTCACCCTCCCCCAGGGAGAAGGTCAGCAATTGTATGTATATGTATATATATGTATATACATATACATATATATATGTATGTATATGTATATACTTATAGTCCTAGAAAACACTTCCATAACAGTCATGTTGTGAAAGACTATATTTCCCTCCATCCTATCTTGGCCCTCATTTGTTGCATTCTGTGTTGTGACTGTGTGACCCCTCAAAAGTGTTTACTTCTAATTACCCCCCTCCTCTCATTTTCCCTCCCTGCTATCATCTGTCCCTCCCCTACTTATCCCCTTCTGCTCTCCTTTCCTGAAGGGTAAGATAGATTTCCATACCCAACTGAGTGTGCATTTTATTCCCTCCTTAAGCCAAACCTAGAGTAAGGTTCACTTTTTCCCTTTCACCTCCCCCCTTTCTTTCTCTCCATTGTAAAAGTTTTTTCTTGCCTCTTTTGTGTGAGGGATAATTTACCCCATTTTATTGCTCCATGTCTACTTCTCCCAATATATTCCTTTCTCTCCCCTTAATTTTATTTTTTAGATATCATCCCCTCATATTCAACCCAACCTGTGCGCCCTCTCTCTCTCTCTCTCTCTCTCTCTCTCTCTCTCACTATCCCAATACTGAGAAAATTTCTAATACTGAAAAAACTCAGTGCTCAGTTACAAATATCATCTTTCTATGTAGGAATGTAAACAGTTCAACTTTAATAAGGCCCTTATGATTTCTGTTTCCTGTTTACCTTTTCATGCTTCTCTTGATTCTCATATCTGAAACTCAAATTTTCCATTCAGCTCTGGTCTTTTCATCAAGAATGCCTGAAAGTTCTCTCTTTATTTTTATTTTTTTTTACTACTACAGACTGTGTGTGCATATGGGAGAGTTCACAAATATAGGGAACACATATCATCAGAATATTTCTTGTTTCTGGGTCTGCATCATAGCTTGAACCTTTTTCCCAGTCTTTCTTTTTTAAAAGTTTATTTATTTATTTTTAGTTTTCAACATTCATTTCCACAAAACTTTGAGTTCCAAATTTTCTTCACATCTCTCTCCTTCCCCCATCCCATAACACTTTACTTTCTGATTACTCCTTCCCTCAATATGCTCTCCCTCCTATCATACCCCTCTCTTCCTTTATCCCCATCTTCTCTCTTTTCTTGTAGGGCAAGATAGATTTCTATACCCTATTACCTGTATTTCTTATTTCCCAGTTGTATACAAAAACAATTCTCGACATATGTTCCTAAACCTTGAGTTCCAACTTCTCTCCCTTCCTCACTCCCCATCCTTCCCTACTGAGAAGGCAAACAATTCAATATAGGCTATATATGTGTAATTGCGCAAAAGATTTCCATAATAGTAAGACTAACTATATTTCCCTCCATCCTATTCTGCCCCCCTATTTATTCTATTCTTTCTTTTGACCTTGTCCCACCCCAAAAGTGTTTACTTCTAACTACTCTCCCCTCTCATTTGCCCTCCTATCTGTCATCCATGCCAGCCCACTGGTACCCTTCTCCCCTACTTTCTTGTGGTGTAAGATAGATTTTCATGCCAAATTGAGTGAGCATGCCATTCCCTCCTTAAGCCAAATGTGAAGAGAGTAAACTTCACTTTTTTCCTCTCACCTCCTCCCTTTTCCTCTGCATTAAAAAAAGCTTTCTCTTGCCTTTTTTTATGAGAGATAATTTGCCCCATTCCATTTCTCTTTTTCTCCTCCCAATATATTTCTCTCTCACTCACTAATTTTATTTTTTTAGATATCATCCCTTCTTATTTAACTCACCCCGTTCTCTCTGTCTACACACACACACACACACACACACACACACACACACACACACACATATATATACACGTGTGTGTGTGTGTGTGTGTGTGTATGTTTGTGTGTATGATCTCTCCAACTGGCCAAATACTGAGAAAAGTCTCAAGAGTTATCGATATTATCTTTCCATGTAGGAATGTTAACAAGTTCAACTTTGAAATTCCCTTATTATTTCTCTTTCCTGTTTACCTTTCCATGCTTCTCTTGATTCTTGTATTTGATAGTCAGATTTTCTATTCAGTTCTTGTCTTTTCATAAAGAATGTTTGAAAGTCCCCTATTTCATTGAATGACCATTTTTTCCCCTGAAGTATTATACTCAGTTTTGTTTGGTAGGTGATTCTTGGTTTTAATCCTAATTCCTTTGAATTCTGGAATATCATATTTCAAACCCTTCAATCCCTTAATGTAGAAGCTGCTAGATCTTATGTTATCTTGATGGTACTTTCACAATACTAGAGTTGATTCTTTCTACCTGCTTGCAATATTTTCCCCTTGACCTAGGAACCCTGGGATTTGGCTACAATATTCCCAGGAGTTTCTGTTTTTGTATCTCTTTCAGCTGGTGACTGGTGAATTCTTTCAGTATTTACATTACCCTTTGGTTCTAGAATATCAGGGCTGTTTTCCTGATGATGTCTAGGCTCTTTTTGCATCCTGGTGTTCAGGTGTTCCCATAAATTTTAAATTGTTTCTCCTGGACCTATTTTCCAGGTAAGTTGTTTTTCAATGATATATTTCACATTCTCTCCTATTTTTTCCTTTTTTTGGCTTTGTTTTGTAATTTCTTGATTTTTCATGAAGTCATGAGCTTCCATCTGCTCCATTCTAATTTTTTTTTCTTTTTCTTTTCTTTTTCTTTTTTATTTATTTGACATTCATTTTCACAAAATTTTGGGTTCCAAATTTTCTCCCCTTTTATCCTCTCCCCCTCCAAACACCAAGTATTCTAATTTCCCTTATGACCAATCTGCTCTCTCTTCTATCATCCCTCTCTGCCCTTGTCTCTGTCTTCTCTTTTGTCCTGTAGGGCCAGACAACCTTTCTATACCCCTTTACCTGTATTTCTTATTTCCTAGTGGCAAGAACATTACTCAACACTTGTTCCTAACACTTTGAGTTCCAACTTCTTTACCTCCCTCCCTCCCCACCCCTTCCCTTTGGAAGGCAAGCAATTCAATATAGGCCAAATCTGTGTAGTTTTGCAAATGACTTCCATAATAGTTGTGTTGTATAAAACTAACTATATTTCCCTCCATCCTATCCTGTCCCCCATTACTTCTATTCTCTTTTGATCCTGTCCCTCCCCATGAGTGTCGACCTCAAATTGTTCCCTCCTCCCCATGCACTCCCTTCCATTATCCCCCTCACCCTGCTTATCCCTTTATCCCCCACTTTCCTGTATTGTAAGATAGGTTTTCATACCGAAATGAGTGTGCATTTTATTCATTCCTTTAGTGGAATGTGATGAGAGTAAACTTCATGTTTTTCTCTCACCTCCCCTCTTTATCCCTCCACTAATAAGTCTTTTGCTTGCCTCTTTTATGAGAGATAATTTGCCCCATTCCATTTCTCCCTTTCTCCTCCCAATATATTTCTCTCTCACTGCTTGATTTCATTTTTTTAAGATATGATCCCATCTTCTTCAGTTCACTCTGTGCACTCTGTCTCTATGAGTGTGTGCATGTGCATGTGTGTGTGTGTAATCCCACCCAGTACCCAGATACTGAAAAGTTTCAAGAGTTACAAATATTGTCTTTCCCTGTAGAAATGTAAACAGTTCAACTTTAGTAAGTCCCTTATGACTTCTCTTTGCTGTTCACCTTTTCATGGTTCTCTTCATTCTTGTGTTTGAAAGTCAAATTTCCTTTTCAGCTCTGGTCTTTTCATCAAGAATGCTTGAAAGTCCTTGATTTCATTGAAATTTTTTTTTTTCCCCTGAAGTATTATACTCAGTTTTGCTGGGTAGGTGATTCTTGGTTTTAGTCCTAGTTCCTTTGACTTCTGGAATATCCTATTCCATGCCCTTCCATCCCTTAATGTAGAAGCTGCTAGATCTTGTGTTATCCTGATTGTATTTCCACAATACTTGAATTGTTTCTTTCTAGCTGCTTGCAATATTTTCTCCTTGACCTGGGAACTCTGGAATTGGGCCACAATGTTCCTAGGAGTTTCTCTTTTTGGATCTCTTTCAGGCAGTGTTCTGTGGATTCCTTGAATATTTATTTTGCCCTCTGGCTCTAGAATCTCAAGGCAGTTTTCCTTGATAATTTCATGAAAGATGATGTCTAGGCTCTTTTTTTGATCATGGCTTTCAGGTAGGCCCATAATTTTTAAATTGTCTCTCCTAGAACTATTTTCCAGGTCTGTTGTTTTTTCCAGTGAGATATTTCACATTATCTTCCATTTTTTCATTCTTTTAGTTTTGTTTTGTGATTTCTTTGTTTCTCATAAAGTCATTAGCCTCCATCTGTTCCATTCTAATTTTGAAAGAACTATTTTCTTCAGTGAGCTTTTGAATCTCCTGTTCCATTTGGGTAATTCTGCTTTTGAAAGCATTCTTCTCCTCATTGGCTTTTTGAACCTCTTTTGCCAATTGAGTTAGCCTATTTTTCAAGGTGTTATTTTCTTCAGCATTTTTTGGGGTCTCCTTTAGTAGGGTGCTGACCTGCTGTTCATGCTTTGACTGCATGTGTCTCATTTCTCTTCCCAGCTTTTCCTCCACCTCTCTAACTTGATTTTCAAAATTCTTTTTTGAGCTCTTCCATGGCCTGAGTCCATTGAGTGGGCTGGGATACAGAAGCCTTGACTTCTGTGTCTTTGCCTGATGGTAAGCATTTTTCTTCCTCATCAGAAAGGAAGGGAGGAAATGCCTGTTCACCAAGAAAGTAACCTTCTATAGTCTTATTTCTTTTCCCTTTTCTGGGCATTTTCCCAGCCAGTGACTTGACCTCTGAATATTCTCCTCACACCCACCTCACCTCCTGATCCTCCCAGCCAGCACTTGGGGTCTGAGATTCAAATGCTGCTTCCCAGCCTCAGTGCTTTTGGCGGGGGCGGGGCTGCTATTCAGTGTGAGATTAAGTACAGGTGCTCAGGTTGGGACAGGGCCACCTCACGGGCTCAGTTCCCTCAGGGGGTTTATGCAGAGACCTTCAACAATGGATCCAGGCTCCTGCCTGCTTGGGGAGCCCTGGTCTGCTGCTGCCTCAGCTGCTGCCTCCCGAGGGGGCCTGAGTTATGGGGGCACCCCACTCCCCTCTCGACCCGCCAAAGAGACCCTCTCACCAACCCCTGTCACCTGTGGGTGGAGGGACCCGCGTGGCCACTGGAAATCCCATACCTGAAGCCCGCTTGGATCCGCTCCTCTCAGCAGGGCTGTAGTCGGCTCCCAGTCCCGGCACCCAGTCCACGGTGTGAAGGACCTTTTGCGAGAAGTTTGCAGGTCCCTCTGGAACAGAAATCTCCTTCGCTCCACTGTTCTGTGGCCTCTACTGCTCCAGAATTCGCCGTGAGTTCCTTTTTACAGATGTTCTATGGGTTGTGGGTTCGGAGCTATGTGTATGTGTGTCTTTCTACTCTGCCATCTTGGCTCCACCCCCCTCCATTCTAATTTTTAAAGAACTTTTCTGCAGTGAGCTTTTGAACCTCCTTTTTCCATTTGGATTTTCTGCTTTTTGAGCATTCTTTTCCTCATTGGCTTTTTGACCTCTTTTGCCAATTGAGTTAGGCTATTTTTAAAAGTGTTATTTTCTTTAGCATTTTTGGAGCATCCTCTAGCAAGGTGTTGCCTTGCTTTTCATGATTTTCTTGCAGCACTCTCATTTCTCTTCACAATTTTTCCTCCACCTCTCTTATTGATTTTCAAAATCTTTTTTGAACTCTTCTATGGCCTGACACTATTGCATATTTATTTTGGAGGTTTCAGAAGCCTTTGCTTCCTCTGATGTTTCTTCCTCTCCTGAAAGAGTGGAAGAAAATATCTGTTCACCAAGAAAGTAATCTTCTAGAGTCATTTTTTCCTCTTTTTTTGGGCATTTCCCAGCCTGTCACTTGACTTTTGAGTCCTTTGTCAAGAGGAGGGTATACTCTGGGGACCTGTAAGTTCTTGGTTCCTCCAAGGTGGCACAATCAAGTGAGAGAAGTTTACTCCTCTCCTGGCCTGTGCCTTGGTCTGGGAGCAACCACAAACTTTTCTGCCCAGAATCTGTGAGTAGCAGAATTTCCTTTTCACACAGTCCTCCAGCTCCACCATGCCAGAACTCTTCCTCATCCCAGGGCAGTGCTCAGGGCTGAGATTCAGACCAGCAGTTCAATTCCCCCAGGGGCTTTAAGCAGAGGGCTCAAAAAATGGCCACTACTTCTTCAGTGGCTTCTGTCAGCAGTCCAGACTGTGTTCCCTTGTCTTGGATGAAGGAGCTTTCTCACTGACCTTTGAAGCTGTCTTTGGCATTTGTGTGTTGAGCCATCTAAGAACTGCTACTGCTGTTGGCTCCCTGAAGACTGTGCCAGGTCCTGTCCCTGCAGTGCCAAGTGGCCCATGCTGGGCTAAGCTCCACTCCTGTCAGGTGTGATAGACCTTTCCTGTTGGTCTTCCAGGCTATGTTGGGCTATAAACCTCTTTCACTCTGTCATTTTGTGGCCTCTGCTGCTCTAGGATTTGTTTAGAGTCATTTTTTATTAATTTTATTTATTTTCAGTGTTCTACAATCACTACCATATAACTTAGATTTTCCCATCTCCCTCCCCCAGCTCCCCACTCCATCCCCGAGACAGCATACAATTTTATATAGGTTTTACACATACTTTCTTATTAAATACATTTTCACTAAAGTCATGTTGTGCAGAAGAATTAAAATGAATGGGAGAAGTCATATAACAAATCAAAATGTAATATGTAAACACACACACACACACAAAAGATCTGCTACATTATGTGATTGAATTCCATAACTCTTTCTCTGGATGTGGAAGGTATTTTGCCTTAAAAGATCATTGGGACTTGTTTTAAGTCCTTGCATTGCAATGATGTTCCAAGTCTACCAGAAGAAACTTTTGCACACTGTGGTCATTGCTGTGCACAAAGTTCTCCTGGATCTGCTCCTTTCGCTCAGCATCAGTTCATATAAATCTTTCCAGGCCTCTCTGAAGTCTTCCTGTTCATCATTTCTTATAGCATAATAGTATTCCATTACATTCATATACCACAATTTATCAGTCATTCCCCAAGTGATGGGCATCCCCTTGATTTCCAGTTTTTTGCAACCACAAAGAGTACTGTTATAAATATTTTTGTACATGTGGAGCCCTTTCTCATTTTTATGATCTCTTGGGATACAGTCCTAGAAGCACTATTGCTGGGTCAAAGGGTATGCATGTTTTTGTAGCCATTTGGGTATCGTTCCAAATTGCTTTCCAAAATGATTGGATCAGCTCACAGTTCCACCAACAATGAATTAGTGTTCCAACTCTCCCACATCCTCCCCAACCTTTATAATCTTCCTCTTCTGTCATGTTTACCAATCTGATAGGTGTGATGTGGTACATCAGAGTTTTGATTTGCATCTTTCTAATCATTAGTGATTTAGAGCATTTTTTCATATGAGTATAGACATATTTAATTTCTTCCTCTGAAAACTGCCTGTTCATATCCTTTGGCCATTTATCAACTGGGGAATAGAGTCATTTTTACAGGTATTTTATGGGTTACATGGGGGATCTTCTACAGGTTCATCTTTCTACTCTGCCACTTTGGCTCTGTGGCTCCCCAAAGTTTTCTATTTCATTGTATGATCATTTCCCCCCTGCCCTGAAATATGATACTAAGTTTTGTTGCATAGGTGATTTTTGATTTTAATCCTGGCTGCTTTGACTTCTGGAATATCATATTCCAAGTCCTTCAATCCCTTAATGCAGAAACTTCTAGATTTTGTGTTATCCTGATTGTGTTTTCACAATATTTGAATTGTTTCATTCTAGTAGCTTGCAATATTTTCTCCTTGACCTGGGAGCTCTGGGATTTGGCTACAACATTCCTAGGAGTTTTCCTTTTGGGATCTCTTTCAAGAGGTGATCAGTGGATTCTTTCAATTTCTATTTTACCCTCTGAGTATAAAATATCTGGACAATTTTCCTTGACAGTTTCTTGAAAGATGATATCTGGGCTTTTTTTTCATTATGGCTTTCAGGTAGTACAATAATTTTTAAATTGTCTCTCCTGGATCTATTTTCCAGGTCAGTTGTTTTTCCAGTAAGATATTTCATATTGTCTTCTATATTTTTCATTCTTTTGGTTTTGTTTTATTTCTTGATTTTTTAAAATAAAGTTATTAGCTTCCATCTGCTCCATTCTAATTCAAAGGAATTGTTTTGTTCAGTGGACCTCCTTTTTCATTTGACCAATTCTGCTTTCTAAGGCATTCTTCTCTTCATGGGCTTTTTTCCTCTCTTTTGCCATTTGGTTTGGTCTATTTTTAAAGGTGTTATTTTCTTCTGCATTTTTTTTGTGTCCATTTTAGCAAGTAGTTAACTCATTTTTCATCGTTTCCTTACTTCACTCTCATTTCCCTTCCCAATTTTTCTTCTACTTCTCTTACTTGATTTTCAAAATCTTTTTTGGGGGGGGTTCTTCCATGGCCTGAGACTAATTCATATTTTTCTTGAAGGCTTTGGATGTAGGAACTTTGACTTTGTTGTCTTCTGGTTTTATGTTTTCACCTTTTCACCAAAGTAAGATTCTTTAGTCTGATTTTCCCCCCAGTGTTTGCTCATTTCCCCAGTCAATTACTTGATTTTTGAGCTTTTTGTTGAGGCAGTTCTATGCTTCCAGTGCGGATGAGGTGTGGATATCCCCCTCAACAATCTGTGGGCATAGAGCTCAGAAACAGCCACTACCACTGCCCCTGCTGCTGCTGCTACTACTGCTTCTGGCTCCTCTGCCCCCTCTCCCACTCTGGGGTTGAGGCCAGGTCGCACTATTCTATCACCCAGGTCTGACAGGCTTCTCCCATTGATCTTCCAAGGTGTCCTCCATGTTTTGGGATCAAGAAGTCTGGAAACTGCCCCAGCTGTCAGTGATTCAGTCATATGATGCCTGCTCAGACTCCATCTGTGCCAACAAGGCCCATGCTAGAGTGAGCTCTGCTTCCAGCCCAAAATGATAGATGCTTCCTGTTTACCTTCCAGGTTGTCTTGGGCTAGGGATTTGCTTGACAACATCATTTGGTGGGCTCTGCAGCTCCAGATTTTGTTTAGAGTAATTTTTTGCAAGTATTTCACGGTGTTTGCGAAAGAGCTCAAGCAAGTCTCTGCTTTTACTCTGCCATCATGACTCCTACTCCCTCTTTTTTACTAAATTTTAAAAATTGAATTCTTTTTCTGTGATACAGGAACCCTAATGTCACTTAATTCTCTCCTTACTTATTTAGTCATTCCTGAAACTCCATTACCAGATCTTCATCAGGTCATGTCTTCTAATCTTGAGTGTGCCACAGTGCTCTTTCTGGGCTCTCTTTGATCTGGGCTCTCTTCCCTTCACTTTGGCTGATTAACCAACACCAACTATCACTATTTCTTAAGCATATGTAACAAATTGAAGTATTCACCACAATGAGAAGAGACTAGAACTCACCTCAAGTATTCAACACTTTTTTGCACTTACCAAATGGAAAGATATGACAATCAAGGTACACCTTAGTTGTGAATACTAACTCATTAATAAAATCTTACAGAGAAACATTATAGAAGTCTATGCATAGTATTACTGCATAAAACACCAATAATCAGTGGAGGAAAAAATAAGGTTATACTAAATTTATAGATAAACCTTATTAAGCCCAATTATGATGAAGGTATTGAAAGATAAAATATGAAGATTATGGAAAATATCTTTAAAGATTTCTGTAATAAAGTCTTTCATCCATCAATAATACAAGTTGCAATATTTAATCTCTAGCATTATGGATCTTGATGTGTTCCATGGAAGCAGAAATGAAGCTTAAAAAGATAGACTGAAGTAGATGGGCTTATTCTACTAAGTATACCCAAGAGATCCATTGAATCCCTCAGTTCTTCTACCAACGATTCTTCCTGAATAAAAGGCTCATTTTTTAGCACCACTATTGAGGCCATATAAACAAGTCATCAGCAGGAATATGTTAAGCACCTGCTATGAACCAGCCTATGTGCTAATCTGTCCAAATACACACAATTCTAAAAGCAGCAAAAACAAAGCAGTAATACAATAACAAAAAAAGCCCACATCACATATCTGCAATCATAGCGAATTACAATATCCAGAGAGTTATGGTTACATGTCAAACAAGTGCAATAGAGAGGCACAGAAAGGATTTAATATATCGCTAATGAGGAAATAATATGAGTGATGTCAACAGGGAGGTGAGCATTTGGAAAAGAAGATATAACAGTCATATAGTGAGAATGAGAGATAATTGAATAACCTGTATTTTCTTGGTGTTTTATCTCAATGTCAGAATCCTATGGGAAGGCTTCAGGTAGACAGGTAGATTTCTTTAGATGCATTTATAAGAATTCATAGACAAAAGTTTCAAACAATAAGAAAAGAGATGCCAACTTTTTGTACTTGAGCATTTGAGATAATAATATTTATAATTCATGAAAAAAAGAGGATAATACTCTTCTTAGACTCTGCACTATTCAGACCACACTGGAAATGCTATGTTCAATTTCTCGTACCATATTTTAGGAAAGATAATGAAAAATTAAAATTTACCTCTAGGAGATCAACAGGTATAATGAGAGGCTTCCAAATTTTGCCATATCTTGATGGAAATTTAGAAATTTAATCCTTATAAAATGAAAGTAAGGAATATAGGGTAACTTTCTGCTAGTATTTAAAGCATTATCATTTATTGAAAGAGAAAACTTGTTTTAATTGACTAATGAGAACAAAGGTCAGATCAGTGAAGAGAAAGTATAATTTATTTTTTTGTTGTTTTTTATTTTTTTTACTGATTTTCAGTGTTCCATAGTCACTACCATGCAACCTAGATTTTTTCTTTCCCTTCCTCCCCTCCACCTTTCCCCTCCCTCCCCAAGACAGCATACAATTTTATATAGGTTCTACACACATATTCCTATTAAATACATTTTCACTGTAGTCATGTTGTATAGATTAAAATGAATGGGAGAAATCATATAACAAACCAAAATGTAACACAAAAGAAAATGATTTGCTACATTCTGCAATTGAACCCCATAGTTCTTTTTCTGGATGAGAAAAGAAGGTATAATTTATATTTGATACTAGAAGAAATTTCCTAACAAATTAATTTTCTATGTTTGAAATTAGTCCTTTAGGAGAAATTGATTTCACCAGTGTCTCCAAGGGGAAACTAAATGGCAACATATCAGGAATGTTTTTTGAGGGTTTTATTGCTTGGGTATGTGTTGGTCTAGATGAACTCTGAGGTTCCTTCCAAATTGGAATTTTGTACTCTACTTCCTTACATCATACTCAGGAAAAAATGGCTGGCCAGGGTAATCTTTGCTGCTGAGGAGAGGTTTAGATTGAAGCTAGTGAATCCCTTGAGTTTGAGATTCTGAACTGAAGTATGGCTGAAGCCAATAAATCACACATACTAAGTCTTGTGCCTGTGTATGTGCTTCCAGGTGGAAGAGGATCACTAGGGTCCTTACAGAGGAACAAAGTAGTCCAAGTTGGAAAAATGGAGTAGAGTATAATTTTCATGCTCCTCAGTATCGAGATTGGGCCTATTAGGGACCACTACATTTCCAGTCTGTGAGATATAGAGTTATCAGTCTGAAAAAAGAAAGGAAATGGAAAGAAAAGGAAGGAAAAAGAGAAGAGGAAAGGAAAAGAGAGGAAAAGAATGAAGAGGTAAAGAAAGAAAATAGAAACGATTCTGATGTGCTCTATCAGAAAGATTACCCTTATTGGTAGGATCACAAATTCATCTAAGAAAAACGTTGCCTGTGAACTCTTCCATCAGACTGTGAGATGCAAGGGAAAAGGTGCTATTCTTCCTTTCTTTGTGTCACTGGCACTTAGTGGAGTGCCTGTCTCATAGTAGGTAGTTAATGTATATATTTGTTATTATCAAAGAAAACCTCAATACAATGAAACAACTTCAATTTTAAAGATCACAATATAGAAAGTTTATTTTTCCATTTATTTTAAAAACTGAGAAGGAAATCAAACAAAATAGAAAACCCTTCTCTATATCTTTGCCTTTTGTTTTTTCCAAAACATGACTGACTTTCTCCCTTTGACTCAAACTTTTCAGGTTTCTATCTATTACCCCAAGTATTTAGAAAGTCATAGATGAGAAAAAACACTAATTTCCACTTGGTAAAACATTTCCTTATCACTTTCTTTTCATCTCAATCCATGGAATATGAAAATAGTGAAGATTGCAGAAAAATTTTGCCCTATTTAGGACTTAGTTACCTCTTAATCTTTAGTGTGGACAAAGCCAGATCTCTGACTTTGATCTGCTGCTGACTAAATGACCAAACACAGAAATGTCCAATCAAAGCCTTCTCCCTCACCCCCTTCTACTTTGGTTATTCTATTGAACTGTAATCAGCAAGGAGACCTGCCCTTTCCTTTCCAACTTGATGGATAATGATTACCATTCACTGGAGAGTATTCTGGAAGTCTTTGCAACATTGACTGTACTCACTAAAACATATACTTTTTAACATAGTAAAGGTTCTGTTAACTTTGTCAAATGTGCTTCCTTTTTCATATAAATGACTTCATTCAATACAGTGCTCTTCACACTCTATCTGTGGCTATCACTTTTTCATCATAGAGTTTTCATTAGATCATCATTTCTTGACACAACTTCTATCAGTATCAGTTAAACCTAACTCACCAAATAGCTTCATGTTCTAGATGGACAGTTTTTTCATTGTAACTGATCAATCAGAGTGATCAAATGATCATAGGATCACAGATTTAGAACAAGAGGGTAGCAGATTATATAAATTAGAACTGAGAAATAATAACAGCAGCTAACATTTATGTACCATTACTATGTGCCAAACACTGTGCTAAGCACTTTACAATTAATAATTCATTTCTGGGACATGAGTGTTATTATTATTTCCATTTTTCAGTGGAGAAAATGGACAAAAGCAAAAGTTAAACAACTTTTCCAAGGTCCCACAGCTTCTTTCCTTTTCATACTCAAGAAACACTCTTTCTCTTTTGCCTTTCAAAAGAGCGTCTTGCCTTACAGTTTACTAAAAATATAGACATCATTCAAATTAAATTTCCTTATGTTTTCTACTCTACATCTATACTTCATTGATATTGTTTTTGTCATGCTTGTCCTTCGTTTTGGAAAGACCATGATATCAGAGAAATGATGACATGACTTGCCCTTGACTTTGATTTGAGTGAGGGAGTGCTGTGCAAGGTCACCAGCCTCATTTGCTCCTCTGGACCATTTGGATCCAGTGGACAGATATTCATCAGGATGACTGGAAAAGGTGTAGCATGCAATGGGTGACCTTGGCCTCTTTAGGCTAAGGCCTATGCAAATAGTCATAAATATCATCTTCCTTGATATTAACCCAACATCCTCACTGTTTTCTCCTTTAATACTCTTTCTAATGAATAGGTAACCAATTTCCTTGATAAGGCCAACTTATCTAGCAGTACCCTGACTCTTTTCTTCTCCTTTGAGGTCCATATCATGTAATAGATTAAGCCACAAACATTTCACCCCTCCTAATTTTTTTCCATCTATTGACTCTATCTAACTGTCAAATATGAAACTGTCTTCCCAAAAAGCCTCCAGAAAAGAAAAGCAAATTTAATTTCCCCAACATCTTCTCAGACAATCTTATACTTGTTAACTGAACTTACATTTTTTTCAATCATTTCTGCCCTTTTCAATACGACTTACAATCTCATTAGTCTTCTGGATATTTTTATTTTCAATGTTATTCTTAGTATGGTCTCTTCTCAGTGTTAATGTGTCTTGGCTCCTCTACAAAATTTGATGGTTTTGACCACCCTCTCTCCTAGACACCTTTTTTCCTCTAAGTGAAAGGATACCTATATGTTAGTATAAATACAGTTATCAGAACTTAGTAACAAAAACTCAGAATTGGAAGAAGCATTATAGGATATGTAGTCCACTTCTCTCATTTTTTGCACAAAGTGAGGCCCAGACAGATTAAATATTTTCGTCAAGGCAGCACAGGTAAGAATTGACAGATGTGGGATGCGAATTCAGGCTTTCTGCCTCAAATATCAGTATTCATTCCATTATACAAACCTATTTCCGCTTTCTTTAAAGAGAGCACTATATGGGACTACTTCACATAGTTGGATGATATAGTGGAATTAAATAAACAGTAGTCAAGGGGTTCTAAAACCATATTTCCTCTATTTCATAATTTTACCTATGGCTAGAGTTGTATATTCTTCATCCAGAGAATAAAGAAAGGCAGTGTTTTTTGATGAGAAAAAATATTGTAGTCCACTGGGGATTGAGCAAACTCTCAGGAAACAGAAACATGATTTCATATATAAATGGTATCTCGAGCAGAGAATGAAGAGAAAGCGAGCCTCTACAATGCATGCATTTGAAGTTGTGTCTGATTTTATGAAGTGGCTTGAATGAAAATTGCTGTTAAAATGGGTACTATCTCTTTATTAGCAGAGAAAAGATGACACTTCTCTCCTTTCTTAATTGCTGTGACCTATTCCCAGCATGGCAGAATCATACTCAGCAACAGAAGACTATAGGGCTAACTTGTTATTTTCAGGGGGTTCATTGCCTAACACATAGTTTCCATTTTACTGAAACTCTTCAACACAGCGACTAATTTAGACTCATCATAAAGCACCTTGTACCATACGCATGTGCATAGGTAGGGATCCATAAGGTTACTGAACTCTCATCAAAGCCATTCAGAGTTTGGAGTGCTATTCAGCTTGAGTATTGGCCCTTACAAAGGATACCGGTGGAGAGTAGCATTCTTGTTAAATTATTTGTATTCTTTACAATAGGCACTGTGCTTTGCAAATATAGGTTTTACAGATTTTAGTTTCTGATATTAAATTGTTTGACCCTCTGCACAGCACCCCTCTTGTCAGCCACTCTCTCCATGGAACACCACTTCAGTTATATTTCTCCAATTTAGAAACATGTATTTTTTCCATTTGATATTGTTTCAAAATAGGGCACTATGATTTAACATTAAATTTCATAGCAACAGAGGGACATTTTGTGAGTTAATTTGATGTGGAGAGGCAATAGAGTGTAGTGGATGGATCACTAGCCTTGAAATCAGGACCACCTGGGTTCAAGATTTCCCTCTCATATATATGTAAACATGTGTATCTCTGGGGAAGTCACTTAACCACTGGTGACTCCAGCAACCAAGACTAAAAGTAGCAGAACGGGGACTGATCTGTGTGAATAGAGGTACTTTTGACATTAGAAGTCCCCAATACGTATGAAATTACCACTCTCATAAAAGAAACAAAGAGAAAATAACATCAAAAACCAGTTGTATATGAGTGTAGGGCACAATATTTTAATGTCCATTACTTTTGTTTTAAAAAAGTTTGTTTCTACCACATTGGAGAATTTTCAGCACAAAAACTTACTGACTAACTTCTAGAAATTAAGGGCCTTGCCTTGAAACATTAACCTCCTTTCCAGAAGGGATAAAATATTCACTTAACACAAGTCATACAGGCTTAGTAAAATGGATTTTCAATGGCTATGCAAAATGATTCAAAATTTCGGCTTAAAGAAATGCAAGGCTATTGGAAATAGAGAAATTGACATTAAATGGAAAAAAATTGAAACAAAGGAATCACCACCTAATTTTTTATCTTAATATTATTCTTTTTTCCAAGGATGACATCATTTTTTCACCTTAATAGAAGTAATTGAGTCTTCCTAAATCCAGCTTTTAGTTTATTACTTTAATGACTTGACTGCTATTTGCAATAGAATTAATTCTATTTCTACTATACGTTAGCATAATACAGTCTGCAAATCAGTAGGCCCCTTCCATTGCATTGTGATAACCATTAATAAAATCATTTTAATATTTAAAAAATGTTTCCTTCCCTCCTTTCATTCCTTTGCTACCCCCCATTTTCTCCTTTCCTCCACACTCTATCTGTGATTATCATTTTCCCTTCATAAATTTCTTTTTTAATATTTCATTGGGTTGGCATTAAGAGCATCACAATGATAGTATTTATTTAAAAAATGATCATCAAAGCTGACAAATTGTTTACCATATTTTTCTTCATGAGTCTTTAAAGGATCCAAGTGAAGTAAGGAAGAGTGAGTTGGACTGGTGAAAAAGGTTAAGCAGCCACAATGAAGCTAACTGACCTAAGAAACACAAGTTCAGTCATATTTATCCAATTTTACATCTAAGACATGTAATACAAAATATGTTCAGGATGGGAAGCAGATAATGTACCAGCAAATCATCTTCTTAACACTTATACTTATTTTTTTGACAGGTGAGGAAGGTTGAAGATCGTTTTGAGCAAGGAAGGAACTCACCTGGGTATGAGTGATGAAGAAGCTGAAATCTAGTAGCTTGCTAAGTTTTTCTACTTCTATAACTCACCAGATTTATAAAGAGAAGCTCAGTTGTTTCTGTGCTGTCTAATGACTGTAAGTGCTGTCAGCATTCACTATGTTTTAAACTATTGGATAGAGATCCTGTTACCATGCCTTAGTTACGATTCTTTACAAATTGCTGGTAGGAACCTGAATTTAAATAGAAGTCCTAAGAGAAAGAACATTATCTATTATAATGTTCTAGAGGTAGTAAGTCAGCATATGCGAATACACCCAAGAGTTGGGCGTGAATAGAGTTAGTGCTTTATTCTGGTCTAGTGCTCTTGGGAGTGAGCTTAATCTGGGAAGATATGACCCCAGTGAAATTTGTTGCCCTCATTTCAATAAATGTGAAAGGACAACAAGCATATCTACAAAGTTCACCAGAAACTATTTCAGTTATCCATTAAAGCACTTGCAACAAAAACTTATTCCAAAATGCTGTTGAATATTTATTATTTCCAGCTTTCTCCTCAATGTGACTAAAGTATTTTAAAGTGCATATAAAACGGATAGAATGCCAGATCTGGAGTCAGGAGGATCTGAGTTCAAGTCAGGCCTCAGACCCTTGCTAGTTGTGTCACCTTGGGCAAATCACTTTACTTGTTAGCTTCAGTTTCCTCATCTGTAAAATGGTGCTAATAATTGCATCTACCCATCACAGAGTTGCTATTAGGGTCAAATACAGTAATAATTATAGAGAAGTGAAATGACATAATTTTAAATGCCTTAGTACAGTTATGTAGTTAATGCTATGTGTTAACTATTATTATCATTTCAAAAAAGAGCAAACACATAAAATGTGGTAGATTTTAATGACTCAAGTAAAGAACATAACAATTAATTCATTTTGACCTTAGACATACAAGAGATGCTCAGCCCAGTTATTGGCACTGGCTAGACTGAATTAGTTGAGGTGCAAATGAGAAAAGACATGCAGTAATGTACCATACTTGGACTAAGTGTGTGAGCAAGACCTTGGGCATGTCATTAAAACTTGCCTCAGTTACCTTAGCTCTAAAATGAGGAGAACTTACTAGATGATTTCTAATCCTTGGCAGCTCTAAGTCATATGATACAATAAAGAACAGCAAGAATCCTCCTCTCTACCTTGCAAAAAAAGACCAACTTACCATTCAACCTGGAAACCTTATCAAGAATAATGTGTTAGCCTCTAACTCTGATTTACTTTCACTTTAAACTAGAGGCAATTGTAAAATCTTTTGTAGTGGCAATTCCAAATCTGTCTACGCAGTGGGTGCCAGTTGCTCTGGGGGTAGTTAGGGGACAGAGGAACAATAAGGGAGAGTTCAGTACTCTGTCAAATTTCGAGAAACAGTAGGAAGTGCCAATGTGAGCAGGAGAATTACTACCAGGGCTTTAGGAGAGAGGGAAGACAATAAGGTAATAAGCCACCATGAGTCTACATGCGGTTGAAATGGGACAATCAGTTGAGAGGTGTTAGACTAAGGATATTGCTGTAGCCACCTCCTTTCCTCCCATCCCCATCCCCAGACCTTTCCTGCTTAAATTTTAAGGCTGTAGTTCCTTGCTTTCAACAGAAGGCTAAAGTATAAAGAGACAGGTGTTCAAGACTTTAACACAATTAGGCTGTTCTTTTCCATAGTCAATTGCCGGGGAACTATTTACCTGAAGAGAGAAAATCATGAGGTAATGGAGACAGGCTGAGAAATACAGAAAATTAAAGCAAGTGGGGCTTGAAAAAAAAGTATCAATTTGTGCTGAGACAAGAGGAGAGCCACAAGTAGTAGAATATGTGGAGGACAGCAGAAGGGAACAGAGGCAAAGGGCAAAATGTACTAACACGTATTGAGGGTAGTAGGAGGCAAAAGCTTCTGGAAACAGTGTTGTACAGACAGATCAGGATACTGATGTGGACAGCCTCTCCAGGCCAGTACTGTAAGTCACCAAAACTATATAGATTTCTGAAGAGAGGAAGACTCACTGGGAGGTAATTACTTTCCATTGGCTTCCATGAGAGCATTGTATTGGTTTTCATTAGTTTATAGATACCATTTTTATTTTACTTGTAAGGAGATTTGGTTACTACTCTTGGGGCATAAAGGGGAAGAGGAGGGATCAGATATTGAACTCAGATAATTTGGGTAGGGACAATTAGTCAGAAAGCTCTTCTGTACTGAAACTGGTTTTTTGTGAAAACAGGGAGCTTCTGACATGAGTTAGGTGCAAATTGAGAGCTAGAAATTTTTGTGCCCAGAGCAAGTGAAAAATGGATATTGCCTTCAAAGCGTGGCATTATAATGGTAGGACAATTCAAAGATGCTTCTAGAGAATGTAACTACATTGGGACAGGCAAGGGATGGAAAGAAGTGTGAGAACTGGTAGATTGACCTTTCAATGAATTATTCTTATCAAGTGATATAAGCTCAGTTATTTCATTGTTGACAAAGCAAGTAAATTCCCTCTAAATTTTGGCAATCTGGGAGCAATTACAATTGTTATATTTATATTTCTATTAAGAACTCCTCAGGAAAGCTAGCCCTTCATTTACAGAAGGCCATTGACACATTTTCCTAGGTCTCAGATGCTGTTGTGATAGCCTTTCTTTTTTTCTCAGTTTCCACAGAAACTATAAAGGAAATGGATTACATACATAAATAAAAACCTTCGATAGCTTTTTTCATATAAATCAAAGGTTTTGGGAATTTTTTTAACTTTTTTTTTTTTGTAACTGAGTGCCTTACGCAAAGTCCTAATCTGACATATTATTGTGATGTTTAGTGGACTTTGAATTTTTAAAGAATGTGCCACTCATGGAATGTAAGCTATGGTTGGCACTACCACATTGGAAAGGCCGTGGATATGATCCCAGCAACGACCAAAGTTGTAGCCAAGGACCATTGTAGCTAACTATTGTGAAAGACATCTTCAGAAGGCTAGAAACATTATGATGAAATTTTTTTGTAGAACAAAGCATCCCATGGAACCAAAGCTTCCTCTCTCCCCACTCCATCCCTCCTTTTCTTTCTTCCTTCCTCCCTCCCTCCTTCTCTTCCTTCCTTCCTTCCTTCCTTCCTTCCTTCCTTCCTTCCTTCCTTCCTTCCTTCCTTCCTTCCTTCCTTCTTCAGAAACACCAGAGAAGGGAGAGAGTGCTAAGAATAACACTTTTTATAATGTTAATAAACAGTAATTTGACTATTAATACTCTAAATGTAATATGAGATCATTTTTAATTACCAGCAAGTGGCATTATTGCTAGAGAAGCTAAATCATATTAATCTTCATATTCTTGCTTTTAACCAGATCAGAAGAAATAAGGAAGTTATAGCTAAATTTAAGGTAGCTCACAAATGCTCATATAAAGAATAAGGAAAGAAGTTAGTAGAGTGGCTTTCACTGGGTTCCCCAAAATATCAAGAAACATTATTTCATGAGATGTTTGGTGATCACACATTGAGATTCTTATGAATATCATTTGCAAAAAGACCACCATGAAAATATTCATAGCTTAACCACCAGCATCAATTGTGTAGTGTACAGTGGTTGAGAAATGTTTTGGAGAACTTAATAAAACTTTCTAACTTAAGTCAATTCAGGTAGTGCAAAGATTAGAATAAATGAAAATCAAGAGAGACTTGTGGAAAATCATGGTTCAGTAAGAGTGAATGAGAGAAGTAAAAGATTTGCACAACTCTTTCTTTGATAAACGTGGCACTAGACATGCCGAGCATCAAATAAATAACAACAAAAACTATACAATATTTTATCAAATAGTTAAAGATGTATTGTTTGTACAGAAGTTGCTCCTGAGTAAGTCATCTGTGTGTAGTCAAACTAGATAGAGTAAAGAAAAAAAACCTAGTTCAAAACTAAAAAAAAAATAAAAATGAGGAAAAGATATGGCATGCAATTGGAACAGCCTTACCTAGAGCTAATTAATTGATCAAAAACCACTCAACAAGCACTTCTGAAGCACTTACTATACCCTAAACTCTGAGGATACAGCAATAACAACAAAACACTTTCTGCTTCCAAGCATCTTACATTTTAAAAGGGGCAGATAACATATATAAAAAGAACACACAAGGCAAATACAGACTAGATGGAAAGAGGACACTGGCAATTATGGGGGAATGGAGTGCAAGAAAAGTTTCTGGAATCAAGTAGTACTTGTTCTGAATTTTGAAAGAAACCAAGTATTCTAAGATCCAAAAGGTGATATGGAATCCATTGCAGACATAGGCAATAGAATTAGAGATTGAGTTGGTATGTTGTGTAGGAGAGTGTAGCTGGATCACTGTGTTGAGAAGAGTAGAATACAAGAAAAATACAAAATTAGGAAGAAGACAGGTTGTGACATAGTTTAAATGGCAAAGGATGGATCTTATATTTGATCATAGTGGTAACAGAGAGCCCCAAGGATTTATTGAGTAGAGAAGTGGCATGGTAACAACTTTGCTTTAGGAAGTTCATAGTGATAGCTATGTGGAGTATGGATTAGAGAAGGAAGAGACTTCAGAGAGAAAATAATGGAAGATTGTTTCAATAGTCCATGCAAAAGGAAAGGGGAACCTGTACTAACAGGGTGTCTGCATGAGTGGAAAAAAGAGAATTTATGTGAGAGACACCATGGAAATAACTTATCAGAGAATCTCGAAGAGAATCACTGAGAATGCAATCTGCATTATTGGAGAGAACTCCCAAATTTATGAGATCACATATCCATTTGAGAGTATTTGAATAACAGATTGCACTTGTTCAGTGCCAGGAATTGAGAATTCATTGGATTGAGTTGATTTCATGGCATTAGTTTGCTATGTACACCAGGAATAGGAACTAAGACTTCCAGTTATCCAAAGTATGGAGAGCAGCATGTGCTCATTGAATCTTTTGGTCAGTTCAATTCTGGCACCATAGGGAATGTGCGTGTATGTGTGTGTGTGTGTGTGTGTGTGTGTGTGTGTGTGTGTGTGTGTGTGTGTGTGTGTGTGTGTGTACTAGTACACTTGAGACTCAATAGGCCTTCAGAGCTCCATAAAGAGAGACGTTTTATTACAAGTTACACCTTTATCATTTTGATCACCTTCTAATCTCAAAAGATGAGCTAAATAGGAAGAATCATTTGTGTTAAAGGGAAAATATAGACACAGAATAGCAGAACATTTATTTTGATATCAGCTGTTGAATGGATAGGATAGAGAGTCAGATACTTTCTCCTAGGAAGAATAGAATAGATGGGTTAAACTCCAGAAAGGAGTTGAGTAATCTCATGCTGCTGTTTGCATGGTAGGATCAGATAGTGCCAAATGTAATGCCAATTGACTATTTGGTTTGGATACCATATAGTAGTAGTAGTAGTAGTAGTAGTAGTAGTAGTAGTAGTAGTAGTAGTAGTAGTAGTAGTAATAGTAGCAATAGAGGTAGTAGTAGTGTGTTTTTATAAATGAAGGCAACATAAAACCAGTAGACTTGAATGGTATTAACTTTGGGTCATATCACATATATTTTAGATTTCTTTTTCTGTGAAGTTTTGGGGAATTTAAAAATAATTTGACTCTTGCTAAAAAAAAATCTAGTGGTTAACTAATTGCCTTTTACAGATATTGTCTTAATGTAACATTGGCATAAATACAATCCAAATGTGGCTTCAGGAAGATTTTGGAAAATATCTAATTATTCTTGACTCTTTCTGCCCTTGATCTCATGTCTCTTCCTCTTTCTCTCTTTTAAATAAAATTGGACAAAGTGGAAAAATTTGGTTCAATAAAAATGTGGCCCATTCATTTTAATTAGCATTGGTGAAGAATCTTACCCATCATAAGAAAAACCATGAACTTCAAGCTGTAAATTTTAATGTACATTTTTCTTCCCCAATGACATTTGGAATACAAATAGAGAAACAAAAACGACTGCCCTACAGAAAGAAAGAAGAGCATATATTTCAATGCACAATTCAGCACTATGTGCATTAGTCAGAGATGCCATGGCAATAACCTGACCTATTGTTAGAAAAATAGCAAGTACATTTTTCATTGTTCCCCCTTGGGAATTTGTGCCAACCAATATTGATTCTGAGAGATCAGAACTTCCATTAGAATGTTCCAGTTTTTTAGCTGATAATTATTTCATCCCAACAATGAGGTAATTTAGATTTGTGAAGGCAAATGGATGGATTTTTAGCAAGAAGATAGGGAAGCCTGCTTACGACTGAGTTGGTGTTCCTGTGGCTTTTTTGTTCTCATTCAGTATTGGAGCAGAAAATCACTTGGATATGTTGTTTGTTGTGGGACTTTTATTTTATTTGCCACTATCTGGTTTGGGAAAGCATTGATTTTGTTATTTTCAGGAGTGTGATATGATGGAGTGTAACCTCAGGACTTGATGTGACACAGTATAATTCAGAGTGATGGGTTGGAACTCATACAGCTATGGCACATGATGTGATGTGAAAGGGTTGCAAAAGACAGAGGGAGGGAGGAGTAAATATTGGCAAAAGACAGCTTATGGAGGGACAAAAGGTACTCCCGAGATCCTTCAGTAAGAAGACTTTCAGATTTCTTCCTGGGATGGAGAGTAGTAGCTATTTTTGTCATAAGTTATTTTCTCCATCACACAATATGTAATAAAAACACAACTCTGTTGTCCCACAATTCCTAGCAATCTTGTTTACAACATTCAAAAAAACACAGAAAGGGATGGAAAAAAATTCAGGCAAGCTGGGGAATTGTGAGATACTTTATTCATCGAGACTGCTACTGTATCAGTCCCAACTAATAGAAGATAAATGATGGCTGGGAGAAAATGTAAGGGAAATAAAAAAGCTGATGAGGCTGTTTCTTCAAAAGAACTGTTCTCTTTCCATCTTTTTAATCTTTTTTTAGTCATCTGTTTCATCTTCCTGTGAGACATCCCAGTGCTCAATTCCCTCCAAGCCTACCCCACGTGCCATGGTGCCTGTAAGACTAAATCTAAGCTTAGTGCTTGAACTGGGGGGAATGTGAGAATGATATCAGTCTTTTTAATTTTCAACGGTCTTGGAAGGTAGTATTGAAATGTGACTGACAGGGAGGATGTAAGTCTCACTAGAAAAAGCCAAGCTTCAACTATCTTCAGAA
The DNA here is from genome assembly GCF_028372415.1 of Notamacropus eugenii. Classification (NCBI taxonomy): domain Eukaryota; kingdom Metazoa; phylum Chordata; class Mammalia; order Diprotodontia; family Macropodidae; genus Notamacropus; species Notamacropus eugenii. The sequence continues at coordinate 372,686,983 of NC_092874.1, forward strand.
CAAAAGATAGTCTGAGATGTTTACTTGCTATTTCCAGAGTCCAGTGCTTTCCTGAACTCTTGTTCAGTTCTTTTATTTCCTTGTTTTACCTTCCTGACCCTTTTCTTACCACACAGTCACCTTGCTGTCTTGACATTCAGAAGTGCTTATTATCTAAACATTATTCATGTAGTTTTAAAGTTCATTCCATGGTACCCTAAATCCTTGAGAAAAAAGCTGTTATAAAAAGATATTATTAAGTAGAGACATTAATGATAATAATAGTAATAGTGACAGAAATAATTACGAAGGAAAACAGCACCCAAGTCACCAAGAAGTGACTGAAATTGCAGAAGTGTGAGATTTCTATTTTTTTAATTTTTTTTTTTTTTTTTACTTTTCAGTCCAAACCTGTGATTTTATTAATATAGGTTACTCCCAATATGGGGACTTCACCTGCCACGGAGATCAATAGTATTCTACAACTAATTAACTTGCTTGGGACACCAAAAGTTTAAATAGTTTGCTTTGTTACAAAGACTATGTCAATACATGCCAGCGGGAGAAATTGAACCCAGATCTTCCAGACTCAAAGGTTGTTTCTCTAGCCATTATATAATAGTGCATCTCTTACCTTGGATAAGGCTTAGAAATGAGCCCTAGTTTCAATTCAGGCCAAGCCAAACTCTATCTCTTGATTTACGTTAATTGTAGCTGAAAACTTAATCCCCAGTGCCTTGGTCTTTGCATCCCTTAATTTGGTATTCATTCTCTCTCACTCTCTGGTAATTACTGCACTATGTTCTGCCCACCCAGTTGTGTTCCAGGATTGCTATCTATCTTCTGCTGAGCTGAGCACTCCTTTCCTATGGCTTAGTGGCCTCTAGGTAAGCCCAAAAGGCTGTACCTTATTTCCTTAGTGAAGCAAAAATTGGAATGATGATTTTCTTTTTATATTTTTGTAGGATATAAAGCATTGATGTTGAAGGAGGATTGGGGAAAGGATTTCAGCAAATCGTGATACACGTTCTGAATGAAACTTTAGAGATTATGCAATCTGCTGCTATGGTTTTAAATATGAAGAAACAGATCTAGCAAAGTTAAGTGGGTTAAATTTAGATGTCATTGCATATGTGTCAAGGATAGGTGAGTTTCTTTGGACTCAAGAATATCTTCAATTTTCTCTATTGTCTTGCACAAGGGTCATCAATAAGTGTTAGCTGGTTGAATAAAACTTTCCTAAAATCTTTATTTTCTTAATAACATTTTTTCTTGAGGAAAGTAACTCTCAGTTCATATCACTTAGAGCAATGTATTGAGGAATTCTGATACTTGAAAATTCCTTCTTTTTGTTGAAACTTGCCCCTCATTCCATTCCAAGGTCTAAAAGTATGCTTTCTTAGAACAGTCACATAGGAAGAAATAGTATTGTATTCATAAATCAACAGTTTATGAACCATGGAGAATTATTTAATTGCCTGCTACAAGTCATAGATGCTCTGATAATGGTTGCTTTTATATTTAGTATGGCAGACACATAGTTCAAGCAAACTATATCTTTTCCCAAAGTGTTTCACCTTTGTAGAACTTGCTAGAATTTTCACACTGTTGTCAAAGTTTCCATGATAAGACATGAAAGTAAGATTAACTTATTGATAGGAAAAAAACAACAACTGTGAATTGGGTTTATCACGAAATCAAAGAATCTCTGAATTGGAAGGGTCCTCAAAGGCCACGTAATCCAATTCATATTTGAAAAAGAATGCAATACACATACATGGTGGCTGACAGTGACAGCTTTTGCTTAACGATTTGCAATGATGGGTATCCACTGCCTTCCACAGAGCTAATTCCACTTTTACATAACTCTTTTGGTAGAAAAATGTTGCCTTACTCCAAGTTGAAATTTGCCTATTTGTGTGTGTGTGTGTGTGTGTGTGTGTGTGTGTGTGTGTGCGTGTGTGTAATGTCCCATAACTGGGAGTGTTCTGTCCTCTGGGGCCAAAGAAAATGTGATTATTTATTAATGTCTGATTTTTTTTATAGTGGCATTATGATTTCCCTACTATAATGAGCTGACATTGAAAAATTCCCTCTTTCTATTCAGATTAGCACATTGTCTACAAACTCTAGCCTTACTGATCTCTGCAGGTTCATACTTCCACATTCTCAGAGGTTAGACTTGAATTCATCTTCTTGAAGCAGAAGCCAGCTCTCTACTGTCTACACCCTTTGTATCTCTTTATTATTATAGCTGCTAGTCCCTGAAGAAGTGGGAAATGCACTTGTTTTGGAGATAGAGGACCAATGTTCAAATCTTTGCTCTAATACTCACTGCTTGTATGATCTCAGACATACCACTTTAGTCCCATGGGCCTAAAGGTTTGGGACCATATAGAGTCTGATTCTTTTTGACTTTAGCTCTATAATCCTATGATTGAATGCACTCTAGCAAGAACTCTCTTCTCTAGACAAAATATCTCGACATCTCTCAATGGATCCTTGCAAAGCATAATCTCAAGATCCTTCACCATTTTGATTGCTCTCATCTATATGTTAATCAGCATATCAGGGTCTTTCATTGTCAGTACCCTCCTGTTCATTTTCTCTGTGCCCAATGTCTCTTATATCTTTACATATTCCCCATATTAGGACCTGATCCTAGCACCTTATAAATTGGGGGAAAATATGATCAACTAACAAATCCACTTATAATCCCTGGAAAGAGTTACAATTTTACTGATATAAGACCTCCTGCCATCATCTCTCATTCTTATATCATCTTTGCTATGCCATTGTACCACTCAGGCTTTTCTTCTAATGTTTCTCATTTTCATTGAATGACTGAGTCACATATTTTACTAATTACATATCTTCTATCATGTGGCTTCATTTATAATGAAGATATCAAGATGAATAAGTTTCAGTTCCTCTGTTAGTATATTGTTGCATACTTAAGACTTTGTATTTTCACTACCTTTTCACTAACTGTCATCTGCTCTCCCTCCTTATCTCCATCTCAGGAACTACCTAGCTTTCTTTAGGTCGCAGCTAAAATTCTATTTCCTGCAAGAAACCTTTCCTGATTCTCCTGCCATGAATACCTTCCCTTCAAGAAGAGCTCTAATTTATCCTGACTATATCTGAATTATACATGTAGTCAGTTCTGAGGTAATTAGGTAGACACTTTTCCCCAAAACATTTGCTCTATCCAAAATCACACAATAAAAATTACAAGGCTTATGGAGAAAAAATGACCAGGACACAACATTCAAAAACTTCCTCACCGATGCATTAAAAAAAGGAACCTAATGAAAATGATAATACAAGTTTTGGACATGTTAAATAGTTAAGACATTAAAATACTGCAACAAATTATTGCAGAGTCCACAGCTTCAGGCTTTCTGAAACTTCTAGCTTATGATCTACCTGAACCCCAAGCCTTTCAGGCAGGCTAGCAAAGTCTTCCCTAATTAATATAGGTAGGGTTCAAATTCAAGCTTCAGGGATCAAACCATGGCAAAAAGACAGGGATTAGCCTTGCTCTTCCTACAGCTCCTTTTGTACCAGAAGAATAAATGTGGCACTTTCCATGACAAAAATTTGAAATTTCCTTTTGGAAGTGGTCATCAGAAGGGGTGCAGCTTGTGAGTTATTTTGAAATAGTTCAGTTTTCTGCCTCCTTGATGCTTCTCAAGGGAGGAATCACACATAATCAAACTTGATGCTCAAAATATTTCTGAATAGACCAATTGAGCTAGAACAGATATATATTTTCAAAACAAGCATTACAGCACAATCGGCTGTAATTATTCTCCTTTTAAAATAGTTTTATTTACTTATTTTTAGATTTCGACTTTCATTTCCACAAAATTTTGAGTTCCAATTTTTTCCCCATCTCTCCCCTCTCCCCACCCCACAATACCTTGCATTCTGATTACCCCTTCCCTCAGTGTGCCCTCCCATCCTTCCCTTATCCCTATCATCTCTCTTTTCTCATTGGGTAGGATAGATTTCTATACCCCATTACTTGAATTTCTTATTTCCCAGTTATATGTAATAACAATTCTCAACATTCCTTCCTAATACTTTGAATTCCAACTTCTCTCCCTCCTCCTCACCCATCCCCACTGAAAAGGCAAGCAATTCAATACAGGCTATATATGTGTCATTTTGCAAAAGACTTCCATAACAGTTATGTTGTGTAAGACTAAGTATATTGCTCTCCATCCTACCTTGCTCCTTTTTTTCCTATACTCTCATTTGACCTTGTCCCTTCCCAAAAGTGTTTACTTCTAGTCCCCTTCTCCCATTTGCCCTCCTTTCTATCATCCCCCTCACCTCCCTTCTCCCCTTTTCCCTTACTTTCCTGTAGTGTCAGCTAGATTTTCATACCAAATTTAGTGAGCATGTTATTGCCTCCTTAAGTCGTATGTGAAGAGAGTAAGCTTCACTTTTCCCCTCTCACTTCCTCCCTTTTCTCCTCCATTGAAAAAAGATTATTCTTATCTCTTTTATGAGTGATACTCTGCCCCATTCCATTTCTCCCTTTCTCCTCCCAATATTTTCCTCTCTTACCCCTTAATTTAATTTTATTTTTTTATGGATATCATCTCTTCTGATTCAACTCAACCTGTACTCTCTGTCTATGTGTGTGTGTGTGTGTGTGTGTGTGTGTGTGTGTGTGTGTGTGTGTGTGTGTATAATCCCTCCACCTACCCCAAAACTGAGAAAACTCTCAAGAGTTACAAATGTTATCTTTCCATGTAGGAATGTAAACAGTTCAGCTTTAGAAAGTCCTTGTAATTCTTTTCATATTGTCTCTCCCATTAAATTGTGGCATTCTTGTGGGTAGGAACCGTTTTCCCCCTTTCTTTAAATCCCTAGTTTTTAATGCAATATGTGACAGACAGTAGGTGCTTAATAAATGCCTGTTGATTGACTCTCAACTTACCCATCACTAGACAGAAATTATATTAAACATTTAAATATACTGAATTAATATTTATAGATGGCAATAAGAATATGTGATTCAACTGATGTGATATTAGTAATAATAGCATTTATATGGCACTTTCAGGTTTGGGGGCACTTTACATAATATTTCATTTGAACAAAAAAATATGCTTTATACATCAAGAGTTCTTTTGAAATGGACATTTTTATGATGTACGTGCCTATGTACCTAGCCTATTGAATAGAAGTCCTCTTAAATAAGTGCCTACAGAGAAATCATTCTATGTATAGCTCTTGAAAATGGTCAGTAGATACTTGACTCTGTTATATTAAATGTTGTCAGAAAAGTATACTGAAGCTCTCTTACTATGGCAGTAAAGTGTTTTGAATTTTTTCCCCTTTTATTGTTATACAATTTGTAGCTATAAATAACTTATCACAAGATCATTGGACCAGAGATTTAAAGCTGGAAAAGATTTTAGAGGGCATCTATTCCAGCCCCTACATTTAACAGATGAAGAAACTGAGGTTAAGGGAGTTGGAGTGATTTGCCCATATTCAAACAGGTAGTAAGTGAAAGCGTCAGGATTCAAACTCAAAACTTCTGACTCTGAATCCAGCACCCTTTCAACTATGCTATATGATTCCTGATGGAAACTACAATAAAATCTTGGGAACTGGCCAGTTGGGTCCTTCATTCTTGAAGAGTACCAGTGACACCAGCAGGGTGATGTCTTGACTTACTTCTTCCTCTTTTTCTTTCGTTTCCTCCCCTTCTCTTCCTCCTTCTTCTCATACCCTTGTATGTGGGCGTTCTGTCCAAAAGAATATAAATTTTGATGCTTATACTTTTCTAAGGATCTTGGGGCTTGGAGGCTAGATTTTTTTCACCCTATTTATTCTAGCATTATTTTTTATTTAAACTGGGAAAATTAACTCCTTTGTTTCATGTAGTTTTCAATTATGATTTCTTGAAATAAAGCTCTGGAAAACCAGGCTTTAATAAAGTCTGTTATGATTCAAATGAAGCTGCTTGGTTATGTTTTTAAATTCCAATCACTTATTGGCCAGTAATAGGTCCTAGCTCAAACCTTACTTATTCATTATTTGGATTTTGATGTTTCAGAGTGAGTGTAAATAGCAATTGTTTCTGTTCTGGCCAGATACTCTGAGGGATTTCCCCTCCCAGATAAATTGTTTTGTGATGGCAAACTAGGCCATTTCTCCTCCCCCCCCCCCCCAATTCCTATCTGGGCTGTAATTACTGCCTGGACATTTATTTCAGACAAACTGAGACCTGGGGAAGAACTTAGCTTAAAAAGACCAAGTCTCCCACTGAGTTTGGGGCCATCCCCAGTCATCCTGACCTATGTTTTACCACTGGACTCAGATGACAATGGAGGAGAGACTAAGACTGATGACTTTTCACAACTCTGCCTCATTTTAATCCAATTCAAGGCATCCCCCTACCGATGTCATTGATTGTCTATAACAATGAAGGATGTGTTCATTGTTATAATACTGTATATTATTTATATATATTATAATAACAATAACAATAACATCTTAGTTAACTAACACCTGGAACACATCTGGACTTTTGTATTCAGGCCTAGGCAAAATATTTTAAGATAGTTGTTAAGAAGTGGAAGAATGTTTTGCAGAGGGCAGCAACCAGTATAGTAAAGATTGCAGTAACACTACATGAGAATTATTGGAGATTGTTTAATTTAATCTGGATAAGAGAAGATTTGTTTGAAGGGAGGAGGCAGTGCAGATATTTCAACTTGATAGAAGGAAAACATTTCCTTACAATTAGAATTATACAAAGGTGGAATGAGCTTCAGTTGGGGTACCTTTCCCATTAGAAGCTTTCCTATCAAAGGCTAGATGACCAATTACCAAATATTTTGAAGAGCGCATTTTTATTCAGATAAAGGTTGGATTAGAGAGACTTTGAGGTCCCTTATAATGTTCACATTCTGTAACGTATAAACAACTATTCATTCTCTAAATGTATAAACCCTTAATCAACTGGCATTGTGTTAGGCATTAAGACTGATTCGATGCACAGGCAACTGGTGATATAGCAGCCAGAATGATGAACCTGGTGTCAGGAAGATCTAAATTCAAATTTTACCTCACATGCTTTTGAGCTGTGTTACTCTGGGAAACTATATACTTCAGTTTTTTCATCTGTGAAATATTCATGATAATAATAACCGCTGCCTTCCAGGATTTCTTATAAGAATAAAATGAGATTTTTTGTAAAGTTTTGCAAAACTTAAAGCTCTACTTAGATGCTAACTATTATTCACTATTGAGGATAACTATAATGGAAATTATATCACAATAAGCACATAGGAGACATTCATACTGATGAGTTGAATTGAATTGACATGAATCATTCAGAAAAAGACACAGTTCTTTTTATTAAAGGTGGTAAGTTAGGGATGTTCCTTAGGGAGAAGGTATCTATCTCTGTTGGACAGACAGGAGGAAGAATTTCAATTGGTGAAAATGTTAGAAATGACCATTGAAAACGTAAGAGAGATACTTCGATGGAAAGAAAATAAATGTCCCATGAAGTGCTGGGCTCCAAATATGAGTTTCACTGGAGAAAGCTGAGATAATACTTCCTGTTGTGCTGTGTCACCAAAGTATGGACCATTCAATGTACAGATAATATGAAGGTAGTTCCTGGGCTTCTAGGAATTAATAGCCATTTCTTTAGCCATTATATTTGACACTAAACCAGGAAGTGAGACATGTCAGCTGTTGAAAATCTGGGCAACTACCACAATAATCAGGAGTGAGAGCCAGATTGTGAAAGTCACTGAACTAAAGCTAAGGAAATATTTTATTCAGTGATATTAGAAATGACTTTATATATTATCTTACATATGTTTACTCATTTTATATTCCCAATCATCATGCAAAGTAGATACTTCAGCTAGTATGAATGTTGTACCTGCATTATGAGTATCAGATTATGGAAATATTTATGGTGATCTAAGTCAATTTTTCTTCAAAATTCATCAGCCTTTGTCATACAAAAATTGCTGTGCGGTAAAAAGAAAAAAAAACTTGGAGGAAGAAGGTAGATTTTCCATTTTTTTCAGGGCTATGTGAGAAGAAGCAATATGCGTGGTATTGATTGAGCATCCCATACCAAGAGGCTTACTTTGTAGCTCTTACTTCTTGGATGCATGGACAAGGAGAGAAGTCTTCCTGATTCCTTCCTCCTGCAACAATGTGGTCCAGGTTACTAAAACTCATGAATTCTGATTTGCTTACTGAAGCAATTTCTATAGTCTTATATCTCTGTGGTCATACTAACAATTCAAATGCTACATTGTCTTCCTTTTAGAGCTAAGAAAGTAATGTCCAAAAAGGTCTGAAGATGAACTTAATAATACAGAAAGCAAATAACAGTGTTTTAATCAGTTATTTGTTATTTATTCAGTATTTAGGCTTACTACGACATTTGAGAAATTGGTTACGTCATTGTACATATACAGATCTTTTTATATAATATGGAAATTTACAACCATTGATATATATGCATATCTGTGTATACATGTATGTGCACACATGTGCATATGCATGCGTGTATGTATATGTACACATGCATGTACATGTGTGTATGTGTACATATGTGCCTGTGTACACATACACACACATACATACAGAAATTCAGGTACTCTGGAAAGGTGATACATGGGACCATGCTGTAGAGTCCTAATGGAGGGGAACATAAAGGTAATCAATGCATCAATAAAGAATTACTACTGCATGGTATTTTGTATCCAGGAGTGTTATCTTTTGGACCTATAGGGACCTATAGCACCAATATACAAGGCAGGTGGTTTATATAACCGTGAGTTTCTGACTCTACTTTACACCAATTACAGAGACTATACAAATCATGTCCAGCATCATATGCAAACAACAATATGGCTAAACAAATAGTAGTCACACTGCACTATTCCCCATTTCTGACTTTAGGAAAAGACTAGACTGTGTTCACAGGTTTAACATTTCTGGTGTTTAATCACTAATCAGAGGAAGGATTTGAGTTATTTGAAAAGTGCATCATACATAACCCCTCAACTCCTGTCATATTCTCTTGATAGCAGCACCTTAAAAGGTTTCAAAATTGCAGCTTGTTCTGGGCTCCCCAAAGAGTATCTGCACTCTTCTTTGAACAGGTCTTCTCCTCTAGATATAGGTTTACCTTCTACACATCTGAAATGCCATTCTGCCCCAAGATACATGGGACACTAAGGAAGACATCCTCATTAATGCCATATAGTTCTTTAATCATGTTGGGAATTGGATGCACTTGTCTCAGATTCTTCATAGTGCTTTCTACCATATCTGCCACAGGGACACAATAGCCCAGGAAGTATAATCCTTCAGCTCGATCACCTCATAAGCACTTTCAATCACCTGTTTATGAACATCTTTCCAATTCTCTAAATCAGCATCAGTTCCCAAAGAAAGACGAAGATTCTTCAGAGACACACCAGCAACATTCACACCACTCCATATAAGAACACTGGAGTCTCCATGTTACCCAAGGAACCATTCATGACAACTTGAAGAATGGACACCAAGTCTCTCCTCATTAGGTACTAGAAAGAGGCAGCATGCAGATTGCAACCACTTCCAACAACACAGTTTTTAGGAAAGCCACTTAGCTTCCAGGGCATAGATATCGAAATATCCACTGACTTGAAAACAGTAAGCAGCTTGCAATTAGGGCAGTATTTAACAATATTGGAAATGATGAATTTAAAGATATTCACATTACCTGGAGCAAATTAAAACAACTTTCTCCCTGCTGCTGACGTGCCCCAGCCATAACCATGACCAGTTTTGAGTTTGCAGTCACGCTGTAGTCTTTGCTAGAAACAATTTTTGGCATTTTGAGGAAAAGGCTACCATGTTGGAGATCCATCATCTCTCCATTTAGTTTGTCTTCTATTATATCAAATCAAGCAAATTCATCAGCCAAATCCTTTGTTAGGATACTAATGGCACATGCCATGCCAATTGCACCAATCCCCAAAACAGTCATCTTCCTTAAGCACATTCAAAATCAGTTGATCCTTGACAATAGATGGAATTTGGGAGAATTTCTGGGAGGATATGGAGGTTGCTAGTCAGACTGAAAAAAATTCTGAGTTAGATGTGAGACTACTGCTCCCAAACTCATGCTGTAAAAAAGCAGTTTTGATTACCACTTTTGTGTGTGCGTGTGTGTGTGTGTGTGTGTGTGTGTGTGTGTGAGATTCCAAGTCTAGAACTCTATTAAGTATGCCGATGGTTCCACTTAGTAGACAATAGAGAATCACTGAAGATAGTTATTTTATAATCAGTTGCTTTATTTGTGGTTTTCAACATTCACTTCCACGAGATTTTGAATTCCAAATCTTCTCCCTATCTCTCTCCTCCACCCAACCCAAGACAGTGAGCATTCTGATTACCCTTTTTGCCAATCCACCCTCCCTTCTATCATGCCCCCCATCTCTTATCCCTTTCCCCTCTATTTTCTTGTAGGGCAAGATAGATTTCTATAACCCATTACCAGTATGTCTTGCTTCCCAGTTGCATGTAAAATATTGTTTTCATTCATTTTTAAAACCTTGAGTTCCAAATTCTTTCCCTTCCTCCCTCCCAACCAATGCCATTGAGGAGCCAAGCAATTCGTTATAGGTTATACATGTGTAGTCATTCAAATCACTTCCATAAGAGTCATGTTATGAAAAACTACCTATAATTTGCCCCCATCCTATTCTGCCCTCCATTTATTCTATTCACTCTTTTGACTCTGTGCCTTCTCAAAGTGTTTACTTCTGCTTTGCCCCTCTCCCCATTTGCCCTCACTTATACTATCCTGCACTCTACTTTCCTGCAGGGTAGGAGTGTGCATGTTATTCCCTCCTTATGTCAAATCTGATGAGAGTAAGGTTCACCTCTCACCTTTCCCCTCTCTCCCTCCACAGTAAATGATAATGATAAATCACCCCCATTCTATTTCCCTCTTTCTCCATCTCCCAATATATTCTTCTCTTATCACTTAATTTTGTTTTTTAGATATCATTCCTTCATATTCAACTCATTCCATGCCCTCTGTGTGCATATATGTATATATATATATATATATGTATAGTACACACACACAGGCACACACACAAACACCAATACCCCCATATATATAGGCATGCGCACACATACATACATACATACATACATACATACATACATACATATATTCCCTTCAACTACCCTAATATTGAGAAAATGACCAAGGGTTACAAATATTATCTTTCCATGTAGGAAGGTAAGTAGTTCAATTTTAGTAAGTTCCCTATGATTTCTCTTTCCTGTTTACCTTTTCATGCTTCTCTTGATTCTTGCATTGATAATCATGCTTTCTATTCAATTCTGGTCTTTTCATCAAGAATGCTTGAAAGTGGGAGACAAAGCAAAGATGACAGAGTAAAAACAGGGACTTGCTTTAGCTCTCCCCAAAACCCCACCAAATACCTGTAAAAATGACTCTAAACAAATTCTGTAGCTACAGAACCCACAAAATGACAGAGTTAAAGAAATCTGCAGCCCAAGATAACCTGGAAGGTCGAAAGGAAGGGTACATCACACCAGACAGAACCTAGAGCGCAGTCCAATGTGGCCCATTCTAACACACACAAGGCAGGAGCAGGCCTCATGGAACTGAATCACTGGCAGCTGTGGTAGTTTGCAGACTCCTTAACCCACAAATACCAAAGACAGCATATAAGGTCAGTGGGAAAATTCTGTGGGACCTGGGTGAAAGAGGAACACAGTTTGGCTGGGCTCCAGCCTCAGTCCCAGAGTGGGGAACATGGCAGCAGTGGCAACAGTAGCAGCAGTGACTGCTCATAGAGCTCTGGACCCACAGATGATGGGGGATTGAGTGACTAATACAAAATCCCTGAAGCCTGGAACAGTACATCCATCCCCTCCCCCCCAATCACACCCCTACTCACAGCAGAGTTCTACCTTGACAAAGAGTTAAAAAGTCAAGTATTTGGCTGAGAAGGTGAGTCAACACTGGGGAAACACTCAGAATACAGAATCTTAATTTGGTGTCAAAGATGATCAAGACATACAAGAAGAAGAAGATAACAAAGTCAAAGCTCCAACATCAAAAGCCTCCAAGAAAAAATGTGAATTGATCTTAGGCAATGGAAGAGCTCAAAAAGGATTTTGAAAATCAAGCAAGAGAAGTAGAGGAAAATCTGGTAAGAGAAATGATAGTGATGCAAGAAAATCATGAAAAATGAATTTACAGCTTCCTAAAGGAGACCCAAAAATGCTGAAGAAAATTATACCTTAAGAATAGACTAACTCAAATGGCCAAAAATTTCTAAAAAGTCAATGAGGAGAAGAACGCCTTAAAAAGCAGAATTGCTCAAATGGAAAAGGAGGTCTAAAAGCTTCTTGAAGAAAATAATACTTTCAAAATTAGGATGGAGCAAATAGAAGCTAATAACCATGAGAAATCAAGAAAGTATGTAACAGAACCAAAAGAATTAAAAAATAGAAGACAATGTGAAATATCTCATCAGAAAAACCACAGAACTGAGAAATAGATGCAGGAAATATAATTTAAAAATTATTGGACTAACTGAAAGGTGTGAAGAAAAAAAGAGTTTAGATATCACATTTCAAAAAATTACCCTAGGAAAACTGCCTTGATATTCTAGATCCAGAAGGTAAAATAGAAATTGAAAGAATCCACTGATTGCCTATTGAAAGAGATCCCCAAAAGAAAGATCCTAAGAATATTGTAGCAAATTCCAGAGTTCCCAGGTCAAGGAGGAAATATTTTAAGCAGTCAGAAACAAATAATTCAAGTACTGTGGAAACACTATCAAGATCCAGCACCTTCTAACACCTTCTGCATTAAGGAATTGAAAGACTTGGAATATGGTATTCCATGGATCAGAGGAGCTAGTATTAAAACCAAGAATTACTTAGCCAGCAAAACTGAGTATAATCCTTCAGGGGGGAAATGGACATTCAATGAAATAGAGATCTTTCAAGAATTCTTGATGAAAAGACCGGAAATGAATAGAAAATTTGACTTTCAAATACAAGAATAAAGAGAAGCATGAAAAGGTAAACAGGAAAGAGAAGTCATAAGGAGCTTATTAAAGTTTAGCTGTCTACATTCCTACATGGATAGATGATGTGTAACTCATGAGATCTTTCTCAGCATTAGAGTAGTTGGAGGAAATGTAGATAGATAGATAGATAGATAGATAGATAGATAGATAGATAGATAGATAGATAGATAGATAGAAAGAAAGAAAGAAAGAAAGAAAGAAAGAAAGATAGATAGATAGATAGATAGATAGATAGATAGATAGATAGATAGATAGATAGATAGATAGACAAATGAATAGATAGATAGATGGCACACTTTGAGCTGAATATGAAGGGATGATAACTAAAAATACAATTAAGGGGTGAGGAAGGAATATATTGGGAGAAGGAGAAAGGGAGAAATAGAATGAGGTCAATTATCTCACATAGGAGACAAGAGAAAGGTTTCACAATGGAGGGGAAGGGGGGCAGCTGAGAGTGAATGAGTGAACCTTACTCTCATCAGACTTGACTTAAGCAGGAAATAATATGCACACTCAGTTGGGTATTTTGCCCTATAGGATGGTTAAGGGGGAGGGGGATGGGGGGCATGGTAGAAGAGAGAGCAGACTGGGGGAGGAGGTAGTTGGAAGCAAACACTTTTTAAAAGGGACAGGGTCAAAAGAGAACATAAAATTAATATGGGCAGCATAGGATGGAAGGAAATATAGTTTGTCTTTCAGAACATGACCATTAGGGAATGTTTTGCATAAATATGTACATATGTATGTATATATGTATGCATGTGTGTATATTCCTTCCAACTACCCTAATACTGAGAAAGGTCTCATGAGTTACAAATGCCTTATTTCTATGTAGGAATGCAAACAGTTCAAATTTAATAAGTTGCTTATGTTTTCTCTTTCCTCTTTACCTTTTCATCCTTCTCTTGATTCTTGTGTTTGAAAGTCAAATCTTCTATTTGGCTTTGGTCTTTTCATCAAGAATGCTTGAAAGGCCTTTATTTCATTGAACATCCATTTTCCCCCAAAAGGATTATGCTCAGTTTTGCTGGCTAGGTAATTCTTGGTTTTAATCCTAGCTCCTTTGATCTGTGGAATATCATATCCCAAGTCCTCCAATCTCTTAAAGCAGAAGCTGCTAGATCTTGTGTTATCCTGATTGTGTTTCCACAATACTCAAATTGTTTCTCTCTGGCTGCTTGCAATATTTTCTCCTTGAGCTGGGAACTCTAGAATTTGGCTACAATTTTCTTAGGAGATTTCATTTGGGGATTTTTTTAAGAGGCTATCAGTGAATTCTTTCATTTTCTATTTTCCCTGCTGGATCTAGAATATCACAGCAGGTTTCCTTGATAATTTCTTAGAATATGATGCCTTAGCTCTTTTTTTCTGTCATGGCTTTCAGGTAGTCCAATAATTTTTAAATTATCCCTCCTGCATCTATTTTTCATTTCAATGGTTTCTGTAATGTGATATTTAATTTTGTCTTCTACTTTTTGGTTCCGTTTTTTACTTTCTAGATATCCCAGAAAGCTTCCATTTGTTCTACTCAAATCTTGATGGAATTATTTTCTTCAGTGAGCATTTGGACCTCATTTTCTATTTGACCAATTCTGCATTTTAAGGCATTCTTCTCCTCATTAGGTTTTTAGATCTCTTTTACCATTTCAATTATTCTATTTTTAAGGCATTTTCTTCTTTAGTGTTTTGGGGGGTTTCCTTTAGCAAGCTCTTGACTCATTTTTCATGATTTCCTTGCATTGCTCTCACTTCTCTTCCCAATTTTTCCTCTACTTCTGTTGCTTGATTTTCAAAATCCTTTCTGAGCTCTTCCATGGCCTGTGACCAATTCATATTTTTCTTGGAACATTTGGATGTAGAAACTTTGACTTTGTTGTCTCCTTCTGGCTGTATGTTTTGATCTTCCTTTAACCAAAGCAAGATTCTATAGTCTGTTACTTTTCTCAGTGTTTGCTCATCTCCCCAACTAATAAATTGACTTTTGAAGTCTTTGTCAAGGCAGTTCTCTGCTTCCAGTGGGGGAAAGGAGTGTGCTGTCCTCAGCTACCGGGTTTTGTACAGTTGTTTTCAGAAATACTTCTATGAATCTGAAAATTTTCAGCTCTTCTAAAGTTGTGTGATTAAAAGAGAGGGGCTTACTCCTTTCCTGGCCTGTGGTCTCATCTGCAAGTGACCTAAAGCACTGTTTTAGGCCTTGGAACTGTGGGGAGGATTCCCTTTCCAGCACTGCTACAAGCTCCTCTACACCTGTACATCTCCTTGCCCTCTGACTGCCATCAAGGACTGAAACCTAGATACAAGCAGGGCAAAGCAAGAAATTTCTGCCTCAGCACCAGGAAAGATATCCCTGCAATCTCCCTCCAACGAACTACTTGATTTCCCCAAAATCTGTGGACCTAGAGCTCCAGAAACAGCTGCTGCTGGAACCACTGTGGGCTCTGTTCACCTTTCTGTTCCCATGTGGCTGGGGTCAGACCATGCTACTCTCTCACACAGATTCAACAGGCTTTTTTCATTGAACTTTCAAGTTGTCCTCAGCATTTTGTGGTTGAGAAATCTGGAAACCACCACAGCTGCCAGTGATTCAGTCCCCCAAGGACTACTCAGGACCTGTCTGTGTAGGGGTGGTCCATATTGGACTGAGCTCTGCTCTTAGTCAGTTGTAACAGATACTTCCTGTCAACCTTCCAGGTGTATTGGGCTGGAAATTTGCTTCATTCCCTGGTTCTATGAGCTCTGCAGCTCCAGAATTTGTTTGGAATAATTTTTTACAGGTATTTTAAGGGGTTTGTAGGAGAGCTCAAACATGTATCTCCTTTTATTCCACCATCTTGGTTCTGCCCTCTCTCTCTGAAAGTTTTTGTTGAAAGCCTAGTATGACTAGATCTCTCTATTTTGACAAATTCTCTAGTAGCTGTACAATGGAAGAGATGGAGAGAAAGAGAGACTGGAAGTAGAGAACCAGTTAGGTGTAAGGGTTGATGAACTCTAAGAAAAAGATAAACCTTTTACCTGACCCTGAAGAAATACAACTAAGTATTGGCCCATCTGACCATTTAAAAAGGGGGGAGGGGAAGGAGAAAAAAAAGAAAATTCAGAAATGTCCTTAGAAGTCATTATAGATATAATTTTTAAAGGGTTATAGGAAAGGTGTAAATCATCTTGTTGAGATTTAAATAGGTAGATTTCTTCTGATGAGGAAGATACAAGATCAAATCCCACATCATACCTTCTGGAAATATGGCATGGGACAGTTCTTTTAGTCTCTCAATACTCTAGAAAACCCTCTAACACTTACTGTTTCAGAGAAGATACTGATCTGCATTGGTAGAGGAATCTTCCTTAATAGGAATTGTCATTGGTATAAATACAAAGAAAGACAAAAGAAAAGATATGTAGAAAAAGAGAAAGAAAAAAGACAAGAAAAAGATATGTAGAAAAAAGAAAAGAGATAGGATAAAATATATGATGTCTAGTTTAAAGGGATCAGGGATAGGCAGAAAAGGCTAGGTCAAAAATTAAAGATTTCCCTAAATAACTCATTTCCTATAATTTGCCAAAAAAATTCTATAACTTTCTATGTTATGCTTCTGCATTTATTTAGTTCTAATCTGAAGAAATTTTAATATTAGTTTTTTTAAAAAAATGGAAATAAAGTCCAAATGTTTCTCTATATTTAATCAGCCAATTTGAATGAAAACCAAGCCTATATATTTTCTAAAGCTATTGAACCTGATATGCCCAATAGTCACTCACTACTTCCCTGAATAGTGTCTTATCATTAAATAGAGATGACATTCAGATAGCAAAGGAGATTGCCTGTGGAACCTAAGTCCTGCCTGGTTCTGCCAATTGGGAAAAGTTGTAGCCCATGAAACAGACTATTTTTCTTAGTCTTATTACAAGTAATGATGTGTTCAAACAGACATATTACTGGAAGACTAGCTACTGGGTGATGAATTTGGAAGGTTATGAAAGCACTTGAAGACCATCCACTAAGGTAAGTTGGAATTATGATCTACTAAATGCCCACACTAAAGAAATTATGGACCCCTTGAAATATTGAAATAAACACTATGCCAGGAAAAAAAAAAGTCAGAGCATTACAGTACATCTAAACTGGATTCAAACCTTGCAAATATCTCAGGTAATGCCTGGGATAAGACCTATACCTACTTTGACAGCTAGGTGGCGCAGTGGATAGAGTGCCTGAAGTCAGGAAAACTTCCTGAGTTTAAATCTGGCCTTAGACACTTTGCAGCTGTTTGATCCTGGGTAAATCATTTGACCTTTTTTGCTTCAATTTCCTCATTTGTAAAATGAGCTGAAGAAGGAAATAGCAAACCACTCCAATATCTTCTCCAGAAAAACCCCAAGTGGGTCACCAAGAGTCAGACATGACTGAGACAACTGAAAAACAATACCTGCTTTAGCTGCAGACAGTAGTAAATATCCTCTTGGATATGTTTTTCATAGTATCTCATAGTAAGGTAGCTGGTTAAATCTTAATTTTCTATGCATGGAAATCTGAGTGAAGTAGGGAATCTAGAAGGCAATCAGAAAGACAGTCTTCCTTATCTAGTCCAGAGGTGTGGTTTTCAGTCCATAATTAAACTAAGAATAAAGGATTTAGTCAATAGGATAGACAATTTGAAAAATATATTTGTCTACTATATTGCTTACTTTCCTCATATTATTTATTTAAGCATACTTATTTGAAAATTGACTCAAATATAACAATCAGGTATATGGAGTTAATTGCTTAAATGGCAGGAATGATTAATTACTTCAATGAAATTATGGATTCTCATTGTTACCTAGTAAACATAGCAGCTCATATGGTATGCATATATATTAACTCTTACAGGATTACTAAACTCTCTTAAAGGTGGTTTTCAAGATAATGTTTTTTTTCTTCAAATCAATCAGTGTTACTATCACTACTATGTTCTATGTGCTCTGGATCTTCAGATGGTATGGTAGAAAGACACTAGCTTTGCCATTGCGAGACCCAAGTTCAAGTCTCAATTTTGACCCTTCCCAGGTATATGACCCACATCATATTGCTTGACTGCTGAGAACCTCTACTTCATCATTTGTCCCATGGGAATGTTAATACATAAATCAATGGCTTCAGCATTGATTGATGACAGCCTATTGAGAACAGTGGGGAAGAATTCAGCCCATCTCCCCAGGATCATGTCCTTATCACTAATCAATGTGATTCTCTCAGGTTGAAGTCAGTCCCTTTCTAGTCAAACTTCCAAATGTAAAGAGATTGTGAATACCATGAGACTTTTCTTGTGTGGCAAAGTGCCTAGTGCTGGTTCTATTCCAGCTCAGATTTACAAGGCAGTAGATCAATTGCTCATACAAAAGCTGACTGAGATTTTCCAAGTTATATGGCAAGAGGTGGTTAACCCCCAGGAATTCAAGGATACGTCCATTGTCCATCTCTATAAAGGAAAAGGAAATGGGTAATCCTGTGACAGTCACAGAGGGGTCTCTCTTAGTCATTGCTAGCAAGATTCTTGCCAGAGTTCTCCTTAATATAAACACTACCTACTGCATAGTCTCAATGTGAAGAGAGACCTTAGTAAAACTTAGAGCACTATGAATGTATCTGCAGAAAGTCTGTCCTGACTTCCCAACTGCTGGTGCCTTTTCTCTCAAGCTGCTTTGTAAATAACTGTATTTATTAATTTCTTATATATGTGGCATAACATTTTATATGTATTGGCTATGTTGCCCACAAGAATATAAATTCTTCATGAATAGGGATTTCTAAAAAATTCTTTGTACTTGTATCTAGAACAGATCTGGCACATAATAGACACAATAAATTCTTGTCAATTTGTTAGTCATTACTTTAATAAATAAGTGCCCTTGAATGGGATCCAACCTTATTATCCCTTATATTATATTCTACTCTTGAACTGTATAGGGTGACATGATCATAGATTCAAAGCTGGAAGGGATCTTGTCATCTACTCTAATCCTTCTTTTTATAGATGATCAATCTAAGCTTCAGAGTGGATTTGCTTGCCATATACTCCTTCAAGGACACTGTGGAGTATGAACCATCTCAAACAATAAACTGGTTCATTGATGTCATTCCTATAAACATCCATGTGTATGCCACTGGAAAAAAGATCAACTTTCAATGTGACTATAAAAATTCACATCCCAACTGGGAAGTATTAATGCTAATTCAAGAGAGAATCTTCCAAAAAATAAAAGAGATAATCCATAGAGTCAAACTGAAGGTTTATATTCCAGGCTGATATGATACATTCCAGATAATCTGGAGTTAACTTGAAGGTGTATACTCTAGCTTGTTTATTCTTAGTAACATAACACAAACCCATTGGCAATAATAGATACTGACACATGACCCCATGGGAGTTTATTGATACAAAATTCTCATATCTGAGCAGGAACAATACTATCTAGCATGCTATGATGTAGTAGCAGTTCACTGAGATTGTTAAAACAACTGGGCTGCTACATGCTCCCTTCTACCGTCATTACTCAATGATTCAAAATTTATTAAGTGCCTACTATGTGCCAGATGCTGTATTAAGCACTAGTAATAAAACAAGAAGCAAAAGAAAGTCCTTGCCCTCATCCAATGTACAATACAATGGGGAAGAGAAACTGCAAACAAACATATATAAAGCTTGCTATATATAGGATAAAGGTGTGGTTCAGTTATTTCAGGCATGTCTGACTCTATGTGACCTTATCTGGGGTTTTCTTGGCAAAGATACTCTTGTGGCTTGCTATTTCCTTGTCCAGCTCATTTTACAGATGACAAACAGGCAAAAAGGGTTAAGTGACTTGTCCTGGTTCAAACATCTGGTAAGTATCTGGCAAGATCTAAACTCAGGAAGATGAGTCTTTTCACTCCAGGCCCAGCATTCTATACACTGTGCCACCTAGTTGCCCACAGGGCAAATAAGAAAATTAATACAAGGATGGCACTAGAATTAAAAAAAAAAAGATGGGAAAGGCTTCCTGTAGAAAGTGGGATTTTAGTTGTGACTTAAAGGAAGGCAGAGATTTCAGCTGGAACAGAGGAGGGAGAGTATTTCAGATATGGTGGACAACCAGAGAAAAAAATGTTCAGAGCTGAGAGTGGATTGTCTTATTTATGGAATGGTCAGTAGACAAGGGTCACTGGACTGAAGAGTACATGTCAGGGTGTAAGATGTAAGAAGACTAGAAGTATGGGACGAGTTTAGGTTATGAAGGGCTTTGAATGTCAAATACAACATTTTGTGTTTGATCCTGAAGACAATAGGAAGTCATTGGAGTTTATTGAGTAAGAGAGTGATATATTTGGATCTCTTTTATGAAAATCACTTTAGTGGCAGAATGGAAGATAGATTGGAGTGAAAAGAGAATTGAGGCAGGCAGACACACTAGCAGACTATTTCAAAAATCCACCAGACACGAGTCGGAATCTTCCCTATTCCTTTTATAAGATAAAACAAGTGGTAGAAATAGTATTCAAAAACAGGTCCTCTGCATCAAACTCTGGAGTTCTTTTTATTTGTCAGTAGATTTATACTGAATAAACTTTTAAGCATCATAGTTCCCAGGAGGAAGATTTAGCAGCCTGAATTTGGATGTTTTGTTATATTCACACACATTGAGGTCATTCTTGATGAGAGTATGAAAAGGGAATAGACAGAGTTTCACAAGCAATATTCCACAGCAGAACATGTCTTCGCTATCACACATTCGACTCAAAGATCATTATATTTCTCACTGCATTTATAATTTGTTGGCCATTTTAACAGTATTTGATTTTATACAAAACACTGCTTTAAAATAGGTGTACCTAACCACTTTTTGTATGTCATGAATCCTTCTGTTGTTCTTTTTTTAATTAAAAGAAATCTATTTTTCTCCCTCCTGTTTCCATACTATTGAAAAAAAATAAGTGTTTCATGTAACATGTTCTACTTAGCATTTTAGTAAATCCCCTCTCAATATAATGTTTTAAATGCTTAAAATAAAATACATAGGATGATAAAATACATTGATTTTGTTGAGATAATGATGCAGATTTTTTTTTCCCATCCAAATTCATGAACTCACTGAAATCTACACACAGACCCCTTCGGGGTTCATGAAGCCCAGGTAAAGAATCTGTTTCTTGAAAGGTTACCTCTAATAAGGTGCCTCCCACATATATGTCAACTGAAAGTAAAAATCTGATTTATATCATTTTGAATATTACTATTAAGTGAGACCTAAACAAGAAGATGTAAGTTAGTCAGATATGTTTGCAATTGTCTTAGAAGAGATCAATCATAGTGTCTAATTTTAAGTGGGATTCCTATACAGCATGACTCATGAGATCCTTAATCTCTCTAAAATGTTTGCCTTAACTATCCAGAGCGGGGTGAGGCTGTGTGGAGAAACCAGTGAATGAAGAATGACTACTGTCTAGGATGTAATACAGGATAACCTGCATATCTTCTCCCTAAGATTTTACGTGTTCATCAAAATAGTTTTCATATACATATATGTATAAATATGTATATATCTTATATTTTCTTTCCTTCCTTCCTTTTTTTCTCCCTTTCTCTTCTCTAACTAATCTTGAACAATGAAATAATTTGTTCAATGGAAGAAGTGTAACATACTTCATTGTCTTTTAAGAATTAAAAGCTTCTTAAATGATCCTAAATGAGTCCTTAACACAAAAGCCGGTCTTTATAAAACCAGTATTCTGCTGTTAACTGCTACATGTTAAGGAACCCTACAGTTTCCAAAAGAATTGAAGTTCACATAACACACAATAGAGAACCATGACCATTGTCCACAGTACATTGCAAACAAAGGAAAAGAAAAAGTAGCAGAAAAGATCTCATCAAACCTAAGTCATCAAAAAAGAAGATTAATGGGTGGTCAGGCTATAGTAAGTGATAAATTTTGAAGTTCTACTGGTATCCTTGTTACGTCAAAAGAACTTAAGGAAGGTCTATAGCAAATTGAGTTACTGTCTGTAGTGAATTTATGGAAAGACATGACAAAGAGCCAGACAGGATGGGCAGATATGCATGGGTTGCCATCAATACTGCTGTCCACATTGATAAGACCACTAGTCTACCGGATTGTTGGTTTATTATAGTAATATCCATCTGTGTTTTTTTGACTCTGATATTCCAGAATATTATACATACACCTTGACTATACAAATTCATTATAAACTCCTTTATAATGGGTACAGGGATACTAATTTGTATCTCTCATGGTGGCTCAAGCAGTACTTCACATATTGTTTTCTAGTTATGTATTTATTCCATGTGTATTATTCAAGTTTGATCATGTTTTCTACACGTCAAATTCCATCAGTGTTCTCTGCTAGATTGTGTAAGCATCTACAGCAGTGAATCTTAGCTTCTGAGTTGCATCACATTGCTGTTAGATTCTGTCACACCATCCCTTCCCAAAAATGCTGCAATGAATTTTAGTTTTTAAAATTATATTAACATTTCCTCAATTTAGGACCCCTTGGTAAGAGTACTGTCTGAATATATCTAGTTTTGCTCCTACTGTAACCTAAACATTGCATCATAAACAAGATTCTGCTGTGATTAAAGATATATTGAAACAATTGAAACAATGTTATGCTATAAAGCATACTTTTGACCTAAAACAGTTCATGCACCTTCCCAAATATTCCCAAATTGGAAATAAGCAAGGTTAGCTCAACTGGAAACTAATCTGACTGTGCTTTAGAGGACTGTAAATTGAATGGATCAGTCACGACCTGTGCTGTTATATATAGCAGACTTCAGACTCCTAGAAAACAGCCAGAAACTATCTAATCCTCTAGCGGGACATCAAGGCCTACAAAGCACAAATGTCTTGCTCTCTGCACTTTTACCTGACATACCCCTCATCTCCCTTTTTACCTTATTCTCAGGAAACAAAAATTAATCAGTATTGTCATGGCTACTAGAAAGGTATTACAATCTATTGGATCCACTATATGGATCCACTCACAATACAGGTGACTGCCTAGACCATACTTGGCCACCACATCTGATCACTTCTTGTGTACACTCAGAACAATGTAAGGACCTTGGAGGCTGGGACTATCTGGTTTTATGTTTTTGTTTTTTTGTACCAGTATCTCTAACACCAACTTAGTGCTTGGCCCATAGTATATGATAAATAAACACTTGGTTGTGGTTAGCAAATATTTTGCTGAAACAACAGAAGAGAAAATATTAGAGAGGGCATTTTAAGATTCAGTTCAAAGGATAAAACTCTAAGGAATGGGATCCCTCCCTTTATTCCTTTTGTTTTAAAGATTAAATACAAAGCAACCCACAGCCTCTTGGATTAGTGCCTGATTCTATTAGGGTGGTGCACATCTTGCAATTCTTAATTAATTTGTGGCAACCATATCCAGGTCTCCACAGTCATGTTCATCTGCATATAGCAGTATAATCTTTTTTTTCTGTTTTAATAAAAAAAAAAAAATGAGTCATAAGTCTTTTCTGGGGGTGTGGTTATTATCAGATAATCACACCCTTGGGGGGTTAAAAACACTTATCTCTGGATCATGACTCTGAATGCCCCAGGGGTGTGATTATCTCAGGAAACTCACACTCTCTGTCATGCCTAATTGCTTAATTATTATAGCACTGAGTTCACACCACTATACAGGAGCTACAGTTGTGTCAGCATTTCCATTATAAATCCTTATTTCTAAGAGTTTATAACTTAGCCATGAAATCTGCATTGGGCTGAAAGTTAGCATAAAATGCTCTAGTTTGGGAAGCTTTAATTTCCCATGGACACACACACACACACACACACACACACACACACAGATAAGATCAAAGTAGAAATAGATCTATATAGATCTGTCTATACACATATATAAGCAAACATATATACATATAATTATGTCAATTATTTAAATGATATATACATATAAATCACATATGTAAGTATGATGTTTCTTCAAATAGAATGAGTAGACAAAAGAGGGCTGTTAATTAATTGGTTTTAAGTCATGCTTCCTCTTCATACTGTTGTGAAAATAACAATTATATCTGCATTTATATATAAAGACACTGATATAAATTCAAAAGATAGATTGGACTGTTGCTTTGATGATGTTCTATAATTTCTACTTTATACAGTGGTGGGGGTAATGTGCCTATTAACTGGGGAACGACTGAACAAATTTTAAATAGAATCGAATACTGTTATCTGCAAAAAAATGGCGAAGAGGATGGTTTCAGAAAAAACTTGGGAAGACTTGTGAACAATTTACTCAATAATAGCAAGATTGTAAAATCAACTTTGAAAGACTTAAGAACTTTGGAAATATAATGACAAACTATGATTCCAGAGGACTCAGGATGAAACATGTTGCCTACTTTCTGACAGATGTAATGGACCCAGGATGCAGACTGAGACATATTTTCTTTATTAGACATGGCCAATACGGAAAATTGCTTTATTTTTAGTACAGCTGTTTATTTCATTTTTTTCTTTTTCATGTGGAGTGTTAGACAAAAATTAAAAATTAGACAAAATAGATTTTTAAAACTAAGAATATATATTTAAAAAAGAAAAAAATAATTCCTTTGGGTTACTGAGAGATTAGATGACTCAACCAGAATCATATAACCAGTAGATGTCAGAGGCAAGATTTGAGTGTGGATCTCCCAGGTATGAAGGCTAATCCTCTCTCCACTATATATAATGTCTCTCAGATAGGCAAAGGGTTGTCAATAACATGCTTCTTTACTTAAGCTTAGTTGGCAGTTGGAAATAACATATCCTAGAAATTTAATCATCAAAGAAAATATCTGAATTGTCTTCATGAGGGAAGAATTTAATTCAAAAGAACCTAAAGGTTAGTGGATTATTCAACATGCAAGATTGTTGTTGTGTTTGTCCTTTGTTCTCAAAGAGGACCATGATGTTGAGATGATGACTCGATTTGCAGTTGACTTTGATGTGAATGAGGGAGGGAGGTCTGTGCAAGATCACCAACCTCACTTTCTCCTCTGGAGCCATCTGAGTCCAGTGGCCTGATATTCATCTGGATGAATGGAGATGGCCCAGGATGCAATGTGGGACCCTATCCATTTTAGGCTGAGGTCTTATCAAACTTTCACTTTGAGTGAGATATCACATGCAAAAGGAAGAGTTTGAAAATAGAAGAATTAAGCATTAAACATGCTATAGGAATAAAACAAGTATACATAAAAATGAAAGACTAAGCAGCGCATGTTTTCATATGACTAGGACTAGATAATACCATGTTGTGTTGGATGAAGGAGTGTTTGTTTAAAAAATTTTTTTTAAAAAAGCATTAACAGAGACTTTGAAAATATAGAGCTTAACATATTGCTCAAAAATTGATTTGTTTGACATTAGATGGATTCTGAATGAGAATGTTAGGGAATATACTGTTTCTAAATATCTAATAGTACCGTTACATACATTATATGCTAGTGTATAAAGTAATTCTAAAACAAAGGAAAAAGGGAAAAATAATAAACACATCATTCATATACTTAATAGATTAAAAAGTCAATTAATAAAAGAAATGGGAAAAGATACAGAAGTGAATGAAAATAATGTAGCATGTTTAAATAATGAGTGGGTCAAAGAACAAATCATAGAAGTAAATTTTTATTTTTAAATTAAGTGAAATGATCATAAGGAGACAAATTAAAAATCAGTTATGTAATAAAGCTAAACAAGATTTATAAGTTATATAGCAAAGTTAAACAAGTCTCAAAGTGAAATTTATACGTCAGGAAATTTATGTTAAAAAAACAAGATTAATGCAATTGCCCCAGGAATAATCCATTCTTTTTCCAATTGTCAATATCTCCTTATCTACAGAATCCTTTCTTATTGCCTACAAACATGGCAGAGACTTACACATCCTAAAACAAAGGAAACAATAAAAATTTGCTTTGGCCCACCATCTTTTCAAGCTCATTCTACATCTCTTCTTTTGTCAACCAAACTCTTCCACTTGCACACCTCTTCCTTCCAATCATTTAATTGAAATTATTCTTTCCAAAATCCTGATGCTTTTTCAGTTTCTAAAACTGATGGCCTTTTCTCAGTTCTCCTTCTTAACTTTTCTTAGCTTAAGAGTGATTATCAATAATAACTTGCTGTTTTCCTCCAAGCCTGATGTTTTTCTTTTGCATTGTCTCATTAAAGGGGCCATCTCTTGGCTACTTCTTAAACAGGCCTATTCAATGAATGGGCATTACCTCACCCTAAATGAGGCCAACGTCTCCCAGGGCATCCTGGGTCATGTCCAGTCATCCTGATGAATATCTGGTCACTGGATTCAGATGGCTCTGGAGGAGAAGTGAGGCTGGTGACCTGCACAGCCCTTTCTCACTCAAAAAAAAGTCAAGTACAAGTTATGTCATCATTTCTCTGATGTCATGGTCTTCTTTGGCAATGAAAGATGAATGCAACAACAACAAAAACGAAAAGTATTTTATATTTTTGACAACATTGTCTTCCTGGATACTGTCTCTTTGTTTGGTTTCCTGGACTCTGTTATCTTTTGTTCTTCTTCTACCTTTCTAGTTGCTCCTGCAAATCTCTTTTTTTGGATCATCATTCCTGCATCAAGCACAACAGACATCCATATGTATGTGAGTGTCTGGGACTTCTTCCCTTGTGTCTATGTTCAATGTCTTAGGTAATATATATTTAGTAATGTGCTTTTTGAAAATAACTCCAAGATCTATGCATCCAGTCCTAGTGTAACTCTGGAGTTGATTCCCAATACTCTGCACATTCTCAACTTATTAAAAAAAAACAAACCAAAAATGCCTATGTGTTGTTTTAAATTTAGACATGTTATTCTCTTGAATAAAAGTGTATAA
The DNA here is from genome assembly GCF_028372415.1 of Notamacropus eugenii. Taxonomy (NCBI): domain Eukaryota; kingdom Metazoa; phylum Chordata; class Mammalia; order Diprotodontia; family Macropodidae; genus Notamacropus; species Notamacropus eugenii. The sequence goes on from NC_092874.1 coordinate 372,714,011, forward strand.
ATGATGATGGTATTATTTCTGAGGTTGTTTGTTATTATTATGACTTTCTAGTTGCTTCAGTTGTTTGCTAACTTTCCTGTTTTCCAGTTTAATAAGTTATGTTGAGTTCAGACACGATTATTCTTTTCTTTAAAAAAGAAAAAAAGCAGAACAACAAAAATACAGCTATCGCAGTGATCAATGTATATCTCCATTTCCACGTACAGATGTTTATTTCTTCATGTTACACTTATTGTTGAGATATCTTGCTTTGCTATATAAAACAGCATTAAATGCAAGTGAGATTCTTGATTGTCTTAAGGTTCTGATATGGCTTAACCATGTTTTAATTTTGTTGGTACATAAATATGTGCTTCACAGTGTTTTAGCTTTGATGGTCCATACTGAGAGCAGTAAGCAATCCATCTGGCTATACAATGGGAAAGATGCAAGCAAACCACAAACCAAGTACCTTGGGTGATTTTTTCCTTGTTATCTTACATCTAGTATTTTGAATTTTAGAGTAACTTACACCTGGGTGGTTTACAGTGATCACACACATGTGTTGGTAGCACAGGCTGCATGGTTACCAGAAATGGGTGAACAGTGGGTGAAAACATCTGGTGTTTTGGAAATGTTGAAATCAAGATGCTTCATTAAAAAAAGAGGAATGACAAGTAGCTGTTGTTAAATGGAATGACAGACAGTGCACGAGCAAGTTTGCAGTTTCTGCTTTGTTAATGTTTTGGTTTGTGAGGTTATTAAGAAGAGGAGAAATGAAAGATTGTGTGCCATGGAAAGGTACCAATTAGTGATTTTATAATTAGGCAATCTCAATAAAGTACTCAAAGGGATAAGAAGCCCAATTCTAGAGTCGAATTAAATCATAGATTTAGGATATGCTATGTAATTGTTATTGATAGTTGTGCAAGTGAAATCTCAATATGATGAATACTTCTCTCAAAATTAAGATGTTCCCACTTAGTTTTCCTAAAGGATAAACCTTGTTATATTAATCCCTACATATGAACACGCAGTAGTTCTTTACCTCCAGGATAAAAAACAAATGTCGCTGTTTGGCATTTAAAGGCCATATCATAATTCCATATCTTTTTTTAAGCTTATTTCATGTTATATACTTTCATACCCTACATTCCAGTCAAAGTGAACTACATGCTGTCCTTTGGACTTCTCATCCCATCCTTCACCTGTATCCCTTGGCATAGTCTATGCCCTGTGAGTATGTGTGTGTGTGTGTGTGTGTGTGTACCCTAGTCATTTATGGTGAATTTGATTCAAGGCTCAGCTTATGTGTCACCTCTTATAAGACACATTTTGATCCTCCTAGCTGTTTAAAGTTCTTTCCCTTCTAAATTTATCAAATAAAAGCTTGCTAGTTTATATGCATGATGATGATGATGTGAAGTAGGTGCTATTATTTTCCTCACCTTAGAGATGAGGAACCAGATGCTGACAGAGGTTAAATGACTTGTATGGTCACATATAATAAATGTCTGAGGCTAGATTTGAACTCAAGTCTTCCTAAACATCAAATATTCTTGTCTACACTACCATCACCTAATTGTTTCTCTTCTATTTTTGTATTCTTCAAAGTAGCACGTAAATTCTTTAAAGGGCATGTAGGTGCCTGGGCTTCGAGGCAGGAAGACTAATCTTCTAGAGCTCAAATCTGGCCTCAGACACTTATTAGCTGTGTTACCCTAGGCAAGTCACATAACCTTGTTTGCCTCAGCTTTCTCATCTGTAAAATGAGCTGGAGAAGGAAATGGCAAACCACTTCAGGACCTTTGCCAAGGGCAGGCCAAATAGGACAAGAAGAGTAGGGTGCTACTGAACAAGAGCAATTCTAACAAAGCTTCTTGAAAATAAGGCTTATGTTCGTTTTTTCTCTTTTGATCTTTGTAGCACTGTGCAATTTAAATAATATGTAGTAATACTTTTTTGGATTGGATTATTTCCAGGGAAATAGTTTGCAGATTTGGTCATGTAAAATTATATTAAATAAATTATTCTGAATGAATGCTACTACCATTGAGGGTGTAGAAGTAGGATTAAAAATTGCTTTGTATTGCAGCTGAATTATTCACATTTTTTAAAATCTTACTATTAAATAAAAAAAGTTACCTTTCAACTTTAAACCATTTCTACCACAAATGTCTTCAATGAAATCTAAAGACAGTCATCAAAACAATTTATAAAAACATCTAGGAGTTAGGAGGCAGAAAAGGGCTACAATCATGAATACCTTCTTCCCCTTCTCTGAAATTCTTATAAGGTGCTTTCTCTACTGGTGAGGATCACAAAATTCTTTTACTAACACATCCAAAATTTTATGTTTAATATTTTGAAGTCGAAAGCCCTACTAAGATTGAAAGTTAAAAATTTCCCACAGAGTATCTCTCTATATCTTATGAAGTTTCATGATTCCCGAACAATATGGTTTAGGAAATGCTGAATCAAGTTCTTCTTCCTCTTCTCATTGTATGAACAGGTAAAACTAAGCCCAGAGAAGTGAAAAGATTTGTCCAATGTCAAAGAGCTAATTTTTAGCAGGTCTCAGATAAACCCAGGCCCCTCTTGATAATAGTCAAGAGTTGTTTGCAAAGCAAAGCAAAACAAATGCATGCATATATATGCAGGTTTATGCAACATATATATGTATAATTAATACATGTATGCATATATGATCCTATACGAAGTGTACTTAAATAATGTTTATAAACATATATAGGTAATGTGTGTGTGTGTGTGTGTGTGTGTGTGTGTGTATTATTCAAAAACAGGTGCCCATAAGTCCAGGAATTGTCCTAGCTTTGATACTAATTACCTGTTTTGTTTTGTTTTTTTAATATGGTCTCCACTTTCCATTAGTAGATTTGCTTTCTTTGGTCTTCACAGAACACGATGCCCCCCGTGCCACGTACTGCATGGGAACTCCCCCTCCTGCTTTCCATATTCCATTTTTGTATTGCCTTCCCTATTAGACTGTAATCTCCTTGGGGATACACAAGGACTTTCTTTTTTCCTATTTGTATCCACAGTGCTTAGCACAGTTCCTGGCACATAGTAGGTATTCTATAAATGTTTATTGAACATGATATTAAATGTAATATTGCAACACTAATTTGTTGCAATGTACATATGTGCATATCTGCATATATTTTCACATATTTTATCCTTCATGATAACTAGAACAAATGATAAATAAAATATGTATGAAGATTTTGCTAAAGCTGGGGATATCATGTGTATCTTTTCTTCTTATTCCTGGGCTTCTTTCTGAAGGAAAGCCAGACAGCTATCATGGTGGTGGTGATAGTAGTGTAGTCAGTGAGAATGAAGAAAATTAAAAAAAAACACACAAATAAACACACAACTTTGTCTGTCTGACAATTTTCCATTAACAAATAATCCCAGAAAGTTTGCAATCTCTTCTAAAGTAGACATTCATTATAAATTTCTTCAAAGTTGTGACTACTGGAAAATAAATCAATTTATATATTGATCAACATCATCTATTAAAGCAGAACCTTCTGATTACAAAGACAAGAATGAAACAGTCCCTGCCCACAGGGATCTTACATTGTACTGAGAAAGATGATAGGCATATACAAAATAAATTCAAGGAGGAGAGGTAATTAGAGAGATCAGGAAAGGAGGCACATTAGTTGAACTTTGAAGATAAGTGGAGATTCTAAGAGGTAGATGTGGGGAGATATCACATTAAAGCCTTTTACAAATGAATATTAACTTCAGGGTGGATGGGAAAACTAGAAAACCTAAGAGTTCAAAGGTAGAGCATGTGCATGATTCAGGGTCCCTGAAGTTATGGTACTAAGGAGGTCTGTAGGAGGTAGAGGCAGGACAGATGGTAAAGCATGATGGTCTTCCATCTCACCAGAAAGAATGAATTTGGCATCACCCATGTCACTAATCCTTAGCGGGTTCTGGAGAACTGGCTAAGGTGGCAAGAGGAAATCAGGAAGGATGCCATAAATGTAGTAGGTTTTTCTACTGTTCTGGATGGGGTTTGAGACAGCCTGAACTTCAAGGGTAAGGGGAAGTGATGGCAAATTGCAACTGTCCAGTGCCATGCCAAAGGGTACACAGTCAATATAAATACAAATCTATATTTATAGAATTAATAAGCTGCTTCAAAGTTTTTTTTGGTGAATACTATCTTAAATCACAGAATGCTTACCAATAGTTCTGGAGTTTTTCAAACAACCAAGCAGTTTCTTCCACATGGATATCTTTCTTTTAATTTAAATTTATTTTTAAGAAAAGAATTTATAATTCTCAAATTTGTGTTTCTGTTTCAGCTTAAGATATTGATTTAACATAGAATTAAAGTAACCAATATGGTCTTTTCTCATTTATATATTGCTATAAGATATTTTTTTCATTTTTAAATTCTGAATTTAAGATAATTTTTTGGTGTTCTTTATGGAATTGTAGAGTATTATACATGAAACTTAAAATCTCCACTATACAGAACTTGCTTTTTATTTTAAATGCATAATAACATTTAACGTGTAATGATAAAAAAAGACAAGGGGAAAACTTTTGCAAGGTCACATATCGTATATGAAGAAAAGAAGGAGGCCTGTTTAATTGGACCACAGACAGAAATCATTATAGGGTATTGATGCATAATGAGCCTGGAAATTTAGGGTAGAGTATGGTTGTAAAAAGTAGTTTATCTAGGAATGTTGGAAAGATGTTCTCAATGAGTTCCTCAAATGCCTTTAAGATACACTCCTTTGATTATTTTGGTGAGAAATACCACTTTTAGAAATTTATTTGGGGCAGGAGGGGAATGATAGAATTTTGATCTTCTGATATCTTTAAAATATAAGAAACTGAGTCAAATTTATAAAAACAAGAGCCACACCCCAATTGATTAATGGTCAAAGTATATAAACAGAGAGTTTTCAGAAGAAATAATCAAAGTTATTGATAGTAATATAAAAATGCTCTAAATCACTATTGATTAGAGAAAAGTAAATTAAAACAACTCAGAGGTGAAAAATGACACAGGGGATGAGGGAAAAATAGGTTCAGTAATGAACTTAGTTATGGAATTGTAATGTGTTAAAATCCCATGTGAAAAATGTGCTTTTGTTCCTAAAAGATTTGCCATTTCTTCATTGTCAATTAAATTTGAAAACAATAAAAAAATAGAAGTAAGGTTACTGCCTTGCTAGTCTCTTTATATATAATTGAACCATTAAATCCTCAAACTCTTCTCAAGGGTTTGCCACATAAAGCTCTTTCTCTTTACATTTCAGTATCTCTGTATTTTAACTCTTCTAAATTTTGAATTTGGCTAAAGTCTTCTCAAGTACTACCACTTATACTTAATATTTAAAAAGTTAGATCAATAATCTAAAATCTGTCAAGATTGTTTAGGAGAAAAGAGCTAGATATATACTCAGAAAATGTAGGTTCATAGTCTACTTGTACTTCTTTTGAGTTGTGTGACCTTAGGTAAGTCACTCTCTTTTTTAGTGTCTCATTTTCTTCTGCTATAAAATCAGGGGCTTGAATTAGATACTTACAAAAACCACTTCCAGTTTCAAATCCTTGGATCTGAGAGATTCTGTTCCTATGTCCCAAAATATTATCTCACTAGAGAAGAGAATAAAGGACACTACTCTGAATTAAAACATTTGGGTTCAAATCACACTTTGCCCACTATTTGCCATGTGATTTTAGAAAAGTAGCAACTTTTCTGAGTCTCATTTTCCTTATTGTGAAAATTATTCTATTCATTTAACATTGGCTTATTAGAAAGCTCAATGAGCATGTTTACCATTTAGGTTATTCATAACTTTATGTCTTTCCCTGTTTGGTGTTGACATTAATTTATTTTAATTTAGATTAAAAACACATATAAAGTAGCAGGAGAATAGCTTTATTGTCTCTGTTACATGACTTTGCCGTCAACAGTCAAACTGGGAGTAGAAAACCAAATTTCAGATTCTAGTGGGAAGTTTGAACCACTTGACCACATATGCTTCTGTTCCAGTTTTGAAGCTCGGCCAATTCAAATAAAAATGTCCCCGTTCGCTAATCACCCTCCAGAAACAACTGCCCAAGAAATGAGAGAACATATGTTGGTAACTGATGGTTTCTTATCTTGCTTCCACTACACATTTAAAAAAAAATAATTTATGTGTGGCAATTACAATGATTCCACCCATTATTTCCAGAACAGCTTCCTATTCACCAAGTATGAGAAACTTAATTGCTTACTTTATCAAAATTACGTGTCACCAGTACTGAACTAATCTCTCTTTGTATACCCACTTGTCAGACAGTTTACAGGTTTGATGTGTTCTGAGTGTAGATGGTGCAATCAAATAAAACTAATTTCCATTTTAAATGCACTTCTTGCTTGTTATAGTTTCCTCCATGTTAGTAGCACCGTATTTACTAGTGGCTGCTGTACCACATGCAGTACAGAAATTACTGATGGCTATGAATATTTAACACATGGGTAACTTCTTCAGAAAATGAAGAATAATGTCTTTTTCTTGTTTAACATATCATATAGAAGGCAATGGATCTGTGTAAATTTTCTCTTTAAAAATTTAAAATATTGATCATTTTCTTGGGTAGTGATTTTCAATATATTATTTGATATTTCAGAATCAGAGCTGTAACACCTGGAAGGATTATCAAGAAATCATATGGCTTAATCTCTGTACCTTTAGAGTCTTAAATTAATGTCATCCACATTTTATAGAGGAAAAAACTGAAAGTCACTACACAAGGTCATATAGTTAGTAGGTGACCTAAAGGGAAAATGATCCCAGATTTACATTTCTTGGAAATTCATTACATCACACTACACCTCAGTTTCTGATTTGTTTTGAACTTAATGTTGACAAATCATAACTCCATTTGACTACAACTATATTACTGATGAAACTTGAAAAGTATGAAAGAAAGACAAAGGTCTTATATTTAATTATTCTAAATTAACAACAAATTCTAAATGAGCTAAATTTACATATGAAGAACTTTGAGAACATCAACTTGCTTAATACTTTCAACTGTGTGGCTTTTTATTAAATGTAAACTTTGACTAATGTGAACATGCCCATTTTGTTACTGTAGTGGAACACTTTTTATTAGAATGGAGCAATTTTCAATTATCTGGGTTTATTTTGATCAATGTTAGGCTTTTCATCCAATGATAAAGTTAAGGCTTACAGTCTGTATTGAAAAAACAATAGGCAGTCTCATGATAACCTTGGAAACCTATGCTTGGCTTTCCAGTCAGAAGTCTAGAATTCAAATTCCTTTGCTCCCACTAATTAGTTCTATGAACTTAGTTAACTTATTTAAACTCATGAGGCCTCAATTATTTCATTCATGGAATGACTTGGAGTAGATGATCACCAAGGCTCCTTCAAACTTGAAACTGATGATTTTATTGGCCCTTTTTAATAAACTATTTTTTTGAGCAAGAAGGTAACTCAGAAACTTTGCTTCAAAAAAAATTCCATTAGTTATATTCTAATATAACAATTAGGCACTTATGTGTTGCAATTGATCAAATTTTCTGAAATCAAGAAGAGTTATATTGGGCTTCAGATATTTTCCAGGCATGTGACACTGTACAAATCTCTTAAACTCTGTTTCCTTACCTGCAAAATGGGGATAATAATAGCATTTATCTCACAGATTTGTTATGAGGATCACATCAAAGAATAATCATAAAGTACTCAGCACAGAGCCTGCTACATAGGTGGTTGTATAGAAATGTTGTTGCTATTATTAATTATTATTATTAGTGCATCTAGGTGGTACAGTAGATAGAATGCTGGACCTGGAGTTAGCAAGATTCATCTTCCTGGGTTCAAGTCTAGCCTCAGATTCTTACTAGCTATGTGATGCTGGTTTTCTCATCTTTAAAATAAGCTGAAGAAAAAATGGCAAACCATTGCAGGATCTTTGCCAACAAAAACCCAAGTGGGATCCAGAAGAGTTGGACACAAGTGAAACAACTCAACAACAACAACATTATTAGTAATTCTTTTCCTAATATGTTGATATTTTCAAAAACCAAGAAATTTCCAAATATCTTAAATTTTGTTGCCATGTGATCAAAATAGCCAGATTATGAATATATTTTCATAATTTTCATAGCAATTCACACTCCTACAGAGCTTTGGGGTTTACAAAGTACATGCCTCACAAGAACTCTGAAGTAATTAATATAACTATTGGTTTTGCTGTGTTTCAAATTAGAAAACTGAAGCAATGAGAAACTATACAATTTGTTTGAGTTCACATAGCCAATAAATGTGAGAGCTGGGCCTAGACCTCAGTTCTAATTTTATCCTTAGGGTGTTTACACAGTATATCATACTTTCTCATCTAGAAGTGCAAGTTTTCATTCTCATATTTCAGCATCATGTATACACTGCTTATTCTAAACACCACAAACAGAGGAGAAGAGAAACATGGAAGTAAATAAATGCTTTTTCTTTTTCTTTTTTTTTTTTTGGAGGCCTTCCTCTAGTTTTATTTTTTAATTTAATTTATTTGTTTTCTCTTTTCTATAATTACTTCATATATCTTAGATTCCCCCCCCCCTCCAACACTTTTTTCCCCTCCCTCTACCCTCTCTCCCTGAGATGGCAAGCAATCTTATATAGGTTCTACATGCACATTTTTATTAAATGCATTTTCACCTTAGTCATGTTGCATTGAAGAATTAAAATGAATGGGAGAAACAATGAAAATGAAACAAAACATAACACAAGAGAAAATGGTCTTCTTCATTTTGTGATCCAATTCCATACTTCTTTCTCTGGGAATGGAAGGCATTTTGTCTCGAGTCCACTGGGAACTTTTTAGGTCCTTCCATTGCTGTGAAGGGCTAAGTCTACCAGAAAAAATTCCTCACATACTATGGTTGTTACTGTGTACAAAGTTCTCATGCTTCTGCTCCTTTCACTTAGCATCAGTTCATATAGGTCCTTCCAGGCTTTTCTGAATGTTCATCATTTCATATAGCTAAATAGTATTCCATTACATTCATGTACCACAACTTGTTCAACCATTCCCCAATTGATGGGTATCCCCTCAACTTCCAGTTCTTTGTCACCACAAAGAGAGCTGCTGTAAATATTTTTGTACATGTAGATCCCTTTCCCATTTTTATAATCTCTTTGGAATACAGTCCTAGAATCAATATTGCTGGATCAAAGGCTATGCACATTTTTGGAGCCCTTTGGGCATAGTTCTAAACTGCTCTCCAGAATTGTTGGATCAACTCACAGCTCCACCAACAATGAATTAGTTTTCAGCTCTCCCACATCTTCTCCAGCATTTATCATCTTCTTTTTCTTGTTATATTAGCTAATCTGATAAGTGTGATAGGGTTAGGATTCTAACCTCAAAGTGTTTTGATTTGCATCTCTCTGAAGAAATTTATGAGTAAACAAGAGATAGAAAACATTATGAAGTGCAAATTGGATAATGTTGATTACATTCAACTGAAAAGTTTTTGCGCAAGCAAATCTAATGTAACCAAGATTACGAGGGATGTAGAAAACTGGGAAAGAAGTTTTGCAACTAGTATCTATGGTAAAGGCCTCATTTCTAAAATATATAGAGAACTGAGTCATATGTACAAGAATACAAGTCATTCCCCAACTGATAAATAATTGCTTTTTCATATATAACATAAACGTATTGTTGGTGATGAAAGCATAGTCATATAAAACACTGTTATTAGAGCCAATAAAAAAGACCAAAAAGTCAGAAAACTCTCTTTAAATTTCAAACGACACACCAAATAACAAGACTTGAGTAAATCATCCCCTCTACTCAGACATGGGGTGGGGGAAGGAATAAAGCTGAACTCTAACATACCTGTGGGATTAAGTCTGATCACCTTTAGAGAGGTGAGACCTGATTTGGCATAGTAAGACAGCATTTTTATTTTCTGGCAATCTTTACAAAACCTTTCTAATGCAAAGGGCCAGCCTACAGGATAACTTTTATGTTTTTTTTGAAAGATGCTTTCAGTTTGCTAAAATAAATTGTTCCTTTGGTATCTAAGTTATTTATAAGTGGGTTAATATCTTAAACTACAGACAAAATAAAGATTTACCATTCAAGGTATTTAGCAAGCTCTCTAAAGTCTGGCTCTAAATGAAAGAGGAGCGAGCCTATTGAAGGTTTAAACAATTCCTTTTCTAGTTCTGAGCCAGGCATCTCTGGATATGTGAAAGGGTGTTCTACTCATTTGCTTCTCAAAATCAAAGAACTCTTCGTATTTCACCATTTCAATACCATACATTGAGGGAAACTTGACTTTAGTTTTGGCTCAAAAATACCTGTTTGAGGCACTGGAGAATTTGTATCACTGTAGTGGCAGTCCTTCTCTCTCCACACCTCTACTGCATCCATACCAGTTCTGTTTAGCATCAATAGCTCCTGTCCAGACTCGGTTGCCACAGCCTCCAGCTTCCTACTATCACATTGCCATTCCTCTTCTAATCGGGAGATATTCAATTTCTTCCTAATTTCATGCCTGAGGTACTTCAAGTCTTTTTTTTTTTTTTTGACCTTAGAATACGTAATTTCTTGGTTTTTTTTTTTCTCCATGAACATACTTTCCTACCTTCTTCATAGGCTCAGAAACACTTTGAATTTCTGAGAGGTGTCATGTAAATGAAGTGTGTTATTTAAGTAAAACAAGTAATGGCTTTGCCTTTTTTCTCTAATAATGGAATGTGCATTATGGATCATCCAGTCTAGGGACTGTAAGTTGTTATCATTTTTTATCATTTAGTGGGAATAGTATTAGTATTCAATGGTTTTAATCAATTTATTTTTTTAAAATTTCACTTAATACTAAAGGCACTAATACTTTGTTGTGGAAGCTAAATAAATGATTCAGTGAAATGGAATAGAACTGCAGAAAAGGAGAATAATAAATGCAAACTCTGTGATAATTCACATTTTTATTGTGCCTGTCCAGGTAGGTCACACAATTATTATTATTTTTCCATTTTGTAAATTAAGAAATTGAGGATCTAGATGAGCTGATGTGTTCAAGGACATACAGACAACTATTGGAGAAAGATTTCAGGACATTTAGTTCATTATCATCATTTTACAGATAAGGAAACTGATACTCAGAGAGTAAGTGGAAGAACTCGGATTTGAACCAAGCCCTCTGACTATGATGTCCATCCTCAATCTCTTCTTACCAGATTTTCACCATCCTGGTTACCTTATTCTATACTGTCTTTAGCTTATCAGTATATAATATGACATGCAGAATTAAAAACAGTACTCTGTATTTGGCCTGGCCAATGACTAGTATAGAAAGACTATCTTCTCTCTAATTTTTCTTCACTTAGTTTGTCTCTCTTACTGAGGTCTTCAGAAGATTTTTCTATCTCATCTTATTCTGAATTAAAAGTTGTTACAGAAGTTGAGTTGTGTAGGTAGATATATTCATACACACACATGTATATATATATGTATATGTATGTATGTATACACATACACACACACACACACGCAAGATTTGGTCAGACTATAGGATATATCCTATAGTCTGACCAAATCTGATTACATTGGTGTGGAGAATTTCCAGTGTGGAATTTCCACTGACAAATTATGGGATTCATTTAGCATCTTGAATAGTCACAGGCTGGATGTAATTGGTATAATGCCATTAGCAGCTGGAGAACATAACCATTGTCAGGGAATTTTTCTTTGACTTAGACTCTGTTTGCACACTCAGAGATTACACTAATGGTTGCTTCTAGTTTTCTTGTTTTATATTTAAATTATTGCTATTCAAATAGAGTGTCATCAAAAAAGTTATATCTGCTACTTTATCTTTCAAGGAATGTTGCATTGTTTTTGACAAATGATTGGGAAAGCTGTTGTAAGGAATCCTTCAATACAATATTTCATTCTACTGATTTTTTAAAAATAGTTGACAAACAATCTGCACAGAATATAATAAACTAAATGGGATGACAAGATTGCTTCATTCTTTTTACATGTAACCTCAGTGTCTAGCACATATCTCACTAAAGATTGGTGAATAGATTATTTTAATTGAATGAAATATAAATGTGAGATTACACTATGGATAGTTATGCTGCTGTTGATGTTTTTTTTAATTCTTCTTAATCGTAATGAGTCTTGACCTTTTTCATCTTTATTATCTTCTTCCATATCTCCTTTAGGTGTCTTTAGAATAGCTCCAAGCTCTCAAAGTTTTATTTCTTTCAAAACAGACCTCTTCAACATGTATTTGGCCTAGTTCAATTACTTTTCTTGTTTTTATTTTGTTTAGTGGCATTTCCATTTACTCAAGACCATGTTACAATCCAGATGTGACATTTCCTGTGTCCTTAATGATGAAAGTAATTAAATAAAATAGTTGTTTTTTTTTCAGATCTAGTCTATTTGTATATATTTATTTCATTATATTCTCATCCTTACATACTTTTAGGAGGATTTTGCATGGTTTTTTGTTTTGTTTTTTTGTTTACTTCACAAACTTTCCTTAAGTTCCTCTCCCCTCTTTCCTTAACACTGTTTCTTCCTGTTTTATAATGCAAGATTGCTTATAAACTTTCACATTTTCTTCTGGAAGATTTAACAAAAAGTTCATATTATAAAATAAGGTCTCCCTGTCTTCTATGTGTATCTATATATTTTCATATTTTGAAGCTATGTTATATATATAGTGATTAAGGCAGATTTTAGGATCTCTTGTCATGAGGTTTTCAACAATTAATTTATTTTAGTTTTATTTCTGTATGAATCTATTGCATTCAGTGTTAATGTCCTTTCCTCTATCCATTTTTTTTAGAGTTTTATTGGTGTTAAAAACTTTTTTTTAATATGCTAGATTGGAGTTATTCTAATTACACAAGATATCTTCCTTCATCTTTATTATTCCTTCTAGTTTTGTATAAATTTTTATCTTTGCTGTACGAAGTTGTTGGTTTAACTGCAAACAGAATTCAGCTTTGGGTCTAAACCCACACCAATAATTTAAAAAAAATCCCCCTCTGGACAAATGTAACCACATTTTTGCTGACTTTATCCTTTAGTAGTTGGCAAGTTAAGTGCACTCTGATATTTTTGAATAAATAATATATATGTGTGGGTGTGTTTGTATGTATGTATGTATTTTTATTATCCTTACCATTGCTAATCATTGCACTGAAGACGCAGTATCAAAGTGGATATTTTAGTCACTTTTTCATACAAATTTCAAATTATTTTCCAGAATGACTTACTTGGAAATGCATTTTGCATGACTATGCATGTATAAACTATGTCAAATTGCTTATCTCCTCAATGAAGAGAGAGGAGAAAGAGAGTGAATTTGGAGCTAAAAATTTGAAAAAAAGAAGGTTAAAATTGTTTTTGCATGCAATTGGAAAACTGAAACTTTAACTAAGATTAAAAGTGCTTTGACCTTTACCATTGAAGTTATATATCCACTTTGAGTTTATCATGGATATATAGTACATAATGTTGGTCTAAAATTAAATTCTATAATACTTTTATTCAATTTTCCCAACAGGTGTTTTCAAATATAGAGTTTCTTTCAAAGGTAATTTTTAGTACAAATTTGTTAAATACTGGTTCATTGAGTTCAACTGTTTCTGTTTGTTCTAGTCTGCCTCAACTATACTATATATATATTCATATACATACATATATATTCACCTACATATATGTATGTATATATATATACACACATCTATATCTATATCTATTTATCTATTAAAATAAGGGTCAAAAGTTTCTGACAAGTTTTAGTTTATAGCATAATTTTAGGTCTGAAAGTATCAAGCATACTAGAACTTGGTGGAACTTATTCTCCAACAGCATATTCCCTGGAAACCCTGAGTCATTTCTATTCCATGAATGAAAATGTAGGTAGAAATGCAGAAATAAAAGATTAAAATAGGGTCAACTGGAAAGCATATTTGATTGTACTGACATTCAATTAAATTAACAAAATTTTATAAAATACCTTTTGTGTGCTACATGTCGAAGATTTATTTTAAAAAAGAAATCCTTGCACACATACTTGAACTTATCTTCACTTAGGAGGAAAAGAAACATTAAATCAAGCCTCTAATGGAATTTGTAGCAACAGAACCTACAAAAAGATACAGTGAAACAATTTTTCATTCTGAGATAACTTAGTAGCATTTCAGGAAAGGTCTTTCTTAACTGGGTCAAAGGGAATACAGCCCAGCATAGACAGTATCTGGGCAAACCAGCAGGAGGCTCTTAGTCAAAACACTGAAAGCAACTGAGGTTCCTTGTCTTGGCTCAGCAGGCCAATGGCACAACAAGCCACCTATGAGGCTGCCAGGCCCAGAATAGAAGACAAATTAGCCCCAGAACCCAAGCAACAACAGCTGTGACTAGGCCAGGCCATAACAACACAGTGAGTGATTTGCCAGCACCTGAGGTCCCAGTACATAAAACCAGTGACAACACCCCTTGTCCCTGGCACAAGAACCTTGGAGCACTGGTCCCTGTGCCCCAGGAGTACAGATTGACTTAAAAAAGCCACAAAATTGGCAAAAAATTAGCAAGAAACTAAAAAGAGCCTTGACCATAGAAAGGTACTACGGTGACAGTGAAGATCAAAGCACAAACTCAGAAGAGGACAACATTGTCAAAATACCTACATAAAAAAGCACAAAAGGGCATATGAATTGGTTTCAAGCACAAAAAGTCTTCTTAGAAGAGCTTAAGAAAGATTTTAAAAGTCACATAAGAGAAAAATTTTGAAAAAAAAAGTATGCAAGAGAGAGTCAACAGCTTGTAAAAGAAAGGACACAAATTAACTACAGAAAACCATTCTTTAAAAATACAATTGGCCAAAGGGGTAGGGGAAATCCATTGAAAAGACACCTCCTTGAAAAGTAGAATTGGCTAAATAGAAAAAGAAGTACAAAAGCAAAATGAAGAAAATAATTTCCTAAAAATTAAAATTGAACAAATGAAAGTTAACGACTCTATGAGAAATCAAAAGTCAGTCAAACAAAAATGAAAGAATGAAAAATAGAAGAAAGTGTAAGCTAATACACTGGGAAAAGACTTACCAGGAAAATACATATAGGGGAGTTAAATAAATACTAATTGGACTACCTGATAGCCATGATAAAAAAAATGCCTGGACAACATCTTTCAAGGAATTTTCAAAGAAAACTGTCTGGGTAGTCAAGAACCAGAGGGTAAAATAATCACTGAAAGAACCCACCTATTGCCTTCAGAAAGGGAACACAAAATAAAAATTCCAAAGAATATTGTAGCCAAATTCTAGAATATCAGGTCAAGGAGAAAATACTTCAAGCAGCCAGAAAGAATTAATTTTTTTTTTTTGTATTTGAATTGATTTATTTAAGTTTTCAACATTCATTTCCACAAAATTTTGGGTTCCAAATTTCTCCCCATTTCTCCCTTCCCCCTGCCCCCAAATACCAAGCATTCTAATTATACCTATCACCAATCTGGCTTTCCTTCTGACATCCCTCCCTTCCCTTATCCCCATCTTTTTTTTTTGTCCTGTAGGGCAAGATAACTTTCTATAACCCATTATCTGTATTTCTTATTTCCTAGTTGTATGCAAGAGCAATACTCAACAGTTGTTCCTCAAACTTTGAATTCCAACTTCTCTTCCTCCTTCTCTCCCCACCCATCCCCTTTGGGAATATAGGTCATATCTGTGAAGTTTTGCAAATAACTTCCATAAGAGTTGTGTTGTGTAAGACTAACTATATTTCCCTCCATCCTATCCTGACCCCCATTGCTTCTATTTTCTCTTTTGATCCTGTCCCTCCCCAAGAGTGTTGACTTCAAATTGCTCCCTCCTCCCATTGCCCTCCCTTCCATCATCCCCCCCCCTGCTTATCCCCTTCTCCCCCACTTTCCTGTATTATAAGATAGGTTTTCATACCAAAATGAGTGTGCATTTTATTCCTTCCTTTAGTCGAATGTGATGAGAGTAAGCTTCATGTTTTTTCTCTCACCTCCCCCCTTTCCCCCTCCACTGAAAAGTCTTCTACTTGCCTCTTTTATGAGAGATAATTTGCCCCATTCCATTTCTCCCTTTCTCCTCCCAATATATTTCTCTCTCACTACTTAATTTCATTATTTTAAGATAGGATCCCGTCCTATTCAATTCACCCTGTGCTTTCTGTGTGTGTGTGTGTGTGTGTGTGTGTGTGTGTGTGTGTGTGTGTGTAATCCCACCAACTACCCAGATACTGAAAAATGTTTAAAGAGTTACAAATATTGTCTTTCCCTGTAGAAATGTAAACAGTTCAACTTTAGTAAGTCCCTTATGACTTCTCTTTGGTGTTTACCTTTTCATGCTTCTCTCCATTCTTGTGTTTGAAAGTCAAATTTTCTTTTCAGTTCTGGTCTTTTCATCAAGAATGCTTGAAAGTCCTTGATTTCATTGAAAGACCATTTTTACCCCTGAAGCATTATGCTCAGTTTTGCTGGGTAGGTGATTCTTGGTTTTAGTCCTAGTTCCTTTGACTTCTGGAATATCATATTCCACACCCTTTGATCCCTTAATGTAGAAGCTGCTAGATCTTGTGTTATCCTGATTGTATTTCCACAATACTCAAATTGTTTCTTTTTAGCTGCTTACAATATTTTCTCCTTCACCAGGGAACTCTGGAATTTGGCCACAATGTTCCTTGGAGTTTCTCTTTTTGGATCTCTTTCAGGAGGTGATCAGTGGATTCTTTCAATATTTATTTTGCCCTCTGGTTCTAGAATATCAGGGCAGTTTTCCTTGATAATTTCATGAAAGCCATGTCCAGGCTCTTTTTTTGATCAAGGCTTTCAGGTAGTCCCATAATTTTTAATTTGTCTCTCCTGGATCTATTTTCCAGGTCAGTTGTTTTTCCAATGAGATATTTCACATTATCTTCCATTTTTTCATTCTTTTAGTTTTGTTTTGTGATTTCTTGGTTTCTCATGAAGTCATTAGCCTCCATCTGTTCCATTCTAATTTTGAAAGAACTATTTTCTTCAGTGAGCTTTTGAATCTCCTTTTCCATTTGGCTAATTCTGCTTTTTAAAGCATTCTTCTCTCTTCATTGACTTTTTGTACCTCTTTTGCCAATTGAGTTAGTCTACTTTTAAAGGTGTTATTTTCTTCAGTATTTTTTGGGGTCTCCTTTAGCAAGGTGTTGACCTGCTTTTCATGCTTTTCTTGCATCTCTCTCATTTCTCTTCCTAATTTTTCCTCCATCTCTCTAACTTGATTTTCAAAATCCTTCTTGAGCTTTTCCATGGCCTGAGCCCATTGAATATTTATTTTGGATGTTTGGGATACAGAAACCTTGACTTTTATGTCTTTCCTTGATGGTAAGCATTGTTCTTCCCCATCTGAAAGGATGGGAGGAGATATCTGTTCACCAAGAAAGTAACCTTCTATAGTCTTATTTTTTTCCCTTTTTTGGCCATTTTCTCAACCAGTTACTTGACTTCTGGGTCCTTTTTCAATAGTAGGGTATACTCTAGGAATCTGTAATAACTCAGTTCCTCCAAGGTGGCACAATAAAGCATGTACTGGTCTGGATGCACAGAGGGATTTTTGTGCCCAGAATCTTAGCAGTTAGCTCTCCACAGCCATCTGGCCTCCAGTTCTGCCAAGTCAGCACTGGGGGCTGATTTTCAGATAAGCTGGATGGGCAGGGCCACCATTCAGTGTGAAACAAAGACCAGCTCCCCCAGGGCCTCCACACAGGGCCAAGGCAGGAATCAGCTCCTCAGTGACCCCAGGGTTTTTACACTCCAACAATGGATCCGGCTGCTGCCTGCCAATGTGGCTTCTGTGGCAGCTACCTGCTTCCAGAGCTATGGGAAGGCCCTTCTCCCTTCCTGCTCAGCTGAAAAAACCCTGTTGCTGATCTTTGGGACCTGTGGGTTAAGGGATCTGAGAACCTGCTGCTGTGGGGACTGGGGATTCCGACTGGAGATTCTGCCCCCAAGGGCTATTCTCCAAGCTGTGTGCAGCTGCCAAAGCTGGGCTGGACTCTGCTCTGTGTCTGGTGCAACAGATGTTTCTGTGGGCCTTTCAGGTCACCCTGGGCTGGAAATCTCCCCCACTCTGTTGTTCTCCACTTCTGCTGCTCCAGAATTTGTTGAGAGTCCCTCTCTACAGGTATTTTGTGGGCTGTGTGAGGACAGCCTCCTTGTCTGTGTCTTTCTACTCTGCCATCTTGGCTCCACCCCCTAGGATTTTCAATACAATATTCAGTAATGTTGGTGATGGTGGACAGGTTTTTGTCATACCTGATCTTAGTAGAAACGCTTCTACTTTATCCCCATTACAAATAACAGAAGGTTGGTGCGATTTTAGCTGAAAATTGAAAGTAATTAAGGAAGTTAATTAGATGAGGAGGGAGAATATTTTAGGGATGGCTGGTGGTGGGGCACAGAAAATGAAAATGATCAAAGTGTATGTGAGAATCATCAAAGAGACCAGTGTCATTTCAAATCACAGAAGATGTGGAGAGGACTAAGGTGAGAAATAAACTGGAAATGTAGACAGTGACCAGGTTATGAAATGCTTTCAAAGCCTAATGGAGGACTTTGTAGTTGATCCTGGAAGTAGACATTAGAGTTGATAGAATGTGTGAAGTGATGGTGGTATGATTAAACATGTGTTTTAGAAAAAATCAATTTAATACTTGAATAGGGGATGGACTGAAGTGAGGAGACACTTGAGGCTGAATAAGCAACCACAAAAGCCTATTGCAATAGTCTGGGTATAAAATGATGAAGAGCTGCAATAGGGTGGTTTCAGTGAAGAGAAGACAATTTTGAATAAAAGATAGTAAGTTCAGCTCTGGACATTTGGAGTTTAATGTATCTGCAATATATCCAGTTTGAGTTGTTTAAAAGGCAAGTTGAGAAGAAAAACTGGAGGTTAAAAATGGTTAAGGCTGAATAAATAGATCTGAGAATCATCCGCATAGAGTTGATAATTGAAACAATGGGAGCTGATGAGATTACTAAGCAAAATAGTAGAGGGAGAAGAGCAGAGCCCCCCCCCCCCCACACACACACACACATTGCTTTGGTAGATTTTCTCAATTAGTTGGAATAACTTGGATGATGATTCACCAAATGAGATAGAGAAAGAACAAACAATTTACAAGAACAAGGAGGAGAAAGCAGTGTCACAGAAACCTAGAGAGAAGATAATGTCAAGAAGGGGATGACAATATCAAAAGATACCAAGAGGTTAAGAAGAATGAGGATTGAGAAAAGGTCAATAGATTTTTCAATTAAGAGATCATTAGTAGTTTTGGAGAGAGCACTTTCAGTTGAATTATGAGGTCAGAAGCCAATGTGCAAGGGATTAAAAGCAGGAATGAGGAAGAATAATAAGAATTTGCTAAGTACTTATTACATGCCAGCCATGGTGCTGTTTTACAAATACTTATCCCATTTGATCCTCACAACAACCATTGGAGATAAATGCTATTATTATGCCCATTTAATAGTTTAGGAAGCTGAAGAAAACAGAAAATCAGTTACTTACTCTCACAGCAAGTAATTTTCTGAGGCTCAATTTGAACTCAGACCTTCCTGAGGACCGTGCTATCCACTGTGCCTCCTAACTGGCTCAAGCATGAGAATAAAGGATGGAGCAGCATCTTAGATGAACTTTTCAAGGAGTTTAGCCCCAAAAGAGAGGAGAAACATGAAATAGTTAAAATGGGTGGCTGGATCAAGCAAGAAGTTTTTCAGAACAGAGGAGACATGGACATGTTTGTAGGTAGTAGGGAAGTAACCTGAACATAGGGAGCAATTGAAGATTAGAGAGCAGGATCATAGAGGGGAAAGTCTGTGTGAAAAAAATGAGAGGGAGATAAAAGCAATCTTCTGGTATTTAAAAGACTCCAAAAGGCATGACTAGAAATCATGTTTGGAAGTTATATAGAGAAAAAATTAACATTAATTTGAAGAAGTGAGCTATGGCAATTACTTTGGATCAATGAGAGCTATCTAATGGTAAAATTTGTTACCTTATGAGTTGGGGAATTCCTTCTCATTGGAGATATTCATTTAGAGGCTACATGACTTGTCACCAAGGATGTCAGAAGAAATTTCTGTGTAGGTATGGATTCAACTACATGCCCTCTCAGATTCTTATCTACTATGAGAATTTGGAAGTCTATGGAATAGAAATTGGAAAAAAACAAAACAAAACAACAACCCAGAAACTTAAGTTCAGAATTTAGGGAGGTAGATAGGGGAAGGTTTCTTCCTTCGTTCCTTCCTTCCTTCCTTCCTTCCTTCCTTCCTTCCTTCCTTCCTTCCTTCCTTCCTTCCTTCCTTCCTTAATAAATGATTTCATCTGCCATATTTTTTTAAATAGAGGAAAAAGCCAAGCTAGAGAATGAGAATCACTCATCTACAGTCACTGGACTCGGTGACATAACTACAGTCCAAATCTTTTGGTTCCTAGGCTAGTGCTGTTGCTCCTATGTTGCTTCTTGGTACATTTCTTCCTGAAGTTCCCTGATGAAATGGTAGCTGCAAATAGAGCAACAAAGAGTTGAGATGGTAGGAACAGCTTTACTCCATGCAGAGTCATAACAGTTTCATTTTCCTTCCCAGACTCCTTAATCTTTCTCTTTTTGCAACCAGGAAGCTCCAAAATGTTGATTTACAAGTTCCCAGACACACACATGCACATCACCATCAAATTAAGTAAGAAAAAGGCCAATTTGTATTTTTAAAAATATATTAAAACATAATTAAATATTTATAAAGAAGATGATTTTATGGGTGGTAAATGCTTTTAATATGTTAATGTAAATTAAATAAGAATAAGGTATCTTCTTAGAAAGACTTATAGTCTAGTCTGAATCCTTAAAATTATGCCAGGATAAAGACTACAATTTTCACATTTTCATGAAATAAGGCATCTATTTAAGATCATTGATCAATTTCCTCATCTTTGAAATTAGGAGGCTAGGCTCAATAGTATTTGAGGTTCCTTCCAATCCGATAAACTTATGATTCTATGAGTCTTCTGTTAGAATTCTAATCCTTGATCTGACATTTAATCAACATGTTTTTGTGATTTTTAAGCAAACATGCACATAGGAAGGCATGAATAAATGCATCTCACTTGTGTGAATAAAAATGTATTCATTTTCTTGCTTGGAAAACCGCTCTTTTTCCTTGTGGCCTGAATTCATGTTCAATAACATAAGGAAAATTCTTGAAAATATTTTGATGTTTATTGTATAGTTTTAATACCAGTTTGGCAATTGATTATGATATAGCGAATAATTCTTTACTATTGTCAGTTTGTGTGTGTGTGTGTGTGTGTGTGTGTGTGTGTGTGTGATTAAAACAATAAGCCTTTGGCATTTAAGAAACATAGAACTATTTGAAGTTTTATTATTTGACTTACGCTTCTACATTCTTGATCCTCTTATGGTTCTATGATGATAGAAAAGTCTCAGCAAAGGCTGAAGTCCTTTGTTTTTCACAAGGTGTAGAGTTATCAACATTAATGCTGATGAAAGTTTTCCCACATAGCCTTCAACCACCAGTGACTCAGGAAAACATCCTTCTAGCTCAGGACAAAGAATTTTCTTTTGGTGATAGTAGTATGCTAAATGGTTCTTAAGAGATTCCTCAAAGAGAAAGATATAAATAGCAAGGAAGAAAGTGGGTTCTTTATTGCACGTCCCTTTCTGCAGAGAGTTGATCACCCATTTAAGTAATAGGATGATCTGCTTTGGAAAAACAAAAGATTTCAGAATGGCTAAAGTCTAGAGCTGTAATTAGTCTTTTTAAATTGAGGACAAGCTTATGGAAAGTGGGAGACAGATATGTATGTTGGAACATACAAAAGTTTCTACCTCATCGAAAGAGAAACACTCTTCAAGGTGAGATTGCTGTCACTTGTGGAGTTGAGAATGGATAATCCCGGAACAGCATCCCAGAATAGTATTGGTGTTCATTTAAACTGTATTTCCTGAGTCAAAGCCTTTGCTGCTCCACTTTAATTGGAGTTCATCCATTTTTGCAGTTTTTGTCATTTATCCTGGCACCAACATTTGTATTCCTATAATTTATATCATTAGTGATTGCCTCTGAGTTGGGTGAGAAAATACTGACACATTCGGAAAATGACATAACTTACATAACATTCTCTAGCCATAGATGCAGCAGTTTATAAACGAAAGTAGACCAGATATGAATTTAAAAGATCTAGCTCTCTTACTGACAAAAGTACAAACTTCACTGACTATACCACCTTGAACAAATCAAGTCACCTTTTATGAAGTTCTGTTTCTGAAAATTGAAGTAATATTTTCTGCTCCCAATAGTAATGAGCAACAACCTTTACACACTTTGTTTTCCCATTTAAAATACGCATGTTATATTATTCAAGATACATGATCTTCGATAGACCTATGATTTCTTCAGTTGATTCTACTGTAGATTCTTCTAATGTAGATCACTACTCCACACTTTCCATCAAAGATTTTTCATGTTTTCCTGTGTATACTCTGTGGAGGATCTATTCAATATACTCCAAAGGATTTCATTTTTTACTATTGTTTTTATATGTTGAGGATTTCATTGTGTCACTCAAGCTGTTTTTCATTCTTAATACATGGATGATTTTTTACATCCTTTTCAAATGTTTTGCATTTTTAGTCTATCCATTATGCTTCCTTTCTTGATTCAATGCTTACTAAGAAATTGTAGTGTATCACCATGGCACTATGCTCATGACAGAGTAACTTTAAAAAGTTTAGATAGTACTTGCATCCTTGGAGTTTAAAGATCTTGAAAGAGATGAACCACAAACACAAATTCTACACATGCTACTATGTAAGTATCAGAATGATGTAGAAAAGAGTGCTCATAAATTATTTTTGATAAAGTATTTTAGACTACTTTCATCTCCCATGCTTTAATCCATTGCCTTTTGGTTATTTGTCACTTTAGTTCTAAGATCATGCTGTTGCATTATTCATACTCTTTCAACATCGTTGAGAGAACATTTGATATTAAAGATACTGAAGGCTTTCATTGCCCAACATAAAATTAGTCAAAAGATAAGGCACCTTTTAACCTTGCTGCCTGTACTCTGATTTTCCATTGCATCCTACCAGAAGGTGGACTCCAGTCACTGAGATCCTGGGATCCTATAGATGAGTTTTTAATTTATCTTTCATGGAACCAGTTTACCATGCCATTTTTAGGGTCATTTCTAAGCCATGAAATTATGCATATAACTTCTTGTGCTTTTGTTCTCCTTTTTCTATTCTAGTCTTTCTATGAGTCTAATTCTATGTGAACACAAACACCTTGAAGGCAGTGATTGACTTGTTTTTGTATTTGTATTCCTAGTACTAATCGTAGGAATTTGTCTCATAGGACACAGGTAATTAATGATTCTTTATTAATTACCTTAGAAATAATGGAAATTTATAAGATTAACAAAAGGTAGGGATAGTTAATGTCAGAATAGTTGCAGTGAATTAGTCCAAATAGTTCAATAGTTCTGGAAAGTAATTTGGAATCATGTGAAAAAAATAACTAGACTTTATGTACATTTTGAGCCAGAAATTCCATTGCAAGGCATATATGCTAAGCAGTTCAATAAAAGAAAGAAATGTGTATATAAAGATATAGATCTATATACATATATATGAAACATGAAAATTTTATAATGACATACTAAAAATATTTATAATAATGGAAATACAACAAACTTGTAGCAAAACATTTTTGTAGCAGCAAGGAACTAAAAATGAAAATTGAGAAATGGTGAAACAAATTATGATATATGAATGTAATAGTATATTAGTACACTGTGAAAAATGATGAATTTGGTGAACACAGAGAAGCATAGAAATATTTACATTAACTGGTGCAAAGTAAACAGAACCATGAAAATAGTTTACACAATAGATATAATAATATAGAGAAAAATTCTAAAAGTAAATAAATCGCATTTGAATTTTGTAAAATTATAATCACATGCTTGACCTCAGAGTCAATCAATCAATAAGCAGTTTTTGAGCACATAATATTGTGCAAAGTGCTAAGGATACAGAGAAAGGCAAAAGATTCCCTATTTTTGAGGAATTTATAGTCTAATGGAGAGACAATATGGAAATAGCTACGTAGAAACAGGCAATGAACAGGTTAAATTGGACATCATTAAAAGGGAAGGTCCACAAATTAAGAAGTTTTGGGAAAGGCTTCTAGGAGGAGGCATCATTTTAGTAGCCATTATATGACTGATGAATGACTAGATGACACTTTGCATTTGTCTCGTCCATAATATGTCATGTATGATACAATTGGAAATTCTTGGAAGAACTCACTTGTGTGTGAATCAAAGTGAAAGTCAGGAAGAACTCTTGAATCAAGGATTTGAAAAACTGAGATAAATGTAGATATATTTCATTTGGTGGAAACAGATATGATATATTTCATATATATAACTGGAAAGGACACTAGTGGCCATTAATTCCAACAGATGATGAAACTGAGACCTTGGGATATAAATGTCCTACCCAAAGTCCTATAGAAAATATCAACAAAAAGGATGATGAGGTCAGTTCCTCTGAATCTGGAGCATAAGATTCTTTACTTTGTGCAATGGAAAATTGTACATTTACTTTCAGCAGTAGCAAAACTAAAAAAACAAATAAAACAAAACAAAAAAAGCCTGAAAATCAGGATGATCCCTATTTTTTAAAATGTAAACTGGTGGGTATTTTAGGTATTTGGATTGAATGCTGGAAAGTCTTCCTTTTTCATGTCAGGAGGCAGTTAGGTACAATGTAATGGACACTAGAGACCTATAGAGAGTCTGGAATTTTGACTCTGACCCTTCTTCTGTTTAGGACCTTAAGCATATCACTTAATCTTTTTGAATCTGTTTCCTTACCTGTGTAAGGGGGATAGTAAAAATATTTGGATATCTACCTCAAGGACTTGTTAGGGAAATGGTTGGTAAACCTTAGAGCATTATATGATGTTTTTTCTGATGTGAATGCCTGAAGAAATGTTTAATATCACATCTCTCAAAACTAAGGCCACCAGACATCCACCAAGATGAGCGTTTTAAAGTTCATAGGTCAGACTAACATTGAGTTAGGGCAATTCTTAACATCTCAGAGGACCAAAAAGCTTTTTCTCCTTTAAGGGAATATTTTCAGAGAAAAGAGAAAAGATTCCATTAGGAATCAGGTAGTGTTTCTTTCTATGTTTGTGGCTTTTCATTTTCCCTCACTCTTCTTCCCCACTACCAAATAACATTTTCTCTCTAGCCTTTGGGTCTGTAATAAACGTCTTCCACATTAGGAACATGGGAGTTTGCTGTCTTAATGCAAGACTGATTTCCTAATGCTTTTCTTTTATAGGAGGCTCATGTTCAACGCTGAGAGGACACCTTTCAGAATATTTGTCCTTTTCTAAATAACAGGATTATATATTTAGCTACTATTTTACCTTTACTGTTATATTGATTATTCTTAGAGAATTTTTTTAAAATAAGTACTTTGCTAAGTTTATATGCATGTATTTTTACTCCTATGGTTCTTTATGACATAATGTTTGTAATATAATTGTATCCTTTCAGATGAAGAAGGGTAGGATTTGAGACATGAATTGGTGAAGTTCATTTCAGATAAAATTTGATTTTTTTCCACTCCCCAGATGAACATAATAATCTTGAAATAATTTGTTGGTAAATGTTTTGGATATCAAATAATCTCCTTTTTTCTGCTTCAGATGGAGCCATAGCAATAGTCGCATGTTTGGATGCCCCCCTCTATGATCCTAGATTGACTTTAAATGATTTAGGAAATTATGTTGAATATCTGGACATTGACTAAGTAGTTACTTGACTTAATATAGCATCATCTAGATAAATTTGGGAGAGGAGTGTGTAGAAAGAAGCAAAAAAAGAACATTTCTTTTCCGTTCATTTCATAGCTTTGCAGTATCTATATTGGACTTCTATCAATCAATCGCTTTATTAAGTGTCTATTATATGTCAAACAGAAAGGGCAGTTTTGAAATTTGTCAGGGCAATATTTGATATCAGTCTCTCTGAACTAATACGCACCAATACACATAATATATATGTATACACTCATAAATATATGCAATTTCAATTCTGTTATTAGCTAGTTTTTGACCTTAAATAAATCACAGCCTATCTCTGCCTCACCAGGGATATGAAGAAATCAGGTATACAAATATGGAAAGAAATAAAACCTCCCCGTAAGCAGTTCATATGTAACAAGGAAGATGATTGTAAATAAATTAATATTTATAAGATATATAATGAGTAGATGAAAAGTGTATGTTCATCCTTCATTGCCAAAGAAGACCATGCCATCAGAGAAAAGATGACATGACTTGCATTTGACTTTGTTTTGAATGAGGGAGGGCTGTGCAAGTCACCAACCTCACTTCTCCAGAGCCATCTGAATCCAGTGACCAGATTGTCATCAGGATGACTGGAGATGACCCAGGATGAGGCAATTGTGGCTAAGTGACTTGCCCAAGATCATACAGCTACTGAATGTCAAGTCTCTGAGGTGAGATTTGAACTCAGGTCCTCTTGACTCCTGCACTGGTTCTCTATCCACTATACCACCTAAATGCCCATAGATGAAAAGTAACATAAGAAGGGAAGACTAGCAATGATGAGGACCTGGAAAGGTCTTTTAATGAAAGTAGCATTTGAGTTGCACCTTGAAAGAAGTGAAGGATTCTAAGAAGCAGAGAAAGAGGAAGACAATTCCAGACATGGTAGCCCATATGGTTGGATCATTCCATGCATTGAGGGGATTAAAGTGCAAAAAGAGTGGGAAGGGGCCAGGCTGTGAGTAGTATAGTTCCAAATGACTGTAAACCTTAGTTTATTCATCTACAAATATATATGAATGTTCAAAACCAAAAAAGATATTTGAGCTAAATGAGCAAAAGATTAGAATTTTAAATTGTAAGT
This sequence comes from Notamacropus eugenii, assembly GCF_028372415.1. Classification (NCBI taxonomy): domain Eukaryota; kingdom Metazoa; phylum Chordata; class Mammalia; order Diprotodontia; family Macropodidae; genus Notamacropus; species Notamacropus eugenii. The sequence continues at coordinate 372,741,081 of NC_092874.1, forward strand.
GCCTCCAATCATATAAACACAAGATAGCTAAATTAATGAAAATATTAAGGAATTAAATACCTCATATTCAGAAGTAATTTTTAAGAGAGAAAGAATGGTTTGAAGAGTAAAAAATTAACAAATGAAAATCATTACCATAAAAAGGATGTGAGTGTACAAAAACATATGCAGATCATAAAGAATCAGGAACAGTGAAGATGGAAGAACAGAACTGACCTTAATTGTCCAAACTCTTTGATCTCTTTACAGATGAACTGGATTTTGGACTAGATCTGCAATTCTACTGCATTGCTATAGGGATCTTAGATAGTGAGATCGTGGATAAGGAGCTGAACCTGGAGTCAAGAAGTTTGTTCAATCATTTTCAGTTATGTTTGACTCTTTGTGATTTCATTTGGGGTCAGAAAGGCCTGAGTTCAAATTTGTCCTCAGACTCTTTCTAGCTTTGTGATCTTGGACAAGTCATAACGCTATTTACCTCAGTTTCTTCATTTATAAATTGAGCTGGAGAAAGAAATGGCAAACCACTTCAGTATTTTTGCCAAGAAAACTCCAAATGGAGTCATAAATAGTAGGATACAAGAAATAACTGAAGAACAAAATAGGGGGCTTATGGTGATGAACTATCAATAGTTCCTTTTCTGCAACTCATTGTTTTAAGGAGTTGACTAGAACACTGAGAGTTTAAACAACATGCTTAGGATCACATAGCTAGCATATAGAAAAAGTGGAATTTGAGCTCATGTCTTCTGAGCTCCAAAGCCAGTTCCCTAAATACTACACAACGTTGCTTTTATAAGCAAACGGTTGTGTTTAATCTGAAGGAACAATAGAGTAAGATGATATGTAAAAGAGTAGAAATAAAAATAAAAAGAAGAAATAGTATGACATGGGGAAACTAGGTGATGCACTTATAACTAATTCATGGGTCAAAATGTGAGGGATGGTAATTCGTACAGGAAGATTTCCACAGTAAACTAGAAGAGGAAACAAAAAGGAGAAATTGAATCTTGGGGATTAAAAGATGAATTCTCACCCCGGTAGGTGACACAGGGTCCTATTGAAAGCATATTCTATGGAAAAGAGACATATGTACGGTATGGGAAATGTGGACATTATATAGGGTTTAATATGGAGGAAGGGTATTGTTCATTGGGAGACTAATTTCTCTGACAGCTTGGTGTTTCAACATGGGAAGCATTACAGTTCAGGAGAAGAGATTTGTGAGATCTTATGTGAAGCAGTTATTTATAAGGAGATCTTAGTTGTGCAGCAGCTAGGTGGTTTAGTGGATAGGATAGCAGGCCTGGAGTCAGGAAGACTCCTCTTTATGCATTCAAGTCTACCCTCACACACTCATGAGTTGTGTGAATATGGGCAAGTCACTTAACATGTGTTTGCTTTAGTTTCCACATCTGAAAAGTCAGCTGGACAAGTAAATGGCAAACTACTCCACTATTTTTGCCAAGAAAACCTAAAATTGGGGTCATGAAGAGTCAGAAACAATTGAAAATGCCTAAACAATGACAAAAATGGGGCAGTTGTCTCCTAGAAGGAGATGTTATATCAATTGAAAAGGAGGTTTAGCAACATGAGGACAGGAGGAGCTACAAAAGATTTTGGAGCAACAGTAATTTCTGTCTTCCAGGACTGCTTTATTCAAAAGTTATTTCATTTACAAACTAATATTTTCAAGAGTGAGACATGGCAGAATAAAAGGAGTGAAGAGAAAATATCTACAAAGGAAATAACATGTATCAGAGAGAATAGTTAATGAAGGTCATGTACATCAGAAGTTCAAACTCCAAAAGGAACACAAAGAAATTAAAGAAGGAATAAAGATGACTATGAAGCATAAAATAGCATTTCAGAATAGGTAAAAACAAAGTAAATAGGAAAGAACAAAGATAAGGAAATTATCTTTATAAAAGTCACAATAAAAGAAAGCTTTTCAAACTAATCTATTCATTGAGAGTGGAAGGATAAAGATCCCAAAAGAAAAATCAATAAATTAACAAAAAAATAAGCAAATGAGTGAATGGATAAATAAGCAAAAACAAATAAAAGGTAGAAAAATAACTCAATAGTTTAAATAAAACTAAAATCTTAAAAGTATACGGTGGGCAATAATGGGTTGTCAAGCAGAAGTGGAGAACAAGAAAAGAGCCTGTTGGAATAGTGTTGCATCAAATAATTCTTTTTGGAGGGAGGAGGGATACAATTACAGGTTTAAATGTTTTAAATGAGGAAAGCAATAAAATGTTAAAAAGTAAGACTAAAAAAATCAAATTGAGAAAAACATACATTCAACATTAAAATGTCTGCTCTCCAATTCCACTTTTTTTTTTTTTCAGGAGGACTTTCCAAGGTTTCTTCCCCCAGCTTCTGGTGCCTTTTCCTCACTTGATTACTCTCATCTAATTTGTTTGTGTCTCATATGTACCTAGCTATTTGTATGCTGTTTTCTCCACTAGATTATTAGATCTTTGAGGACAGGGATGGTTGCTGTTGTTATCTTTTTTGTATTGTGTCTCTCCAGTGTGTAGGCATTTAAGAAGGTTCTTTTTTTATTGATTTTTGAAATCATTTGATGAAACAAAGGAGGGGTAGAACAGATAAAAAAGCAAAACTTTTCAGACCATTATATATAAGAAACTCATCTTTAAAATAAAGATACATACAGATTACAATGAGAAGTTATAATAAAATTTACTCTGTATTAGATGAATTCTCACAAACATAAGCTATAGTTATGCTATTAGAGTAAGTGAATTAAAATTCACTGTCAATAGATATAATTTAAAAAATTATCTTGTGCTTAAAGGGACCATTAGCAGTAAATTAATATTACTGTCAACATTTTCTGTACTATAAAAATATCATCTAAATTCACAAAGGAAAAGTTAATTGATTTGCATATATATGTACATATCTATATATTCATATATACATATATAGACACCTACTGCCTAGGTACATAATATAAAAGGAGACTTTGTTATTTTTTATTATTTCACAGCTGAAAGAATCTAAGAGGAAGACAGCAAAAAAGGAAATATAGTATATAACTCAAAATAAGTTGGAGAATTTAGATTTAAAAAACATGACATTTTCTGAATGGAACTATTAAGGAATATATATATTTCTTAGCACCACATGGTACCTTTAAAAATGAACCATGAAGTAAGGCAAAGAGAAACTAAGAATAAGTATTAAAAAGCTAAAATAATGAACATATTTTATTGATAATAATAAAATGCAATTAAATATTAATAAAATGAACTCAAGAAAATACTCAGACCTAAATAAAAAAATAACCTCATCATAAACAATGACTAGATCACAGAAGTAAATACTATGGAAGAAATAGTGAAACGATAACACATCATGCAAAATAGCTGGAATGGAATTAAAGCAGTCTTCAGAGGAAAAATCACATAGTGAAGAATATGCCTGAACAAAAGAGAAAAAGAGAATTAGTGAACAATATGAAATTTTTTTTTTTTTATTAATTTTTTTATTTTTTTAATGTTTAACAATCACTGCCATACAATTGCGATTTTATCCCTCCCCACCCACCCCCCACTACCTCCCTCCCTCCCCACGACTGCATACAATTCTGTATAGATTCTACATATACTTTCCTATTGAGTATATTTTCACTATAGTCATGCTGTGTAGTCAGACTAAGATAAATGAAAGAATCCGTATAACAAATCAGAACATGATACACAAACAGATACACATACACAAACATGATCTGCTACATTATGTGAGTGACTTCCATATTTCTCTCTCTGAGTGTGGAAGGCATTTTGCCTTGAGGTCCACCATTGGGATTTTTTTTTTTTTTCAGAAGTTCTTGTGTTATTACAAAAATCTAAGTCTACCAGAAAAAACTCTCACACACTGTGGTTGTTGCTGTGCATAAAGTTCTCCTGGTTCTGCTCCTTTCACTCAGCATCAGGTCATATAAGTCCTTCCAGGCCTCTCTGAAGTCTTCTTGTTCATCATTTCTTATGGCACAATAGTACTCCATTACATTCATATACCATAATTTATTCAGCCATTCCCCAATTGATGGACATCCCCTTGACTTCCAGTTTTTGGCAACTACATAGAGTGCTGCTATAAATATTTTTGTACATGTGGGACCCTTTCCCATTTTTATGATCTCTTGGGGATATAGTCCTAGTAGTGATATTGCTGGGTCAAAGGGTATGCACATTTTTGTAGCCCTTTGGGCATAGTTCCAAATTGCTCTCCAGAATGGTTGGATGTGCTCACAGCTCCACCAACAATGAATTAGTGTTCCAACTCCCCCACATCCTCTCCAGCATTTATCATTTTCTTGTTCTGTCATGTTTGCCAATCTTATAGGTGTGATGTGGTACCTCAGAGTTGTTTTGATTTGCATCTCTCTAACCAATAGTGATTTAGAGCATTTTTTCATATGATTATAGATAGCTTTAATTTCTTCCTCTGAAAATTGCCTGTTCATATCCTTTGACCATTTATCAATTGGGGAATGACTTGTATGATTATACATTTGGGTCAGTTCTCTATATATTCTAGAAATGAGGCCTTTATCCCCGAGCTTAGCTGTAAAAATTTTTTCCCAATTTACTACATCCCTCCGGATTTTGGTTGCATTGGGTTTGGTTGTGCAAAAACTTCTCAGTTTAATGTAATCAAAGTTATCCATTTTGCATTTCATAATGCATTCTATCTCTCCTTTAGTAAAGAATTCTTCCCTACTCCATAGATCTGATAAATACACTATTCCTTGCTTCTCCAGTTTGTTCATGGTATCAATCTTTATACCTAAATCATGTACCCATTTGGACTTTATTCTTGTGTACGGTGTCAGGTATGGGTCTATGCCTAATTTCCGCCACACTGTTATCCAGTTTTCCCAGCAATTTTTGTCAAACAATGGGTTCTTATCCCAGAAGCTGGGGTCCTTGGGTTTATCAAACAGAAGGTTGCTATATTCCTTGCCTACTGCGTCTTGAGTGCCAAGTCTATTCCACTTGTCTACCTCTCTGTTTCTTAGCCAATACCAAGTGGTTTTGATAATTGCTGCTTTATAGTACAGTTTAAGGTCTGGTAGCGCTAGGCCACCTTCCCAAGCATTTCTTTTCATTAGTCCCTTTGATATTCTGGACCTTTTGTTTTTCCAAATGAATTTTGATATTATTTTATCCAGCTCTAGAAAGTAATTGTCTGATAGTTTAATTGGTATGGCACTAAATAAGTATATTAATTTGGGTAGAATTGTCATTTTTATTATATTAGCACGGCCTACCCATGAGCAACTAATGTTTTTCCACTTACTTAAATCTGAGTTTATTTGTGCAAAAAGTGTCTTGTAATTGTGTTCATATAGTCCCTGGGTTTGTTTTGGCAGGTAGACTCCTAAGTATTTTATACTGTCTGCCCTAACTTTAAATGGGATTTCTCTTTCTATCTCTTGCTGTTGAACTTTGTTGCTAATATATAGGAATGCAGAGGATTTGTGTGGGTTTATTTTGTACCCTGCAACTTTGCCAAAGTTGTTTATTAATTCAAGTAATTTTTTACTTGAATCTCTGGGATTCTCTAGGTAAATCATCATATCATCTGCAAAGAGTGATAACTTAGTTTCTTCTTTGGCTATTCTAATTCCTTGAATATCTTTATCTTGTCTAATTGCTACAGCTAACATTTCTAGTACCATATTGAATAATAGTGGTGATAATGGACAACCTTGTTTCACCCCTGATCTTACTGGGAATGCATCTAGCTTATCCCCATTGCATATAATGCTTGCTGAAGGTTTTAGATAGATACTGCTTATTATTTTATGGAAAGTTCCCTTTATTCCTACGTTCTCCAATGTTTTTAGTAGGAATTGGTGTTGTATTTTGTCAAAAGCTTTTTCTGCATCTATTGAGATAATCATGTGGTTTTTGTTAGCTTTGTTGTTCATGTGATCAGTAATGCTAATAGTTTTCCTAATATTGAACCAGCCCTGTAGTCCTGGTATGAATCCTACCTGATCATAATGTATTAATCTCGTGATAAGATGCTGTATTCGTTTTGCTAAGATCTTATTTAAAATTTTTGCATCTATATTCATTAGGGAAATTGGTCTATAATTTTCTTTCTCTGTTTTGTCTCTTCCTGGTTTGGGTATCAAAACCATATTTGTATCATAGAAAGAATTTGGGAGGACTCCTTCTTCCCCAATTTTCAAGAATAGTGTATGTAGTATTGGAATTAACTGTTCTTTAAATGTTTGATAGAATTCACTTGTGAATCCATCTGGCCCTGGAGATTTTTTCCTAGGGAGTTCATTGATGGCTTGTTCAATTTCTTTTTCTGAGATGGGGTTGTTTAAGTATTCAACTTCCTCTTCTGTTAATCTGGGCAATTTGTATTTTTTAAAATATTCATCCATCTCGTTTAGATTGTCGAATTTGTGGGCATAAAGTTGGGCAAAGTAGTTTCTAATTATTGTTTTAATTTCCTCCTCATTGGAGGTGAGTTCACCCCTTTCATTTTTAATATTAGTAATTTGGTTTTCTTCTTTCTTTTTTTTGATCAGATTAACCAAAGGTTTATCAATTTTATTAGTTTTTTCATAAAACCAACTATTGGTTTTATTTATTAATTCAATAGTTTTCTTTATTTCAATTTTATTAATCTCTCCTTTGGTTTTCAGTATTTCTAATTTGGTATTTACTTGGGGATTTTCAATTTGTTCTTTTTCTAGCTTTTTCAACTGCAAGCCTAAGTCATTGATCTCCTCTTTCTCTATTTTATTTATGTAAGCATTCAGAGATATAAAACTTCCCCTAATAACTGCTTTTGCAGTGTCCCATAAGTTTTGGTACGTTGTCTCACTATTGTCATTCTCTTGAATGAAGTTGTTGATTGTTTCTATGATTTCTTCTTTAACCCAATCCTTCTTTAGAATTAGATTATTTAGTTTCCAATTGATTTTTGGTTTCTCTTTCCATGGCCTTTTATTACATGTAATTTTTAATGCATTATGATCTGAAAAGGATGCATTGATTATCTCTACCTTTCTGCACTGGATTGTGAGATTTTTATGTCCTAGTACATGGTCAATTTTTGTAAATGTTCCATGTACCGCTGAGAAAAAGGTATATTCCTTTCTATTCCCATTTAATTTTCTCCAAAGATCTATCATATCTACCTTATCCAGAGTTTTATTTACCTCCTTAACCTCTTTCTTGTTTATTTTAAGGTTGGATTTATCGAGTTCAGAGAGGGGGAGGTTGAGGTCCCCCACTAGTATAGTTTTGCTATCAATTTCTTCCTTCAACTCCCCCAACCTCTCCTCTAAGAATCTGGATGCTATACCACTTGGAGCATACATGTTTAGTAATGATATTGCTTCATTGTCTATGGTGCCTTTTAGTAGGATATAGTTTCCATCCTTATCCCTTTTGATTAGATCTATTTCTGCTTTTGCTTTGTCTGAGATTAGGATTGCTACTCCTGCCTTTCTTACATGAGCTGAAGCACAATATATTCTGCTCCATCCTTTGACCTTTATCCTATGTGTATCCCCCCGTTTCAAATGTGTTTCTTGTAAGCAGCATATTGTTGGATTATGGCTTTTAATCCATTCTGCTATCCGTCTCCGTTTTATGGGAGAGTTCATCCCATTCACATTCACAGTTATGATTACAATCTGTGTATTTCCCTCCACCCTCTTTCCCACCATTTGTGCTTTTAACTCTCCCGTCTCCCTTCCCTTCCTCAATAGTATTCACTTTTCTCCCCCTCCTCCTGCAGTCTTCCCCTCCTTCTTTTATCCCCCCTCCCTTTTACTCCCCTTTACTCTTATTGCTTCTTTCCTCCCTTTTAGCCACCCTCCCCTTTCTTCCCCCTTCCCCTCCTACTACCTATAGAGCTAGTTAGGATTATCTGCTTAAGGTTATTGTTCCCTCCTTTGAACAAATCAGATGAGAGTACCTCTCAAACAATGCTCATCTCCCTCCCCTCCTTCCCTCTACTATGGTTTTGTACTTCTTCCTGTGATATAATTTGCCATTTTCTGCTTCCCCCTTTCCACACCTCCTATTACATTCCCTTCTCATACTTAAATCATATTTTTGCCATGACATCATTTACTTTATGCCCGTTCCCTCTACATATATCCCTTTTATCATAATAGCTGCACAGTTCTCAAGATTAACAGGTATCATCTTCCCTTACAGGGAGGTAAACAGATTGCCCTAATTGAGTTGCAAGTTTTTGTTTTTGTTTTTTCCCCTCTGTTTACCTTTTTATGATTCTCTGGAGACCTGCATTTGAAGATCAAATTGTCTATTGAGTTCTGGTGTTTTGGTCAGGAAGCTCTGGAAATCCCTTATTTTGTTGAATGACTTTCTCCTTGCCTGAAATGTTATGCTGAACTTTGCTGGGTAGTTGATCCTCGGTTGGAGTCCCAACTCCTTTGCCTTACGGAATATTGGGTTCCAATTCTTTCGATCTTTTAATGTAGAAGCTGCAAGGTCCTGTGTGATCCTGTCTGTGTGACCTTGATATTTAAATTGTTTCTTTCTGGCTGCTTGTAGTATTTTCTCCTTCACTTGATAGCTCTGGAATTTGGCAACTATATTTCTTGGGGTTTTGAGTTTGGGATCCCTTTCCGGTGGGGAACGGTGGATTCTTTCGATGACTATTTTGCCCTCTGAGTCTAGTACTTCTGGGCAGTTTTCCTTGATGATTTCCTGGAAGATATTGTCCAGACTCTTTTCTTCATCATGGGTTTCTGGCAGGCCAATAATTCTTAGATTTTCTCTCCTGGATCTATTTTCCAGGTCAGTTGTTTTTCCAATTAAATATTTTAGATTTTCTTCTATCTTTTCATTCTTTAGATTTTGTTTGACTGATTCTTGTTGCCTCATTGAGTCATTAGTTTCTACTTGCCCAATTCTAATCTTGATCGTATTGTTTTCTTCAGTTAGCTTTCGCATCTCCTTTTCCATCTGGCCAATTTTTCCCTTTAAGGAGCTATTTTCTCCATTTAATTTTTGTACTTCTTTTTCCATTCGACCAATTTTCCCAGTTAGGTTTTGGGTTTCCTTTTCCATCTGATCAATTTTCCCTATTAGGTTTTGAGTTTCCTTTTCCGTTTGATTAACTCTTCCTTTTAGGGAATTATTCTCTCCAGTTAATTTTTGAACTTCCTTTTCCATTTCTTCAATTTTCTTTTTCAGATTGATGTTCTCATCAGTGAATTCTTTTTTTATGGTTTTAAAATCATTGGCCAGTTTTTCTTTTATATCCTTCTTCAGACGTTCCAGGTAATCTAGTTGTGCTTGCGAGAAATTCATAGTCCCATCTGAGGTTTCAGATGGAAGTACAGTCTCAGCTCTGACCTCTTTGGTGTTTGTGTTTTGGTCCTTATCCCCATAGAAAGATTCTATGGTTTTTTCACTTTTCGTCTGCTTTTTCCGATTCATGATGTTGGCTGAGTGTTGTAGCTTTTGGTTCTTTCAGTCAGAAGATACAGATCTTTTAAGTTGAGTTGATGTTTGTCTAGGCTAAAAGCAGGCTTTTTTTTGTTGTTGTTGTTTCCCAGATCAACCCTGGGTTTAGCTTGATAGGTGTGTGGGAGGTGTGGTCTGGTCTCAGGATATCTCCTCAGCTGGCCTGAGGCAAAGGCAAGGTCCGGGGGATGGTGATCCCAGCTTCCCTATTGTCTTCCCTTTTCCCCTGGAGGGCTGGGGCACACCTAGAGGCTAATGCGTGTTCCCTCCCCTCCTGGGGCTCGTCTCCCGGGCTGAGGCTTGCTTGGGTCTCAGTGCGAATTTTTCTCTGCCCTGGGTCGTCTGTCCCTCCAGATAGCCTCCACCACGGTAGGAAGAATCCCCCTTTGCCACCTCTCCAGCCTCTGGTGTTATGAGACCACCCGCCCCCTTCTGCTGCTCCCACTGATCCAGGATCAATCTGGGGAAGAATTTTATGGTTCCCTCACGGTCATCGGGGGGGAGGGGAGAGCACTTACTGATCACTCCGGCATCCCAGCTCCTGGATGTTCAAGTAGTGACCCACTGAAGTCCCGTCTTTACAATATGAAATTTTTAAAAATTAGAAAACAACAGATAAACCCAAATAAGCAAAAAGTTGAAGTCTTTAAAATTTGAATAAAATAAATTTGAAATAAAAAAGCAAAAAGAATTTATTAACAAAATTATAAAATGATTCTCTTAGAATACTAACAAGAACTTTAGATGGCATACTTTAAAAAGAGAAAGAAACCAAAATTGTAAAATATAAATTGCCACACAGAAGAAATTGAAATAACTTTCAGACCACACTATTTCCAGCTCTATATAGCACTACTGAGAAGTCAAAAGAAATAGAGGATTACCTAAAAAAATTAAAATACAGATTTGCAGAATACAAAATAAACATTTTAAGCAATCCAATGTCAATGAAAGAAATTACTTTGAAGGAAGACCAAATTAAAAAAAAAAAAGAGTGATCTTGATGGACTTATTAGATACATCTATCAAAATTTTAAAGAACTATTGATACTTATAACACACAAATTATTATTAAAAATTTAGAAGCAAAACAGTTCCAGCTCTTTTAATATAACAAATATAGCCCTAATACTTAGCCATAGGAAGTTAAAGCAAAGAAAAAGAACTATAGACCTTACTTGTTAATATGAATTCAAAAAAACTCTATATAATAGAGTTTTATAGTTTCATGTGAGATCATCTACTTATGTTCCACAATATGTATGTAAATTTCCATTTTTTTCTGCCTTGAGTTTAGAATAAAAAGCATACAAACAAAATTCCATTCAAATTGTTAAAATAAAGTCCTGTCAAATAAAAATTTGTAGTATTTTATCTAAAACGTTTATTATGGTGGAACTGAATTTATACTAGGGATGGAAGTAGGATTCATATTTGGAAAACAATTAGCATAATTAGTCATATTCTAAAATCTACAAGATTAAAGGAATTAATTAGAATTAATAGGAGTTAATTAATCAAAGGAATTAATAGAAGACAAAGGTCTTTATTTATTTGTTTGTTTTACAAAGGAGAAAATACTTGTGGTTGTGGTTTGTCCTACATTCTCAAAGAGGGCCATGAAATCAGGGAGATGATGACATGACTTGCAACTGAATTTGATTTGAGTCAGGGAGTGTTGCACAAAGTTACCAGCCTCACTTTCTTCTCCAGAACCATCTGGGCCTAATGATCAGATATCCATCAGGAAGACTGAAGATGTCCCAGGGTGCAGTGCGAGACCTTGGTCTTTTTAAGCTAAAGTCTTTTCAAGCTCTCACTTGGAATGAGGCAATGCCCATTAAGAGGGGAGTTAAGAGATGGCCCCTTTAATAATAATAAAAAAATTCAAACTGGGAAGGGAAGATCATCTGGGTTACTGGCCAAAAGAGAAACAGTTACTATTTACATTCACTTTGAGCCTGGAGGCCCAAAAAATAGCCATTAGGTGGTGGTTGGGCAGGGCAGAGATTGATGGTTGTCCAATCTATGAGATGCAGTGTGAATTGCGTTTAAGATTTGATCTTTGAGAAAAAAATCTAGACAATAAACCCCAAGTTAACTAGGTAGGTTTCAGCCATCAAAATTTACCTTCCTTTGGGCAGAACACCCTTAGGTGAGGGGAGGGATGGGAGGGAAAGGGAGGAGTTGTTCAAAAGAACGGGTCAACTGAGTCCCCAGTAGAGCAACTCAGACTACTTACAGGTTGTGGTTTGTCAGCATTTCGAAAAAATACAGAAGTAAAACAAGGATCCTTTTTTGCTACTGTCATTTGACATAGTTCCAGAAGTGTGAGCAGTGCAATAAGGGAAGAGAAAGAAATTAAAGGCATAAAGATAAAGAAGAAGAAAATTATTCCTTTTTGTTTGTTGATGGTTTACTTAGAAAAATTTAGCTGATCATAAAAAAAAAAAACTGAGACAAATAATAGCATCAGTCAAATTACAAGAAATAAGATAGATCTATATAAACTAATCTATATTGCCTTTATAAAAATCTAGAACACAAAATTAGAAGAGGAAATTTCATTCAAAATAATTTTAAAATATCTGGGAGTCAATATAACAAGATCATTTCAATATGTGTATAAAAACAAGAAATGTGTCTAAAAGAATTTTTAAAAACCCTTATCTTAAGGAATATTTAGTACATATTGCTGGACTATACAAATATAAAAATATAAATTGCAATTCTGCCTAAATTAATTTACAGATGTAGTGCTATGCCAAGAAGATAACCAAAATGATCCTTTTTAAGCTATGCAAATTATCAAGAAAATTCATTTGGAGGAAGAAGATATTATTAAGGAAAAGAATGAATCAAGTAGTAATAAAGGGAGAAGAGCTCACCCAGGCCTCAAAACATAAGGCAATAATTATCAAAACTATCTGATCCTATTTGATTTTAGATACACACACATACATACACATACAGCCCAGTGGAACAGATAACAATGGAAAGGATAAGAAAGGAAAATTGTTAAGTATAATGAACTAATGTTAGATAAACCTAATGACGCTGAAGTCAATCAGATAATATGTAGATAAACCAAATCACAAGTGAAATGAGGAGCCAAGTACCATGATGCATATCTGTTATCCCTGTACTAGAAGAGGTTGAGGCTAATAAATCTTTTGAATTCATCAATTCTGCAATAAGCATAAAGAAAATAAGGTGTCTTCATAAAGTATGGCACCAATATTCTGAGATCCTGGGAGTGGAGGATCATGGGGACACATAGAGAAAGGCAAATTGGTCCAGGTCAGAAAAATGAGTTCCATCTTTTTGTACATTTTCTCAGAAAAAATAAAATATTCAGTAAAATATTCAAAACTGGTAAAACATTTTAAATTTAAATATGTAAATATGTGTTTATGTATACATATTTATATATATATAACATGCATGCATATATGGAATACAGACTGAGAACTTTAAGAGATTGCTCAGCTTTTTAAAAAGTGATCTTGCTTAGATTGTTAATGCATGCCTGATTAACGAATATATTTGTTCATTATTTTTAGGATTCTAAAAACCACAGCCACATAATTTTATAACAAACCTGTTGCCCGGATTACATTCATGAAACTTTATTGTACATTTTTCTGCATATAACAGTGACTTTTAAAAGAAAATCACTAGCACACAAAACTGCATTATACCTCTGTATGCTATTTGGTATGATTTTCTTTTTTGCCTAAATCTAAAATGTCATTGGTGTGGGGTACTTCTAGTCTAGAAATTCCTTCCTCCAAAAAAACTGTGACATCACTCAGTCATTCAATGGACATTTATTAAGTACTTTCCATGTATCAGACACTGTGCAAGCATTGGGTGATCTCAACTAAAGGTTGAGATCATATACTAAGACCAGGTGGGATTTATGCCAAGAATGCAAGGCTGGTTTAATAGTAGAAAACCTATCAACATTATTGACCATATCAATAACAAAACTAACAGAAATAATTTGATCACCTCAATAGATGCCAAAAATCTTTTAACAAAATCGAGCACCCATTATTATTAAAAACACTGGAGAGCATGGAAATAAATGGAGTTTTCCTTAAAATGATAAGTAGTATCTCTCTAAAATCAGCAGCAGGAATTTTATATGTAATGGGAATAAGCTAGAAGCTTTCCTAATAAGATCAGGGATGAAACAAGGATACCCATTATCACCACTATTATTCAATGGTGTACTAGAAATGTTGGCTTTAGCAATGAGAGAAGAAAAAGAAATTGCAATAAGGAAAAAAATTTCAAAATGATATGATAGTATAATTAGAGAATTCTAGGGAATCAACTAAAAAACTATTTGAAATAATTAACAACTTTAACCGAGTTGCAGCATATAAGACAGATCCACATAAATCATCAGCATTTCTATATATTCCCAACAAAGCTCAGTAAGAAGAGATAGAAAGAGAAATTTGATTATAACTAATTGTAAACAATATAAAATACTTAGGAGTACATATGCTGAGACAAATCCCAGAACTATATGAACACAATCATAAAACACTTTTCACAGAAAAAAAATCAGATCTAAACAACTGGAAAAAATATCAATTGCTCATGAGTAGACTGAGTTAATATAATAAAATGACATTTCTTTTTAAATTAATTTACTTATTAAATGCCATAACAATTAAACGACAAAAATATTATTTGATAGAGCTAGAAAAAATAGTTACAAAATTCATCTGAAAAAAAGGTCCAGAATATGAAGTGAATCAATGAAAAAATTCAAAGGAGAGTGGCCTAGCCATATCATATCTAAAATTATTTCATAAAGTGGCAATCATAAATAGCTATTCACTACTGGCTAAGAAATAGAGTGGTGAATCAGTGGAATAGGTCAGATACACAAGACACAGTTGTCAATGGCAGTAGTAATCTACTGTTTCATAAACCCAAAGATCGTTGCTTTTGGTATAAGAATTCTAACAAAAACTGTTTGGAAAATCAGAAAAAAAATATGGAAGAAACTAGACATAGAGCAACATCTTATACTATAAAGCAAGATAAAGTCAAAATCTGTATGCAATTTAGATAAAGGCTGATGCTATAAGAAAACTGGGAGAGCAAAGGATAGTGGTCTGTTAGATTTATGGAGAATGGACAAATTTATGACCAAACAAGAGATAGAGAACATTAGGAAATACAAAATGGATAATTTTGATTGCATTTAATTAAAAAGGTTTTGCATGAACAAAGCCAAAAAGATAAAAGGATCCTCAAGTATAAAAATATTTATAGCAGCTCTTTTTGTGGGAATCTTATCAAATAGGGAATGGCTGAACACGTGGTATATGAATGTAATAGAAGTATATTGAGCTATAAGAAATGATGAGGATGTGAATTTCAGAAAAACCTGGAAAGATTTACATGAACTGATGCTTAGTGAAGGGAGAAGACCAGGAGAACATTTTATACAGTAACAGCAACACTGCATGATGATCAACTATTATAGACTTAGCTCTTCTCAGCAATATAATGATCCAAGACAATTCCAAAAAACTCATGATGGAAAGTACTATCCACACCTAGAGAAAGGACCATGGAGTCTGAATGCAGATTAAAGAATACTACTTTTTTTCTTTCTCGTTTTTTTATTTTTATTTTTTGCTTTTTTCTGATTCTTTTTTTATAACATGATTAATGAGGAAATATGATTAATATGATTGCACATGTATAACCTATATCATATTGTTTGCTCTCTTGCGGAGGGGCAAAAGGAGTGAAAGCAGGGAGAAAATTTGGAACTTCAAATCTTATACAAGTGAATGTTGAAAACTATCTTTATATGTAATTGGAAAAAAATAAAATACTATTACATACATACGTATATATGATATACACAGGTAGTTGGTAATCTTAGATATCTTGGAATCAAGATGTTGTGTTCATTTTGGTCATGTAGCTAGTGTGTTTTAGAGGCAGTAGGAATTCCTGAGTCCAAGAGTGATCCTCTATCAAATATACTAACTAAATCAACTGTATAAGGTTCTACATATGATAGTTACATAATTAAACATTCCCCTAACTTCATTAGTGTTAAGTATATTCCCTTAAATCAACAATTTTCTTCATTCTACTTAAACCATGAGGAAAAATGTTATAATGATAACTACTTTTATTTGGAACATTAACATTGGAGTGATCTTTGCAAGCATTATAATGAATTAAAGTTGGAGGGGAAAAGAAAGTAGCCAAATTAGAGTAAAACATTTTCTAAAAATTTGAGCTAATATGAGATAAGAAAAAATTCACTTCATTTAATAAAATACGGGGGTGGAACTAAGATGATGGAGCAGAAAGATACGTATACTCTAGCACTTGCCCCACAGCCCACAAAATCGCTGTAAAATGACTCTCAACAAAGTCCAGAGCAACAGAAGCCGCAGAACAACAGAGAAAAAAGAGGTTTCCAGTCAAAGGTAACCTGGAAGGCTGACAAGAAAGGTCTACCTCATAGGATGCTGAGTAGAGGGGAGTACAGCCCTGGGCATGTGGCACTGAGAGGAACAGGACCTGAACAGACTTCCAGGCAGAGTTCCAAAGCAGGGAAAGTCCCAGATACCTCAACCCACAAACAACAAAGAAAGCTCCAAAGGTCAGTGGCGGAGGATTTTCCCAGCTGGGTGAGCGGGAACAGGGGTTTCTCCAGCAACACCCCAGGTGATAGCAGAGGCCATGGCAGCAGACTGTAGGCAGCTAAGGGTGCCAGGAAGCAACCTGGATCCATTGTTCGGGCAGCTCATCTTAAAGCTTCTGCAGTAGGGATCAGCTGATCTAAACCCCAGCGCTGAGTGATGGCCTCGCCCCCACCCACAGCCCAAGGGAACAAAGCAGATGAGTTTAATCTCTTGACAAAGGATTCAGAAGTCAAGTAACTGACTGGGAAAATGCCCAAAAAAGGGAAAAAATAAATAAGACCATAGAAGGTTACTTCCTTGTTGAACAAGTGTCTCCTCCCATTCTTTCAAGATGAGGAAGAACAAGGCTTACTGTCACAGGAAGTTAAGACTCCTGCCTCCAAAGTGAACTTAAATTGATCTCAGGCAATAAAGGAGACCCGAAAAAATGCTGAAGAAAATAACACCTTTAAAAAGAGGCTAACTCAATTGGAAAAAGAGGTCCAAAAAGTCAACGAGGAGAAGGAGGCATTAAAAAGCAGAATTAGCCAAATGGAGGAGAAGATTCAAAAGCTCTCTGAACAAACAAGTTCTCTGAAAAAGAGAACTGAGTTCATGGAAATGAATGACAACAACATAAACCAAGCAGTTAGAAAACAAAACCAAAAGTTTGAAAAAAAATAGAAGATAATGTGAAACATCTCATTGGAAAAACAACTGACCTGGAAATAGATCCAGGAAAGACAATTTAAAAATTATGGGATTACCTGAAAGCGATGATCAAAAAAAGAGCCTGAACATTATATTTCAAGAAATTATCAAGGAAAACTGTCCTGATATTCTAGAACTAGAGGGCAAAATAAATATTGAAAGAATCCACTGATCATCTCTTGAGAGAGACCCAAAAAGAGAAACTCCTAGGAATATTGTGGCCAAATTTCAGAGTTCCAAAGTCAAGGAGAAAATACTGCAAGCAGCTAGAAAGAAACAATTCAAGTACTGTGGAAATGCAATCAGGGTAACACCGGATCTGGCAGCTTCAACATTAAGGGATCTAAGGGCTTGAAATAGAATATTCCAGAAGTCAAAGGAACTGGGATTAAAACCAAGAATCACTTACCCAGCAAAACTGAGTATAATACTTCAAGGGAATAAATGATATAGAGGAATTTCAAGCATTCTTGTTGAAAAGACCAGAACTGTATAGAAAATTTGACTTTCAAACAAAAGAATCAAGAGAAGCTTGAAAAGGTAAACAGGAAAGAGAAATCATAAAAGACTTTCTAAAGCTGAACTGTTTACATTCCTACATGGAAAGAAAATATTTATACCCCTTGAGACTTTTCTCAGTATTTGGGTAGGTGGGGGAATTGTATGCACACACACACACACACACACACACACACAGACATAGAGTACAGGCTGTGCTGAATCAGAAGAGATGATATCCACAGCAAAAAGACATAAAATAAAAATTAAGAGTGAAGGAGGGAAATACTGGGAGGAGAAAGGGAGAAATGGAATGGGCCAGGCTATAAGTCATAAAAGAGAAAAATAAAAATTTTGTTCAATGGAGGAGAAAAGGGAGAAGAGGAGAGGGGAAGAATGAAGTTATTCTCTCCACATATGGTTTAAAGAGGGAATAACATGCTCATTAAATTTGGTATGAAAATCTGTCTTATACTAGAGGAAAGTAGGGGAGGAGGCGACAAATGGGGTAAAGGGAATGATAGAAGGGAGAGCAAATGAGAGAAGGGAGTAACTAGAAATAAACACTTTTGGGAAGGGACAAGGTTAAATGAGGGAATAAAACATAAGGAGGGGTAGAGTAGGACAGAGGACAATATAGTTAGTATTATACAACATCATTATTATGGAAGTCTTTTGCAAAATGATACATATATAGCCTGTATTGAATTACTTGCCTTCTCAGTGGGGATGAGGAGGGAGGGAGAGAGGGAAAGAAAGTGGAATTCAAAGTATTAGAAACGAGTGTTGAGAATTATTATTGCATATGACTAGGAAGTAAGAAACACAGGTAATGGGGTATAGAAATTTATCTTGCCCTACAAGAAAAGGGAGAAGATGGAGATAAGGGAAGGGTGGGGTGTGATAGAAAGGAGGGCTCATTGAGGAAAGGGGTAATCAGAATGCAAGGTATTAGGAGGTAGGGGAGGGGAGAGATGGGGAGAAAAATTGGACATGTTACAAAGTAATATAAAAGCAACTTACATCAATTAAAACAATTGACTGAATTAATTACTGAGACTAAATCAGAGACATCTTTAGTTTGGGGAAGTGAATTTTAGTCTACGTCCCACAGAGGCCAGTAACTTCAGGTAAAATTTGGCATTGATGGAAAAGTTAAGGTTTTAATGATAAATTTGATTTTATGATTGTTATTTAAGCAGAAACTAGAACATGTATAGAAAAGTATGTAGCCACTTAAGACTTGCCTCAAAAGATGTTCCTTAGCCAATGTAAAATTATAGTCATATCTGAAACCTGGTTATTGGAACTTGGTATTTTAAGATGCTGTGGGACTATTAACTGACTGTTCTTCTAACTCCAGGTATGGATAGCAACAAAGGTGGTTTGAGTCTCCAATCCATGATGCCAGTAAGCCTGTGAGATGCTGGTATGAACTGAAAAAGGTGATCTCATGGGAAGGGTGGGAAAGTGGCTGTTCAGCCTGAGCTGAGGTAGGATTCTCCTGAAGCAATTTCCCCACTGACACCTGGCAGACCATAAGCCTCACAGAAGGCAAATTGACAATCTACTCCTGCCTGTAACTGACATGAAGTTGGGGAGATACTGTTTCCCTGCTATGTCCCTACTCTTAGTGGCAATTTAATATAGTCAAAAGATTTGTAAGCTTAATACCAGATCTATCGAATAATAGATTGTTGGTAGGGGAACAGCCGAGGTCAAGTCTAAAATTAAAGTATCAGGCTTAGGACTTTAGACCAACAACAATAAGTTAGGGTCCTTTAATTCTTAGTAATAGTGGGGAGACAATTAGGTCAATGGCTTATGAAGTTAGCATACATAGTTATTATTTGTGTCTCAGTTGATTAATGTTAAAAAAAAATCTATTTATACTCTATATTGTAAATGCTTTAAGAGAAATATCACCTGACCAAAATTTGGAATTGTGTTATGTGATATGAACTGTGTTAAAAATGAAAAAAAATTAAAAAATAAAATTAAAAATAAATAAAACAAAATACTTACATACTATGTTTTATCAAGTTGGTGGGATGACTAATTACTCAGTATAGTCATAGTACACAGCTAAAGAGTTCATGTCCTCATCACCTGGACTTCTGCAATAACCTCTTATTTGTCACCCAGACCTCAAGTCATTCCCTTCTCCAATTTCCTCAAAAGAGCTGCCAAAGCAATCTTTCCAGTGATGATATCTGATGGTCTCATTGCCTTGCGTGACCTTTTTGACTCCTTACAACCTCTAGGATAGAATCTAAATTTCTTTGCTTGGCATTCAAAACATTCTACAATCTGACTCCAATCTTCCTTTCATGCTTATTATACACGTTCCTACTTCTTGCACTCTAAAATCTAGCCAAATTGCTCTTGTTTTTTTCACAACAGCCCATTTTTCATCTTTCATCTTCATCCCTTTTTATGCTGGTTATCTTCATGCTTTGAGTCCACAATGTCCTCCTCACTTCCTTTTAGAACCCTTAACTCCTTTCATACTTCAGGTAAGGCTTTTCCTTTTTTTCCAACTACTATTATCTTTACCCCCAAAGTTATCATTTATTTATTCGTGTATAATTTACATGCCTCTATATCTCTATATGTTGCCTCGTGCCAACAGAATATAAGGATATAATTTTTAATTTTGCTATTGTAGTTGCTGTTGCTATTTTACTGTTATATCCTCCGAAAGACAGCATGGCATAGTATATAGAGAAATGTTCATGAAATCAGGAAGATCTTGGTTTAATTCCTACCTCTGATACATACTGACTCTGTGAATTGCCTAGAGTACCAAAACATTAAGTGAAACTATAATTTCAAGAAAATGTCTTGATATATTCCAATAGAATGAGTTTCTTTATCCAAGTTTCCTCTATATTAACAACAAACATGTCTGGTCCCTATCCCCATTGCATGACAAATATTAAGCTCTTCATATAAACGCTTGTTGATTGGTTGATTAGTTGAATGTAACAAATTCAGGCAAAAGCCTGTGTCTCCACCCTCCCTGTAACAGTAGATTCTTTTATTGTGAATAGCTCAGTTAATGCACTCAAGTCTCTACTTCACATTGCCTTATTGCTTTCCAGTAAATCATACCATAATTTTCTCTAACCACAGAATGAAATTGAAAGTGCACCTAATAATTCATAAAGCAGTGAAAAGTCCGATGGAAGGCAGCATTTGTGCATCAGCATGCAAAGAGGAAATCCATAATTTTTCAGATCTTCAAATGCATTGTCCGTAGTAAATCAATTCAGTCACATTTATTTGCATATCACATAATTTACTTAATTTTAAATACTGTACTGAACCTCTTTCTCTGAACATATATAAAAATGGTGATTCTCATTTGAATCAGAGCAACTAATTGTGCCAGATGACTGAATGGTAACAAGTCTGTGGCGTATTTAAATTACTTCTGTTATTTTGAGCCTCAATGAAAAATTTCCCCTGTTACTTGACATCTTTGGCCTTAAAATAGTTTCAAAGCCAACTTCTTTTATTTCTTTTATATGCCTTTCTTTGGGATGACTATAATAGGTCAAGTTCTTATCTTGCCCCACTCCTATAGCTAGGCAAAGGAGCAGTTTAATACTATCAATTTCAACAGTGATAATTCTGTCGATTGATGTAATAGGGTCATGGAAAAAGAATAAAAATGATGATAGCCCTCTCTTAATTGATAAACATCAAGATAGTTCATGGGGTCACAGGTTAGATGACCAGTGGAAAATTTAAGTCACAGTAGGAAAAACTTAATTCAAATCTGACTATACACTATATGGCAGTGTTCAATGGGCTTGACTCCTTTATATGGAATTCACAAGAGTTCTCTATTGAGCTTGTAGGGATGAGAATCAATGCACTCATTTTAAAAAAGAAGAAACTATGTAAAAATTTGCCCCAGATTCTTTACTTAAAATAGTCCCCAGTTGAGAACATTTTTCTTTCTATTTTTTTTTCCATTTTAACTGTGGATTTTTTTTCCCCCTTGTTATCATTCTATGAATTATTCTGTGACTGACCTTAATGTAATACTTCACAAGACAATAGGATATATAGTTATCACTGTGGATATCTATCTCTTCATTGAGCCATCTATACAGTAATGGAACAAAACTTTATTACTCTTGAAGAACAGAATTGAAATAGAGCTTGGGGAGAACTTAGTCATATTGCTTTATTTTTTATATAAGGAAACTGAGGCTCAGAGATGTTAAAAAAACTTTTCCAAGTTTATATAATTAGTTAGTGACCACATTGTGACTAAAACCAATTTTCCTGGGACCAGTTCAATATAATTACCTACTAAATGATTTACTTTCCTCTAGTCTCATCTCTCGTCTACTCATTTTTCACTCAGTTGCAAAGAGGTATTTCTAAAGCATAGGCCAAATCACGTTACTCCCTGGCTCAAAAATCTTCACTGACTTCCTATTGCTACAAAGATAAAATATAGACTCTTCAATTTGACATTTAAAACCCTTCACAAACTGTCTCTAGACTACCTTCAAGAGACAAGCATTTATTGAGCACTTACTATCCACCAGGCACTATGATAAGCACTAGGAATAGAAGGGCAAATATAGACCCTGATCTTCACATGGTCATGTTGTAGTGGGCAGACAACATGTAAATAATTAGGCACATACAAGTTTTATACAGGATAGATACAAGATAATCTCAGAGGTCAAGGCATTATGGGCTGAGAGAAGCCTAAATAGCATCATGCAGGAGGATTTAGATTTGAAGGGAGCCCGAGTATTTCATTGTGCAAAGGTATTGGTGTGGGAGATGGCATGTTCAGTAAGAATAGTATATAGGAAAGACAGCTGGATTACAGCTGAGCACTGCATAAAGTACAGAGTAAGTACTTAGTAAGTTTATTATCTATCTTCCTATGTAATACAGGTAGGTATAAACCTATCTAATATTAGGTAGTTAGCTAGCATTGTGGTAGGCTAATTGTCATAGAGAATGAGAAAGGAAATAAGCATTAAAACCAGAAAAAAATAAGAATCAAATTCATCTGGAGGAAAAAAATGTCAAGAATCTTAAGGAAAAATTGGGGGAAAAACTGAGAAAGAGAGGGGAACTGGGTGGTAACAGGTTTCAAACCATATTAAAAGCTTTAATCCTCCATTGATATTGGTTAAAGTACAGTGGTCTATTAGTAGAAGAGATTAGGTTCACACCAGATCAAAGAAAGTGAATCTAATAACCTAGCATCTGGTAAACTCAATGACCACTCAGTAGCTGTGGTAGAGATTCACTGTTCGCCAATGAATGAACTTCTGAGAAGATTGAAAGCAGTCTTATGGAAGCTAGATATTGGTTAACATCTCACATCATTATGAAGATAAGTTCTGAATTAGATGTAAAGAAAGTAGAAGAACAGAAAAGAAATTCCCCTTCAAATTTAAGAACAAGGAAATATGCTTTTCAGGCAAACAAGGCACAGAGAAGGTCACAGAAGTTAAAACAGACATTTGGTTTAGAAATGGTTTTTTTTTACAAGCAAAAATAATTCAGAAATGTAGAATGCTGGGGAAAATATTTGCAACATTATTCTTTAATAAACACCTCCTTTTCAAACTATGTAAAGAACAGATTCAAATTCATAAAACTAAGAGATATTTCTTAATTGACAAATGGTCTATCAAGGTTGAGCAACCTGCAGCCTCCAGTCCACCTGTTGTAGACCCTTAAGCAGCCCCTTGACTGAATCCAAACTTAAAAGAACAAATCCCCTTGATAAAAGGGTTTCTTTTGCAAAACTTGGACTCAGTCTACACTCTTGGCTAAGTCTACTAACAGAATTTTTAAAATAAATTTATTATTTATTTTTATCATTGTTTTCTTTTAAAATTTTGAGTTTCAAATTTGCCCCTCTCACCTGAATTTCCTCTACCCACTGAGAAGGCAAGCAAAATGATACAAATTATAAATGTGAAATCATGTAAAACACATGGAAATATTAATCATATCCCCTAAAAAGTGATAAAATTATACTGCAGTGGCACTCGTTCATTAGCTTTCTCCCTGGAGGTGGATAAATTTTTTTTCATCATGAGTCCTTTGGAATTATCTTGGATCATTGTATCAGTCGGAATAGCCAAGTCTTTAACAAACGATAATAATAAACTGTAACTGTGCAAAATGTTACCCTTGTTCTTCTCAGTTTACTTTGCAACAGATGTTCACAAAGTCTTGCCTTTTCTCCCCTCAAACCACCAACTTTATTATTTTTTATTGCTTAACAGTATTCCACCATAATCATGTGCCACAGTTTGTTTAGGAATTCTCCAATTGATTAACACTCCTTTAATTTCCAATATTTTGCCACCATGTAAAAGGTTGCTATAAATACCTTTGTACATATAGATTCATTTCCTTTATCTTTGATCTCTTTGGGGTACAGACCAAGTAGTGGTATTGCTGGATTAAATGATACACATATTCATAGTCCTTTGGACATAATTCCAAATTGCTCTCCCGAATGGTTGGACCAGTTCACTACTCCAACAAATTCATTAATATGTCTATTTTCCCTCATATCTTCCAACATTTGTCAATTCTGATAGGTATAAGGTGGTAACCTCAGAGTTGTTTTAATTGTGTTCCTTTAATTAAGATAGTGATGTACCACATTTTTTCATATGACTATAAATAACTCATTTCTTTTTTCCCCCTGAAATCTGCCTGCTCATATTCTTGACCATTTTTCAATTGGGGAAATGTTCTTGTTTTCATTCATTTGACTCAGTTCCCCATACATTTGAGAACTGAGGCCTTTTTCAGAGAAACTTGCTATAATTATTTTGATATTACTTAATTATCTATGGTACAAATCATTTAACAAAATGTAGTTTCTCTGATCATACCACTTAATTAGGCTTATTTTTGTTTTTTCTTTGTCTGAGATTATGATTGTGACTCCTGTCTTTTTTTTTTTTTTTTTTTTTTACTTCAGCTGAAGCATAGTAGATTGTGCTACAACCCTTTATTTTAATTCTGTGGGTGTCTTTCTGTTTCAAGTCTGTCTCTTGTAAATAACATATGAATAGATTCTGGTCTCTAATCCATTCTGCTATATGCTTCTGTTTTATGGGTGAGCTCATTCCATTCACAGTCAGTTATTACTAATTCTGTGTTTTCTTCTATTTTTTTCTTCTTTTTATCCTAATATCTTTCTGTTTATTCTGTTTCTCCTCCAAAGTCTGTTTGGATTCTGTTGACTGTCTCCCTTATGCCTCTTTTCCTTTTATCACACCCCCATCCCCACCACTTATCTACTTCTCCTCCTATTTCTCTATTAGGTCAAATAAAATTCTACACAGAACTGAGTGTGTATGTCCACGTGTATATGTATGTATGTGTGTATATATGAATGCGTATATGCATGCATGTGTGTAGGTATGCGTATCTATTTTTCCCTCTTTGAATCACTTCCAAAGTGAGGTTCAAACATTACCTGCCTCTCATGTGGCTCTTTTAGATGAGAACATTTCCCCTGTGATACCTCTCATTCCCCCTTCTCCTACTTCCTCCCTCTCTTTTTGCTTCTTCATTTTTTTATAGATCATCCCAATGTAATCAACTCACATGCATTCCCTCTGTCTATATGAACTCCTTATGATGCTCTAATAATGTTAAAGTACTTAAAAGTTATACGTATTTTCTTCCCAAAAAAGAATGTTAAGGGAATAAACTTATTGAGTCCCTTACCATTACTCTTTCATCTTTACCTTTCTATGCTTCTCTTGAGTCTTCTGTTTGAATGTCAAGTTTTCTATTTATCTCTGCTATTTTCATTAGGAATTCTTGAAAGTTCTATATTTCATTAAATGACCACTAAATGACCTTGAAGGAATATACTCAGTTTTGTTGGATGTTATCCTCGATTGTAATACTAGCTCCTATGTCTTTTTGTATATGATTTTCTAAGCCCTCTTCTCTTTTCATTTGGAAGTCACTAAATCTTGTATGATTCTGACTGTAGCTCTGTAGTGTCAATGAGATGTTCACAGTGCCTACAGTGGCCATGAATATCCTGGCACAATTCTGAATGCCTAAATACAACAGATTCTCCACATGGAAGATAGAATCAAAACATTTATTCAGACATCAGAAAACCAAATCCGTCATAGTAACAAAGAAATCTATACACAATAACAATGCAGAGGACTGTAGAGAACCTTGAAGGGTTTGAAAGAGCCCCTTATCAAGAGTTCCCCTCCTCCAAGGGAGAGTAGCTGACTTGAGAAGTTAAGAGATATATTGTTCTCAGGTGCACGTCCTTGAATTCTGGTGTTGAAGTTCCAGGAAACAAGGCCCCTGCTATACAGCATAACACTCTGATAAAGAGTCCTTGAGGCCTCCCTTTCTACTTATCACAGTCTGTTCTGTTTCATGCCTCAATTGCTACCCTTATGGTTTTTCACTATTTAAGCATCCCAATCCCCTGATTTATTGGCTCATTATGTTCAGAATAAACTCAGCTTGTTCAGACTGTTGTGTCCTGCCTGTCTTTTCATCCTCGCTCTATGAACCCTGGACCTGCTGTACTGCGCTGGCCACAGCAGAGGACAACACCAGTCTTCCCTCATCTAGGTTACCCACAAACCAGCTCTCTTAAACAACTCACAAACAGTATCCCTTAAACAAAATGTCCTTTTCTCACTCACAGTCAACTGCAGGCTTGCCTGTATCCTTCAGTTCTGAATGCTCTATCACTAATTTCCCCTCAGCTCTGTTCTACCTCTCCCTCATCCTGTTTCGCACTTCCTATTCCATCCATTCAGTGCAAGCTCCATGAGACTCAGATTTTCATGTAACTCAGGCAGGTCATAGGGACCTATTAATGAATGGGAAACATCTTTCCATTAAAATTAGCATTACAAGATCCAGAATAGTTGCATTGTTTCTTTCTGGTTACTTACAATATTTTTTCCTTGACATCAGAACTATGGAAATTGATTATAATATTTCTGGAGTTTTTCATTTTAGATCTATTTTAGGAGGTAATTGAGGGATCCTTTCAATTTATATTTTACCCTCTGTATTTAATATACAAGGCAAATGTCCTAGATAATTTGTTTTTCTTTTTGCATGTAAATTTATTTTCAGTTGTTAACATTTATTTCCACAAAATTTTGAATTTCAAATTTTCTTCCTTTCTTTCCCCCTATTACCACCCCAGGACTTCCTATATTCTGATTGCCTTTTCCTCCAAACTTCCCTCCTTTCCATCACCCCCCTGCTTCCCTTATCCTTTTCCGTTCTATTTTACTGCAGGATAACATAAAGTTTTATACATGATTGCTTATTTATCTTATTTCCTAGCCACATGTAAAAACAACCTCTAAAATTCATTTTTTAAAGTTTTGAGTTTCACATTCTCTCCCTTCCCCTCTCCACACCCAACTTTATTGAGCAGGCAAGAAAACTGATAAAGGTTTACAAGTGTGGTCATGCAAAACACCTCCATAACAGTGATGTTGTGAATGACTAAATATATTTCCCTCTATTCTGTCCCACTCTCCATTTATTCTATTCTCTCCTTTGACCTGTTCCTCTACCAAAATGTTTGCTTTTGATTACTCTTTCCACAATTATACTGTTCCTTCTATTATCCCCCCTCTCTTATGCTCTTCCTTCCTGCTTTTCCTGTAGGGTAAGGTAAACTTCCATACCTAATTGAGTGTGTATGTTATTTCCTCCAAAAGCCAAATCTGATGAAAGGAAGTCTCACTTATACTGTCTCACCTTCCCCTTCTTCCCTTCCATTGTAAAAGCTTTTTCTTGCCTCTCTTGTATGAGATGAGCTACTATATTCAACTTCTCCCTTTCTCTTTCTCTTAGTACATTCATCCCTTCATATGCAGCTCACACTTTGCCCCTTCATATATATCTACATATAACACACATATACACACATATATAGATGTACAAATACACACATATATGCATCACATGCATATATGTATGTGCACATGCATACATATACATACACACATACATATATAATCCTTCCAACTATCCTAATACTGAGAAAGATCTCATGAGTTACAGATATGATTTTTTCCATGTAGGGATGTAAACAGCTCATCTTTAATAAGTCCCTTATGGTTTCTCTTTCTTGTTTACCTTTTCATGCTTTTCTTGATTCTTTCATTTGAAGGTCGAGTTTTCTATTCGGCTCTGGTGTTTTCAACAAGAATGCTTGAAAGTTGTCTATTTCATGGAAGTTCCATTTTTTCCCCCTGAAGTATTATACTCAGTTTTGATGAGTAGGTGATTCTTGGTTTTAATTCTATGTCCTTTGACCTCTGGAATATCATATTCCAAGCTGTATGATCCCCTGGTATAGAAACTGCTAAGTTCTGTGTTTTCCTGATTGTGCTTCCATGATACTTGAATTGTTTCTTTTTGGCTGCTTATAAGATTTTCTCCTTTGCCTGGGGACTCTGGAATTTGGCTACAACATTCCTAGGAGTTTTCCTTTTGGGATCTCTTTCAGGAGGTGATCAGTAGATTCTTTCAATTTCTATTTTACTTTCTGGTTCTAGAATATCAGGGTAGATTTCCTTGATAATTTCTTGAAAGATGATGTTTAGACTCTTTTTGATCATGGTTTTCATATAGTCCAATATGGACTATATTTTGGACCTCTTTTTCCATTTGACTCATTTTACTTTTTAAGACATTCTTTTTGTTATTGGAGTTTTGGACCTCTTTTGCCATTTGGATTAGTCTAATTTTAAAGGTGTTATTTTCTTCAGCATATTCTTGGGTTTCCATTAGGAAGCTATTGACTCATTTTTTATGATTTTCTTGCATCCCTCTCATTTCTCTTCCCAATTTTTCCTCTGCTTCTCTCACTTGATTTTCAAAATCCTTTTTGGAGTCTTCCATGCCCTGAGATCAATTCATATTTTTCTGAGAGCCTTTGGATATAGGATCTTTGGCTTTGTTGTTTTCTTCTGGATGTATGTTTTATCTTCCTCATGTAAAAATCGTGTAAAAAAATCCCTCTTCACTGAGAAAGCAAGGATACATAATCTGTTTGTTTTTCCCCCACTTGTTCTTTTCCCCAGCCAATTACTTGATTTTTGAGGTTTGTTAAGTGGAGTGTTCCAGAAGGAGCTTCTGCTTCAGTAGTGGTTCAGCTGCCCTAGGCCTGGGACAAGGGTTGGGATTGGGGCTGGGGTAGGGTCAGACAATGATCCCCCTCAGCCAGGTAAAAGACCCTTCCCCATGACCTTTGAATCTTTTTTTAGCATTTGTAGGCTGAGAAGTCTGTAATCCACAGCAGCTACCAGCAATTCAGTCACCTAAGGCCTGCTCTTGCTCAGTCTGTGCTGACATGGTCCATGCTGAATTGCATTCTGCTCCAAGTCTGTTGCAATAGACCCTTCTCATCAACCTTCCTGATTGTCTTTGGCTGGAAATTTGTTTTAGTCTGTCATTTCATGGCTACTGCTAATTTAGAATTTATTTAGGGTCATTTTTTTACAGGTTTTATAGGTGTTTGAGAGGAAAGCTGTAGCTTCTACTCTGCCATCTTGACTCTGCTTATAATTTCTTAAAATAAGATGCCTAGGTTCTTTCTTTGATGAAGGATTTTAGTTATCCCAATAAGTCTTAAATTATCTGTCAATCTACTTTCTGGGGCAGTGTTTTTTGTTTTTTGGGGTTTTTTTGATGATATAATCCCCATTTTCTTCTATTTTTTGATTCTTCTGAATTGTTTAACTTTTTCTTGATGACACATGGAGTTATTAGCTTCTGCTTTCCCAATTCTATTTTTTAAGGAATTATTTTCATTGAGATTTTGCACATCTTTTTCCATTTGTCAAATTCTATTTTTTTAAAATTTTATTTTATTATTATTATTTTTTAATGTTTAACAATCACTGCCATACAACTGAGATTTTATTCCCCCCACACCTACCCCCCACTATCCCCCTCCCTCCCCATGACTGCATACAATTCTGTATAGGTTCTACATATACTTTCCTATTGAGTACATTTTCACTATACTCATGCTATGTAGTCGGACTAAAATAAATGGAAGAAATCATATAACAAATCAAAACATGATACACAAAAACACACAAACACAAACATGATCTGCTACATTCTGCGAATGACTTACATATTTCTTTCTCTGAGTGTGGAAGGCATTTTGCCTTAGAAAGCCACCATTGGGATTATTTTTTTTAAGAAGTTCTTGCATTATTACGAAATTCCAAGTCTACCAGAAAAAACTCTCCCACACTGTGGTCGTTGCTGTGCACAAAATTCTCCTGGTTCTGCTCCTTTCACTCAGCATCAGGTCATATAAGTCCTTCCAGGCCTCTCTGAAGTCTTCTTGTTCATCATTTCTTATGGCACAATAGTACTCCATTACATTCATATACCATAATTTATTCAGCCATTCTCCAACTGATGGACATCCCCTTGACTTCCAGTTTTTGGCAACTACAAAGAGTGCTGCTATAAATATTTTTGTACATGTGGGACCCTTTCCCATTTTTATGATCTCTTGGGGATACAGTCCTAGTAGCGATATTGCTGGGTCAAAGGGTATGCACATTGTTGTAGCCCTTTGGGCATAGTTCCAAATTGCTCTCCAGAATAGTTGGATGAGCTTGCAGCTCCACCAACAATGAATTAGTGTTCCAACTCTCCCACATCCTCTCCAGCATTTATCATTTTCTTGTTCTGTCATGTGTCAAATTCTATTTTTAAAGACATTCTTTTCATCATTGAATTTTTACGCCTATTTTAACATTTGGACAGTTCTATTTTAAAGGTGTTTTTCTCTTTAGTATTTTTTGTGCCTCTTTCACCAAGGTGGTAATTCTCTTTGAATAATTTTCTTGCATCTGCCACTCATTTCTTTCTTTTGCTCTTCCAGTAATTCTTATTGGGCTTAGGTTCAATTAGCCTTTTTTTGTGGCTTTCTTTATAGCTCTTTTCACACAGTTATCTTTTTCTGAGTTTGTGTCTTGATCTTCCCTGCCACTGTAGTAGCTTTGTATGGTCAAATACTTTTTGTTGGTGTTGTTGTCTACTTATTTTACAATTTATTTCTTCACTTTGACCTATATGTTAAAATTGGGCTCTGCTCACCTGGGAGTGGTAAATAATGTTTCAAGCTTCAGGCTGTTTCCATGTTGCTGCTTTCAGAGTTATTTTGGGGGATTTTCAAGTTTTCTATACTTTCAAAGTAGTATGAGAGGTGTGGTCATTGTTCTTCTGTTCTTTACCCAGGAAGGGTCCCCCTTCAGCCATTAGTGTTAGTGCTCCTTTTGGCTCTGTGTCTGTAACCAGGTTTCCTGCTTTCTTGCATCCACAAATACAAGCATTCCTCTCTGTCTTGGGACTGAGACCAGGACTTCCTGATGTCTTATGACTGACCACAGGGGCTCCCCTCTACCCTGAAACTGTGACTCATAACTGTGCATGGGGAATAGAGTTTTAACTCTGTGCCAACTGCACCCAGTGCCAGAAAAGGATCCCCAGTTATTTCCTTTTACCAGTTGGCTGATCCCTTTACCATCCCTGGAGTGAGAACTTCAAAAGCTGTTATGGCCCCTGTTGTTGTCTCAACAGTCTCCAAGGCCCACAACCAGTGCCCTACTGTGATCCAGGTAAGCCCCCATGTCAATGTCACAGGCCTCTACAGATGATCTCCTGAGGTGCTTTAGAATGGAAAAAAAATCTCCCTCTTACCTTTTGTTGGCTCAGTCACTCCAATATTTGATTTGAAAAGTGATTTTAAAGTTATTTGGAATGAAATATTGGAAAATTTCAGCTGGGTTCCTGCCTATACTCTACCATCTTGGCCCCAATAGACATTTTTCAGGGAAGCAAATCCTATCAATAGTTGCATGAAAAATAAATATCTAAATCATTAGCAATTAATAACATATTTGCTCAGTAAGGTGCTTGACGTAGGTCTGTTTTCTTTTTGTGTTGAATTCCCAGTATCTAACACAGAGCTTGGTAAGTGGCAGAAACTCAATAAATAATTACTGATAGTTAAATTTCTTTTTCCTACTATATCATGTACATTTTAGGATCAAGGTAGTCAAACTGATAATTAAGTCTGGATCTTAACATATCGTCAGAGTATTTGTGAACCAAAGGGTTCCATTAAGGAAATAAATAGTACAAGCAAGTGTTAGGGGTAGCCTACTTAACAAACGAATTGCTTCATAGCTAACTTAGGAGCACTTATTTACCTGCGATGTATAGAACACAAATTGTTCTTATCTTGGTAAACTGAACCGAAAGATTTTACAATGTGCCATTCATTTAGCTTCAATTCAATAAGAAATGAAGTAATACACTGAATAAAGAAGTAGTCACAAAGGCCATGAAAGCATTTACTTTAACTAATAAAACACTACCACTTATATGTAAAAAAGCTGATTCACTTTACAAGCATTCTATAATTCAGAATGTTTGCAAATTAAAAGAGGATTTCCTCCAAATTAGCCAACAAGAGGTTTTCTTATATTTAGATATGTGATATGCCAATTCAACAAACATTTATTAAATACTTATTATAAGAAAGGCCAGTTAGGTGGTACAGTGAATAGAGCACTGGGCCTAGGGTCAGAAAGACTCATCTTCCTGAGTTCAAATATGGTTTCAGACACTTACTAGCTCCGTAACCCTGGGTAACTCACTTAACCCTGTTTGCCTCAGTTTCTTCATTTGTGAAATGAGTTAGAGTAGGGAATGACAAACCATTCCCGTATCTTTTCCTAGAATACCTCAAATGGGGTCATGAAGAGTCAGACATGACTATCATAAACAAGGTGAAGCTTGCATTATAATCTCTAGTCTTGTTGGCTTAATTGCAACCCGACCAACAAATAATGAGTCACAAAAATGACTAGGTTTTTGTCTTAGGCAGACTAGACTATGATTGTATGAGCCTTTTTTGAATCAGATTTTTCACTCTGATAGACTGCTATCCCTTTAATAATGCCCTACCATTGCCAGCTTTCCTGTTCATGACTGTGCTCCTTAGCATTTCATGATAATAGCAATCAGAACACATGAAGTATAGTTAAAGC
The DNA here is from genome assembly GCF_028372415.1 of Notamacropus eugenii. Lineage (NCBI taxonomy): Eukaryota > Metazoa > Chordata > Mammalia > Diprotodontia > Macropodidae > Notamacropus > Notamacropus eugenii. Next base: position 372,773,595 of record NC_092874.1, read on the forward strand.
ATTCAAACTCACTAATATGAAAGTGGTAGGGCTTGTCTTGCAAGCCCACCAATCTAGAATAACACAATGAATTGACATTTGTTTCCCCTTTGTACTGAACTTCTTTTTTGGAGACTGAACACCAAATAGTGTGACTCTTGACAGCCAAAAGGAACTTAAATAGTGGTGACCTGCTTTGTAGTTCTGGAATGTAGATTTTTCTATTATTTTCCAGGGAAAAATTTTGTTTGTATAGAAATCTGAATCCATAGAGTAACATTAATACATTTATAGAACCCATATTACAAAACACATCCTGGGGGAAATATTAATCAATGATTTCATGTCAAAATAATGGTAACGTAATAAAACTGCAGTTCATTCCTCTGTAATTTCTTTGCATTCAGAATCTTCATTTTGAAATATTTACTCCTACCTCAATTTATATATCATTTGAAGTAGCATAAATAAAGGCTGTGGAATACCTGCACAAATAACAAAGTACATTAATAATAAAAGACAGTTTACAACATTTCACAGCTTTTTGCAAAGAGATGGAATGAAAGCAAAAGAGAAACTTACATAGTGTACAAGCTTAAGTCCTCTGAGCATATTAACAAACCAGAGTATTTTCCTTAAGTCCAATCTATTCAGAGGGGAAGAGAGTGTTGAGTATGGGGGACACAGAGGTAAGGAAGAGATGGCAGAGAGGACCACTGGGTGTCACCATTACTGCACAGAAAGATAAATAAAATAAAATTTATCTAGTATGTTAAAAAATAACTTAAGGATATTTGGAGAAGCAGCAAAATTTGTAACCATTCAGCTATTTAAAAGAATACATAAGCATGTATATGTAAAATCTACACACAAACACATATAAAAATATGTGTATATACATATATACACAAATGCAAAATATGTGAATTTTTCTTAGTTCCTTGACTAGAATGTCATCTTTTAAAAGGAGCATAATATGACCCATGGAAAGTGTTTGTAAATGGAGTTAGCATCAGCCTAAAATTTATGAATAGCAACTGTTTTCCAGCTCTGAGTGGAATATGGCTAAATATTTGTGACAGCATCCTATTAATTCCTTTTTGCAATGGCTTTTTTTCATGTGCACTTAAGGAGCACCATCTTCAAAGTGAGGAAATGGTTATTTATAATAATCAATTGGGGAACTGTAATAAAAATTCCTATTGTTATTGATACTGATGAGGAAAAACAAGCATCTAAATAGAAAATTCTGAAATAAATAAACAAGATATATAAAGACCTTTTTTGTTGTTGTTAAGATGGTTCCAAAAAAAAGAAAAAATATGGGATTGAAAAAACCTTTAAAATATTTTCCTAATATCTCCTTGATAGGACTAAATACAAAAGAAAAGTATGATTTAAGAGCTGAAATATTTTTGGATGGTATTATCTTTTTTAAAAGGAAAAAATAACTAAGTAAATTAATAATTTATAAACATCACTTTCATGTTTTTAATTTAATGCCATCAGCTTTACTTTTGGAGCCCTAGAAAAGATTATTTAATAAATAAAGGAATTTTTCTATTTTAATCTTTTTTATGATTCAGAACAGCACATATTAAACTAGGTTGATGCTTGAAGGAAAAAAAAAATAGAAATTACTTCTCCTTAAGTGTCAGGACTCCCCTGAGTACAGGTCTTTCAGAGTTTGTTTGCTTGTTTAATGTTTATAGTTTGAACAGAACAACAAAGACGCAAATATAAAATCCACATATTTAAATTAGTTTTAATAATCTTTAATTCAATAGTTGTACTTTGAGGGATTTACTTAACCCCTCTCTTCTTTCCCATGTCTGTCTAAATTTCTAGGATCATTTGAGGCTAAGGTTGCTGCTCATAAGTGACTTATCCCCAATCTAGGAGCCATTTTTCATGTTAAACAGGTTGAAAAAGCTTCCCTTTTAGGCAACGAAAGTGACCTTTACTGCCAAATTGCTCTACTGTACCACACTGCCTTTGGTTTTTCAAGTACAAACCAAAGTCCAGCAGAACTGCGCCTTCCCCTCTGAATCATTTTTCTTTTTGTTGTATACTGAAAATTTGCATCTGTTGGCTTCAAAGTCTATAATTAGTATTGGACAAAACAGAGTCAACGTGATGCTATGTCTAGAAAACATGCAAATTAATATAAAAACAATTGAATTAAATTCTATACTAATACAAATTAGTGCTAATTAAGCTTAATCCACAGGTATTAAGTGATTAAATGTGGCTTTAGGTAGCTATATGGTACTGACTTCCCTGGATGATTATAAGAACCAGAGCTTAATAATTGACCCTTCAGTGAATAATAATTTAAAGCAAATGCAATATTCTAAATCTTTGTGCCCATTTCTTTGAATGGAACAGCTAGAGCTATACATCTGGAATCTACATTTTAAAAAAACATATGTAAAAAACCCCAATCCTTACCTTTCCTTAGCTTTCATAATTAGTTCCTGTTAAATGGATAGTTTCAGCCTTGTTGAGACTTAGGGAAACTGATATTCTAATGGCTCTCAGAAAGCACATTTGTCTTTGCACGTGTGGAAACTGTTCTCCTTTCTTGCTCTGAGGAAACATTGAAATAGAAATTTCCACTAGTTCTTTCCCTATAATTTTACCATTACAATAAATTACAGGAGAAATATACAGACAAATCTCATAAATATCCTGGTGTAGGAAACTTGTTTCACAAAATGAACTTTCCCCATGTTACACAAAAGATATGTGGCTAATAAGACATAATTGCATCTAAGCAGGTATTTTAATTGCAAACTCAGGTGAGGGTGAAGTGGTGGAGTAGAATAAACAACAGCATTTAATTTTGGGCACCATTACCCTAAGATATGAATATTTGTATTTTAGCTATGATTTGATTTTTCTTGGCACATATGTACCAGCAGATACACTTTATTCTTCTAATTATTTTTGAGGGTGACTAAAAAACTTATAATGACTGTAATCAGGATACACAGAAGAAATGCTGATTTCTGCTTCCACTAACCAATTCTTTTAATAGAAATGCTAATTTTTAGATAATTAGATACCCAAAGAGAGCCCATCACATGATGAAAAGTATTTTATTTTTCTTTGCTTTTTTTCCAGTGTGTCACTCATTTAGTTGTCATAAAACTCTACTGTTTAAAGTTTGAACAGACCTTTGGAACCTTTTTTGAATATAACATATATTGAGTTGATAATTAAAAACTATGTGATATCAAAACCAGGGTCATCGTATTTGTATAGACTCTTTTATAGACATCCTACTCATTGCCATAATAACTGAAGCTGTCATGACAGTGGTCTGTGCCTAGCATGAAGCCCTAAACAATTCTGACAGGCTGCAGCTCATTAAGGGACACTCATTTTGTTGAAATGTCTATCAGCTCTCAGGGATGCACCAAGATGAATAGACCCAAAACAATAGGCCCATTTGTTAGAGCAGTAGCTTCTCTAATACATGATGAGACAATCAAGCCAAGCTGCCTTCGGCACAAAGACATAATTAATCAAATGGACAAATGGTTCAAAAATTGCTCTAGTATATTCTGTAGTGGACAGAGGTTTCCATGGAAACATTGGCGTTTGCATCACAGTTAATGACCATTCTGTACAATAAAGATCCCCCCACCCCCACATAGACACTCCTACATTACCTTCCCCGTCCCTTCTCGAAAAGCACGCACAGGAACACAAATACACACATGCATACAACCTGAAAAAAATTGGGGGTAGGTTAAGAGTGGGAGTGGTGGCTTAAAACATCAGCTTTTGCACCTAAATTCTATGTTCCAGAATGACATAAAGAGTTGTTTTTAGTCATTTATGAAACAGAGTCCAGTATTGATGCTAAGGCTCTTTCTGCACTATCATAATTTGCACATAGTAGGTGTACTATACATGGGTTTTTTTTGGTATTGAATCAAACACTTAGGAGGAGGACTACATGGAATGATTAACTCAAATAAGAATTTTTAAGTGCTAGTAAGTGCTAATAATGAAGTATTCACAGAAACAGCATGGGCTGAATAGTGGACAATTAACATATTTGAAATACTTAATTTCAGCATGCTGAGAAATTAAAATAAATAAATGTAAATAAAACCTGTTTAGTAAAATGCAGCCCAAAAATTAACTTCTGTTACATGAGAGTGAGCATGAAAGTGAATTCTTGGATCTGGAGAACATATGATTCAATACATAAATGTCCTGTTGCCAAAAAGGTGGGGGACTATGCAGGCAGAATGCTGTACATGCTATCAGATATGATCACTGCATCATTTGATTGACTGTTTTTCAATACTGCTGGCAGTGAGGAGAAGGATAGGGGAAGGTTTTGAAGAGGAATTGGTTATATTTTGAGGGGACAATAGTGGGGAAATAATATTTTAAATAAAAAAAGAAAAAATGAAGCACGATACAACAGAAAGAATGATGAATTTGTAATCATAGGAGAAAAGTTTGAATCCCAACTCTATCACTTATTATCTACTTGACTGTGGGCAAGTCATTGAATGTCTCTGGGTTTCAGTTTCCTCACACATAAACTGAAGGAATTGAACTAGTTGACCTCTAAAGTTCCTTCCAGCTATAAATCTAACATCCCATGAATATGAATACATTTGTCTTGTTATCAGTAACAACACTGATGAATAATTAGCAAAGTTCAGGATGCACTCATAATTAGACTTTTTAGCATCAGGGATCTCTGCCACCACACTTACACATTTGAACTCCTCTTTCATCTCTGATCCACAAAAGCATAAAAGCTCTGTGTCCTATTTATTGAGATTAGTGATTTTTAACCATGTTTGATGTGTGTGTGTGTGTGTGTGTGTGTGTGTATTGGACTCCTGTGAGAGTCGAGTGAAGCCTATGCACCTGTTCTAAGAATATTTTTTAGATAAGATAAACTGAATTACAAAGGAGAAAAACTGCATTGTCATTCAGTTGTCAAATTATTAAAACAAAAGTCAAGGGACGAGGTCAAGAATGCTGCTCTTGATTTGTCATATCTGCTAGATGACAGTATGCAGTGCCTATGTGTTTAATGATTTAGATTAATCCTTGTTAATCCACTCCCCAATAAGGTAACATTTACCTCAACCCATTAAAAATACCCATGCTTCAAGTTCTGGTATGTGACTATAACAGAATGCTATTGTGCTATAAGAAATGATGCGAAAGCTGATTTCAGAAAAGCCTGGAAAGATTTACATGAACTGATGCTGAGTGAAGTGAGCAAAACCAAAACAATATTGTACACAGAAATAGCAATTGTTTTTTGATGATCAACTTTGATAGACTTGATTTTCTCAGCAATACAATGATCAAAGACAATTCCAAAGAACCTAATGGTGGAAAATAATAGCCACATCCAGAGAAATAAAAATGGAGACTGAATGCAGATTGAAGTATATTATTTTTATCTATTTTGTTCATTTTTTAAATTTCTCTTGGTTTGCCTTTTATTCTGATTCTTCCTTCACAACATGACAAATGTGGAAATATGCTTAATATGATTGTACATTTATAGCTTATATCAGATTGTTTGCCATTTTGAGGAGTGGGGAGAGGAGGGAGGTAAGGAGAAAAAATGTGTGTTGAAAAAAATACCAATGTTCCCAAAGGCTCTTCTTTAAAAAAATTGATTTATTTTCAGTTTTGAACATTCACTTCCACAAAATTTTAAATTTCCAGTTTTCTCCCTATCTCCCCCTTCACCCCACCCCAGGATAGTGTATACTCTGATTACCCTTTTCCCCAATCTACCCTCCCTTCTGTCACCCCCCCCCCCAACAACCCATTATCCTCTTCCCTTCTATTTTCCTGCAGGGAAAAAGAGATTCTAGAGCCCATGTCCTATATAAGTTATTTCGTAGTTGCATGTAACAGCAATTCTTAATGTTCATTTTTAAAGCTTTGAGTTCCACATGCTCTCCCATCCCTCCATCCTTAGCCATCCTCATTGAGAAGGCAAGCAGTTTGGTATAGTTTATAAATGTCTAGTCATGCAAAACACTCCCATAACAGTCATGTTGTGAAAGACTAACTATCTTTCCCTCTATCCTGTCCTGTTCTCCATTTATTCTTTCTCTCCTGTGACCTATCCTTCTACCAAAATGTTTGTTTTTTATTGCCTCTTTCCCCAATTTGTGTTCCTTCTATTGTCTCTTATGCCCTCCTCCCTGATTTCCTGTAGGGTAAGATAAACTTCCATACCCAATTAAAAGTGTGTGGGATTGCTCCCTGGAGCCAAATCAGAGGAAAGGAAGGCTCACTTATTTCCTCTCACCTTCACTCTTCTTACCCTCCATTGGGAAAGCCCTTTCTCACCTCTTTTATGTGAGAGGAATTACTACATTCTACCTCTGCCTTTGTCTTTCTCCTAGTACATTCCCCTCAGCACTTAATTTGCTTTTTAGATATCATCCCTTCATATTCAGTTTACCCCATGCTTTCTGTCTCTCTGTCTCTCTCTCTCTGTCTCTCTCTCTCTCCATATATATTCCCTCCAATTATCCCAGTACTAAGAAAAGTCTCATGAGTTACAAATATCATCTTTCCATGTAGGAATGTAAAAAGTTCAATTTTAATAAGTCCCTCATGACTTCTCCTTCCTGATTACCTTTTCATGCTTCTCTTGATTCTTCCATTTGAGAGTCAAATTTTCTATTCAGCTCTGGTCTTTTCCAAAAGAGTGATTGGAAGTTCTCTGTTTCATTGAAGATCCATACCTCCCATCCCCTGAAGTATTATATTCAATTTTGTTGGCCAGGTGATTCTTTTTTTTAATCCTATCTCCTTTGACTTATGGAATGTCATATTCCAAGTCCTCTGATTCCTTGGTGTAAAAATTGCTAAATCTTGCGATATCCTGATTGTGTTTCCATAATACTTGAATAATTTCTTCCTGGCTGCTTGTAAAATTTTCTCCTTGACCTGGAAACTCTGGAATTTGGCTATAATATTCCTAAGAGTTTTCCTTTTAGGATCTCTTTCAGGAGGTGATCAGTGAATTCTTTCTACTTCTATTTTACCCTCTGATTCTAGAATATCAGAACAATTTTCCTTGATAAATTCTTGAAAGATGATGTCTAGGTTCTTTTTTGATCATGGCTTTCAGGTTGTTTGACAATTTTTAAATTATCTCTCCTGAATTCATTTTCCAAGTCAGTTGTTTTTCCAATGAGATACTTCACATTTACTTTTTCTTTTTCATTCTTTTGGTTTTCTTGATTTCTCATATAGTCATTAGCTTCCATTTACTCCATTGCAATTTTGAAAGAAGTATTTTCTTCAGTGAATTTTGGACCTCTTTTTCCTTTTGGCTCATTCTGCTTTTTTAAGGCATTCTTCTTCTTGTTGTCTTTTTGTACTTTTTTTTTTCCATTTGGGCTATTTTAATTTTAAAGATATTATTTTCTTTAGCATATTTTTGGGTTTCTATTAGCAAACTGTTGACTCATTTTTCATAATTTTCTTCTGTCACTCTCATTTCTCTTCCTATTTTTTCCTCTACTTCTCTTACTTGATTTTCAAAATCCTTTTTGAGCTCTTCCTTGGCCTGAGACCAATTCATATTTTTATTGGAAGCTTTGGATGCAGGAGCTTTGGCTTTGTTGTATTCTTCTGATTGTATGTTTTGATCTTCCTCATCACCAATGATGTAAGAAAATCCCTCTTCACTCAGAATATATAGTCATTTGCTTATTTTCCCATACAATTACTTGACTTTTGAGCTCTTTGTTAAGTGAAGGGGTCCAGAAGCAAATGCTGTTTCAGCAGCGCTTGTTGCCACCCTGGGACTGGGGCCAGATCAGAGATGGGGCCAGGATGGGGCTGGCGTTAGAACATGCTCCCCTCTCAGTCAGGTGACAGAACCTTCTCATTGACCTTCAAAGCAGTCTTTGGGGTTTGTGGGCTGAGAAACCAGAGCATCTGCCAGTGATTCAGTTCCCTAAGGTCTGTTTCAACTCTTTCAATGCTGGGCACTCCTATGCCAAACTGCACTACTCTCCTAGCCTGTGGTGATAAACCCTTCCCATCAACCTTCCAGATTGTCTTGGTCTAGAAATTTGCTTCATTCCCACATTTTGTGGCTTCTGCTGCTCTAGAATTTGTTTAGAGTCATCTTTACAGATTTTTTGAGAGATATGGGGAGTAGAGTTCTAGCAGATCTCTGCTTCCACTCCACTATTTTGGTTCCACCCCAAAAGCTCTTAAAAGAAATAGATGCGATTGATGATCTCACAGGTGCCTCCTAGCTCTAAATCCTGGAGACTTTTAATTATATCTAATATTAATGAGCTGACAATCCATCTTCTGAATTACTACTGCCACTATGTTTTTGCTAAATCTACGTTATGTTACTTATCACATTTTGCATGGTTGTTTGAGTTTGGTCTTATCTTTTATCATTTTAATTGAGAGCTTCTTGAGGATAAGGTCTGGTTTTTATTTATATCTGCAAACATTGTGTATTTGCACACACACAGGACATAATTTTTTTTGCCTTGGAATCACACATTTAGATCTTGAAGAAACTTTAGAGATTATATATTCCAATCCTCTCTTTTTATATATGAAGAAAGTAAAACTCGGTGACGTCCTAATTACACCCAGGCAATAAGTGGATTTGAATTTGGATCCTCTAGCTCTAAAGTTCATGTTTATTTATTTCCCTCCCCAATACCTATGCAACTTATGATTAGTCACTTATAACTTTCAAATCTATGTGAGATGAAAGTTATTGACTTTAACACCAGGACTCATTCATATTCAATTTAAAACTGAATGAAGTGGGAGGATGGGAATTAGCATTTATATAGTGCCAAGCACCACTGAACACTTTACCAACATTATCTCATGTGATCATCACAACAACCCTATGAGACAGGTGCTGTCATTATTACCATTTTACAGTTGAGGAAACTGAGGAAAATAGAGGTTAAGTGACTTACCCAGGGTCAACCAGCTAGAAAGTGTCTGAGTCATATTTGAACTCAGATCTTCCTGACTCAAGGCCCAAATTTTTCTCTACTTCACCACCTAGCTGCCTAAACGAAGCCCTGATGACTCCCTAAACAGGTAACAAAAGATTACATTATGCTAACACAGCAAATACATGCAGCAAATATATTGTTTCAGCTTTTTTGAATGAAGTCTCTCTGGTCTCCCTTGGAGGGAAAAACATTTATTCCATGGAGGATAATGTGAAGGACTCTCAGGAATCTATCAAATTCAAGGGGCCTAGACTTCAAGTACTTGAGACACTTTATGTCCTTAAATGACCCCAAATCAACATCTTGGAAATTGGGAGCTATTAGATTCCCAGCACAGCTTTGTTTCCTTTTAGGGATAACTAATACCTATGGGAAGGTCAGAATTTTAGACTTGATTCTACTCCATGTTGTGAGTTAGGAGAATAAAGGTGCCTCAAGAAAAGAATAGGCTAATGAGATATGGGGCAACTTTGTCTCTTTTTAAGAGAAAGTGATCTCTCTGGGATAAGAAGGGAAGAAAAAAGACCTTGAGCATACCACATGTGATTGGGAAAGAAGCTCTATCAATGGCAGTAAATATTAATCCAAGCACAATTTCATTATAGATAATATTTTGGTGCACTACCTAATTTATTTACATGCAAGCTGTTTCCTTTTCTTCCCTCTTCTCATCTCCTTCCAGAAAGAATGAAAAATGCTGTGAAGAAAAATGATAAAAGGCGTAAGTAGAACTACTATGCATACCTGTGACAGTTTTGTTGCATCAAAATTTTATCCAAGAAAACAAAACAAAACAAATTTATTTCAGTTAATTATTTTTGTATCACCCACAGGTGATACATAATAAATACATATAATAGTTGCTTAATAAAAGATGATTATATGAGTTGAATGAATGTTAGGAGAATATAGATATTCCACCGTATAACTGTCCTTCCTAACAAACTAAACATAAGAGAAACACCTACAATAAGATCTGGAGAGGAGTATAGTGGGTCATAATTGTCCATGTTTTATTCATGTCAGATTCATTGTTTTTATCCCCTAGAGTTTCAAGTCAAGGAAAGAATTGATTGTGTTCTAAGTTTCTAATGTAGGTTTCTACATTTACTTCTAGGTTTTATGCATAACTGGAATATGTAATCTCTTTTTCTTTATACATTTGAATAAAGGTATAAAGAGTAGTGTTCTAAATCTCTAACACTGTTTTAGAAATGTCATGTAGCAATAATCTTCCAACTTTAAGCAGTTGTGGGTTTAAGTCTTGCAATACTAGCCATTTGACTTTATTCTTTGAGCTGTACCACTGAATTTATCCATTTACTTATGATGTATTTTGTGTTCTAATAATTTAGTTTCCTTTTCCATATTTTGCGTACACACATATGTACATATGTATGTACATATATATATATGTATATATATATATACATATGCATGTATATGTATGCCAAGTTCTTCTAAGGTTTCATTAAATATATTACACAGGACATTGTCTCAAACTTCACTATAGGAAGGTGAGCAGGATAAATTAAATATAATGTCATTATTCTCCTTTTAGAGATAGAACAACTGAGACAGAGTATCTTAATGATTTTCAAATAGAATCCAGTAGATTATAAGATAATTGAAGAAAGATTTTTTTAAATTTATGTCTTTGTATCTTTAATGTATTGACAAGTAGGCAACTGGCATTTATTCAGTACTTACCTGAAAGCCTAGATTTAAGGCATAGTGCTAAACACCATAAATACAATACAAGAAAAAAAAAAAGAAAAACAATCTTGAGCCCTCAAGGTGTTTAGATTCTAATAGGGGAAGAATCATTAAAAGGGAAATTGAAAGTCAAAGAGGGTGGGGAGAAAGTACCTATATGAAGACATTTTAGTAATGTCTAGAAAGGCATAAGTATAGTCATGAGAGGAGTAAAGCTACCCAGGGCTTTTT